>NC_084644.1:6288794-6651294 GCF_019802595.1 Syngnathoides biaculeatus
TGTTTTTTTTTTTTTTTTTAAATGTACAATTTTTTTTTTTTAAAGTACCAAAGTCAATACACGTCCAGTCGTCTGCCGTCTTTCCTTCAATCTTAACGTGAGCATTCTCTTCGTTCTTCATGAATTTGTACTAAAAAAAGGAGGAGTTAAAGAAGAAAAAAAAAAAAAAAAAATCAATTTTCAGGTGTCAGAATAAGATGGAGAAATTGCAGGCCGCTCACCACTTTGACGGCGTAAAGTGCCATCGCCCTCAGGTGTCTCGGCGATACGCCGCTGACCACGATGAAGTGCTCCGTGTATTTGATGTGATCGGGCACTTTGATCACGCAGATGTCGACGGCGTTTTCTTGGCGCAGCAGCGCCACCAGCACGTCCAAGTTGAACGTCTCGACCGGTCCTGGAGATCGGAAGGTATGAAAACAGATTAAAAAACATAATTTTTTACCTGATGCTTGCTTCTTTTCGAAGAAGAGAACATCTCGCAAACGAGCGAAGTTACTGGGGCAATATTACCCTATTGCTTCAAGCCATGTTTAGATGATATGCGGATTACTTCTAACAACAGACTACCGGACAGTATGTATGAGCTAGCCCGGCCGAAGCCGTGTTCGCGGAAGCCTTCGCCGGCGAGCCCGACGCGGAAGCCGCTCACCGCGCACGTCGACACATTTAGCACCCCTGTCATACGTAAGCGCATCTTTTGTTACGTTATGAGAGACGGATTACGTGGTCCGCCCCCCAAACTATTATATACACACCTACCTCTCATTTGGAACCCACAAAGCTCTCGTCCTTTGCACCCGTGCAATCCATTTTTCACGATGAACCGGGTCTCTTGGAAACTTATGAAGGGTAAATCCATCCTCCTGAGTGTTTGAGCAATATCCAGGATTACAACGAGCCGGCATTTTGGCTAACAGGAAGGAACAACGAGCTACCTTCCCGCAGGTAAAACTAATAGAAACAAACGAGTCCCCTTGAGCACGCTACTGCCTCCGACGTCACTTCCTGCTTCTTGTCGAAAACAAATCCCTCGAGCGGACTTTCATGGCAGGAGTTACAAAAAGCTATATACGTCAAAATCATGTTTTAGGGTGAAAAAGATGGATGGGTCCATATCGGCTGCCATTTTTTCATTAATAACATACTGAAAACCATCCATTTCATGACACTTGACCTTTAAAGTGCCCCTGTGCCAGGCCGCTTTACGGCATTGTCGTCGCTCGCACCTGAGTACATGCTGTCATACATACTGTCTGAGAGTCTGTTATGAGTTAAAAGTGATCCACATATCATCTAAATATGGCTCAAAACAATAGGGTAATATTGCCCCGGTCACTTCACTCGATTGTGAGACGTTCTCTACTTTGAAAAGAGCCACGGTGTCCCATCGCATGTGGGACAACGTGTTTTTAATGGCGAACGTCGAGGTGTGACGTTATGAACAGAGGATGCAGGCAATATGGCTACCACTCGGATGTCGAATGAGACATCCGCAACTTTGCGCATGGATGACACGCTCTCCGCACATATTCATTTTTTCATATGGACATTGATGTGAATAATGTTATATGTATTTTTCATTTCAATATCTATTTTAGAATGTTTATAGGCATGACGCTTGACCTTTAAGTTTACTTTCATTCACTTGTGGTATAAGTGTCACTGCGCAAATTTGTAGAGAAACTACTAAGTACATTTGATTCCATCTTCCAAAATGTCATTACAAACTAAGACTATTGCAGAATGTTTACTTGGACATGTTACATGTAAACTAAATCTGAAATAATGTATGCAGTCACACAACTCCAATACGTAATTGCACGATGAATTCAAAATGCAGTCTGAGCTCAAACAAACATACTTGAAATTAGGGATGCAAAGTTACTTATCCCTGATTTCCTTCAGCGTGATTTATGAAAAACAGGAGAAACGAGGAAACCGACACCATCCAAACTGCAGCCACGTAAATGTGAATACCCTAATTACTTTTTCAACCCCGGTTCAATTTCCACAACCTACGCAATGGAGGAAATTAACATCTTTCAAAACGCCTCACAGGATCAAATTACACCGTTCGGCGAACATAATAAAATCAAACCGTTTTAACTCACTTTCTCGAGGGTGACGCTTGTCATTAGCGTCGCCCTCCATCTCCCGTGATTCATCCTGAATAAGGCCAGGCGTCGTCGGCAAGTGACTGCCTCCAATGTCCATTTGCGAAAAGTATCTTTTCGCGTAAAAGTGACAAGCGGATTGGTGGCGGACATGATGCACGCATCGTGTCAAATGTGAATTCCATGAATGGGCAGGACTCAAACCGTTACGACAAGGAACTTTAACCGAGCAGAGCCTCGTAAAAACAAGACTGTTTTCTACTAAAGCTCGACTTGTACATAATAGTGGGTAAATGCGCTTAAAAAGAGGCATTCTTTGCAATTCGTTCGACGCGAAAAGGGTACCTTGAAAAGTCTACCTGATAAACAAGGAAGTAAAAAACGAGCTTGGAATTTGATTGGTTCTCAGGTCTTCCTCGTTTACTTGGAAATACCGTGTGAATTCACATACCGCCCCCTATCGATTGCAACTTAATCATGAGTAAAATACATTTAATAAAAATGTTTTTCTATCTATCAAAAAAACAAAAGGCAAAAGAGAATTAGCGAATCAAAACTTCTTATTCCCTCCGAAAAATGTATCTATGTATTTAGTATAATTGAAGGTATGTTTTTTTCCAAACATACCAAAATTGAACATTTGACTTCTAATCTTTACAGGTTAGGGAATTTGACCCTTTTTAAATAATTGATTGCAGACAAACATTTCGCACTACTTTCTGTTTTATATCAAGAACCTTAATAGCATAATTCACAATGGTCATATCTCGAACCCCCCAATATTCTCAACATGTTAACCACGCGTGTCAAACTTGAGGACCGGGGGCCAGATCTGGCCCGCCACATGATTTGATGTGGCCCACGAAGCCAAATCGAGAGTGTCAATTTCCATGATTCTTGTAAAAATCTGTACCAAAATTTCAAATTGTCATATAAATGAGAAAGTTGAGATATTAAAAGCATTCTTCTGTTACCAAACGGGAATAGTTGAAAAACACATTACCCTTGATTTCTGATTCCAAAACTAGTTCATAAATTGATGTAAATATGATGAGATGATTCAATATATTTTTTTATTTCTATTTTCAAACACCTATTGTGCATTTCGCTGCTGTTAAAGACCAAAAAGACCCAAAACTAGTGAAAAACTGAACAGTCGGGCATGTGAAAAGGTCAATGCACAAGTCGTCGTGTTTTAGATCCGTCCTGAAATTTCACCCCAAAAGCGGAACATCACTAATGTCACGTGAATGTGTCACTCATGCGGTCTCAACACCTGGTAAAGTTGAAACGGAACAAACGGAAACCAGATTTTCTGGTCATGCCAGCTCACTGAGCTGTGACAATTCTGCCTGCAAACGAGTCAACGTGGGGGGGACACGAATTGAAGCCGTTTTGCCCTCAGTCTCTGGAACTCACCACCTCCTGATGTCCGAAACGCGCGTTCATTCGTTATCTTCCAAATCTTGAAGACTCACATATTCCAGGCTGCCAATTCACCTTCATCTTTCTCAAATTACAGCATTAGCCATTTTGTTTTTCCTGTTCTGCAATTTTTTTTAATTAGTGACTTTGTTCTTTTAACGTAATTAATCTTTATTACCGTAATTTCCGGCCTATAAACCGTGACACCCCCCCCCCCCACATGCTTTCAACCCTGCGGCTTATGCAGTGATGTGGCTAATTTGTGCATTTTTTCCCCTCACGGCCGAAAGGGGCACTCGAGCGGAAAAGGTAAGAATGAGACCGGTGGAATATACGTGCCAAGGAAGTGACTTTTACCAGTATGTTTTTTTTTAACCGCCCTTGTTAGTGCTGCGCTAGCATGTTGCTGCTGTGTCTGTTATTTTTACCGGTATGTTTTTTTTTTTTTTTAACCGGCCCTGTTAGCGCTATGCTAGTGTTAGCACCACGCTAGCGTCTTGCTGTGTGTTACCGCCGCGTCTCAGTGATTTATCGTGTTTTTTTTTTTTTTTTAACTGGTCCTGTTAGTGCTGTGCTACGGTGGTGCTGACTCCGCTGTTTTTGTTTTTTTTTAACCGGCATATTCCTGCTACTGTGATGTTGCTATGTTAAGCTAAGCTAAGGTATTAAGACTTTGAAAATTCTTTCTGTGTAGCGTCTTTCTTTGTAAATATCTCGTATTTCAACGTGGGCACTTGCAGCTTTTACACAGGTGCGGCTTGTGTATGTACCAAATGGTATTTCCTTTACAAATGTACTGGGTGAGGCCTATAATCAGGTGCGCTCTGTAGGCCGGAAATTACGGCATTCAGTTTATTATTATTATGAGAGGGAAGTGTGTCCCGTGTCAAAAAGGGAACTGCAAACGATCTAGCCATTGTTCAACTGTAAATATTTATTTCCATAGAGAATGTTTGTAATTAAATTAAGGTATGTATACAAAAATCCAGAAGCCTATATGTGCAACAGTGAAAAATGCGTACCCAGAGTAACCCATACAAACACCACCTGAGATATTTTAGAGACTTTTAGCTCATCAGCATTAAATCTCAAATCGAAATACAGCTTGTAAACATATTATTATTATGGCTCTACAGTAATGTACTTTTAGTACATTTTGTTCCCTTTCCCTGAAATATGGAAGTATGTTGATAATAGCTGTGACTTTTCAACAAAGTCAAGAGTCCATTCTGACATTCAGTCTCAGTCCCACAGGAATGTGGTCCGTCAGGCCGGCCAGCTGCGTTATAAAAGATACCTCCTCCACTTCCTGCAAGAAGAGGAGACATTTTAGTGTCGCGTTGAAGAAAAACAATGACTGAACATAAGCGCTGTGTCAACGCATCACACAAATGGTTCATAGATAGTGTTTACAAAGTACCGTAATTCCCGGCCAACAGCGCGCACCTGGCTATAAGCCTCACCCAGGACATTTGTAAAGGAAATACCATTTGATACATACATACAGTAAATTCGCCGCAGCTGTGTAAAAGAAGCAAGTGCCCACATTGAAACACGAGATATATTTACAAAGACTGTACAATGAAAGTTTAACGCTAGCGCTGCTGTGCTAACGCTAATGCCGGCGCCGCGCTAACAGAAAAAAAAAAAAGAAAAAAAGCATACTGGTAAAAATCACTGAGACACGGCAGCAACATGCTAGTGCAACGCTAACAGGGCCGGACCGGTAAAACAGGCATGAGGATTTCGGCAAGTATGGTAACGGATCTTTCGGTTCCGTTGATTTTTGTCCAAGGAAACGGTGGGAAACTATTTTTCAGTTCCCATTGATAATGCTCATGGGAACCGGTTTTTACATGTACTTCAGAATAAAGCCTTAGCAGGCATGAGCATTTTGTCTTTTACGCTTAGCAACTGACATGTTTGACTAGCGTTTGAGTGACCCAGATATGAATAACCCGACCTTGCGCATGCGTAGCGCAGAAGCGGAAACCGCTGCTGTTTGTAAACCACACTGACAAAGCTGGGCGTTTTAATCATTAAAAATAAAGGGGTTCATGTAGGTTCGTTTTATACAGATTGTTGTATTTCGTTGAGAACTTGTTTAACATTCCACACACGGGCGAATTTTATTAAAAGTAAGCCCAGAGATCTGGGAAACGGACTTTCGGTTCCGTGTTTTCTCACGCTGGGTAACGATACGGAACTAACGGAACGATCGTTTCCGTGAAATGCTCATGCCTGTAAAAGTCACTTCCTCGGCACATATATTCCACCGGTCTCACTCTTACCTTTTCCGCTCGAGTGCCCCCTTGTGGCTTTTAGAAAAATGCACAAATTAGCCGCATCACACCAGGGTTGAAAGCGTGTGAAAAACGTTGCGGCTTATAGGCCAGAAATTACGGTATTTTTCTACTTTCACAGACTGGTGGAAATGGGTCTAACCAGGAAAATGAGAAATGTTAAGTGCAGCCACGTACGGTCTGGCAGTGCTTGGAAATGGACTTTTCCCGGAATAGGATATAATCAATCCGTCGTCCAATCCACGGCTGGTCAGTTTCGGGGTAAACCAACGGCGAGCCTGTGGCGGGAACGGGAGGGCAGATGTACCGCTTTCTCAGCATATCGTTCTCCAACGTTCTGCGGAGACACGGGCGTACATGAAAAAAATGGTTTCGTTTGGATCACGTCAGTCGTGTGAATATTCAACTGATGGATACCGCTGCAGATTTTCTGGAGTGTTTACGTCGTCGTCGTACAACGTTGGCTGCTCTAGCAGCGTTCCTGCCGTGCAGAAACGACAGTGAGATGAAATTAAAATGGAACATAACTTATTTGTCCACCTCGAGCGTACTCACCAATGACCCAGGGTTTCTCTTTCCCTGGCCCTGCTCGGCAGGGGTCTCGGTATTCCTCAAAAAGACCGTGATTCTGTTCCAAGGTGTCATCTGGGCAAGACGGGAGAACGGGTCGATACTAAAGTGGATGATTGGAGGGAGATTGCGGGAGATAAACGCACACCTGGTGAGCAGTTGTCAAAGTTGAAGTCTCCGCAGAGCACATCAAAAACCGCATCCTCGTCGGGCTGTCGGTTGGCTGTTTGGAAATCCCCGATCCACTTGGTGACCATGTTCAGCTGCTCACAGCGGATCTCGCCTTCACCTTGATCGAAAAGGCACGCGGCAATTATCGTTAACACAGATGTGATTTGTTTTTCTGCGTGTTTGTCACTTAAATGTTCTCCATCAACAAACAAATGTAAATATTACCCAAAGACTGCAAAATGGCATTTCTGAAGCTTTGGGACTCCAGCGAACGACAGTGAGAACCATTATCAGTAAACGGTGAAAACATAGAACGGAGGTGAACTTTCCCAGGAATGGCCAACTCATCAGAGTTAACCCAAAAGCGCAAAGAGGTCACAAAAGACCCCACAACAACATCCAAACAACTCCAGGAGTCACATAACTCAGTTGAGGTCAGTGTTTGTGACTCCAGTGTAATTTATAGACTGGGCAAAAGATGGAAGCACGTATCCTGTTGTCTAAGAAAAAAAAATTCTGGAAGAAGTCCAGGCAAATATTCGTGACCTCATGATGAAACAAACTTGGGATCGGCAGCAGGACAATGATCCAAAACGCACCAAAGAGGGAACTTCTAATTGGCTAATGACTGGATGTTGATTGCGCTTTCCATTCAAGCTAGCTTGAAAATGTCACCTACCTTCTGGTGCATGAAGGTGTATGCAGTTGAAATAACCAGTCAGTTTCCTCTGCTTCTGATTTTTTCCGATCAGCACCTGAGCATATGACAAGTTTATGACTTTTATATATTACAGAAGAAACTAAATTTGTGCCCATAAAGTTTCTCAAATCCAATGAATAAATCACATATTATCCAGTAAGAAAGGTTGAGAAAGATGAGACAATGTGACTCTGGAATAGATAAAGGCTCTTCAAAATAAAAATTGAAAACAACGACTCACAGCGAACTAGCATCATGTAATGGATTACATTTGATTTTATTGTAAATTTATGGAAAATCGGGCGGAACAGTGGAAAACGTTGGCCTCACAGTTCTGAGCACCTGGGTTCAATCCCGGACTCACTTGTATGGAATTTGCATGTTCTCCACGTGCCTGTGTGGGTTTCCTCTGGGCACTCCGGTTCCCTCCCACATCCCAAAAACATGCAACATTAATTGGACCCTCTAAATTGTCCCTAGGTGTGATTGTGAGCGCGGCTGTTTGTCTCCATGTGCCCTGCGATTAGCTGGCGAACAGTTCCCGTTGACGGCTGGTATCGGCTCCAGCACTCCCCGTGACCCTTATGAGGATAAGCGGCTAAGAACATGGATGGATGGCTATATAGATAGTACTAAAAATGTTTCCCGATAAAAAACACAAGGGGTCGCAGTTTTTCTATTCCTACAAAGCCCAGGTGTGCGAGTTTTGAGTCGCAGATTGCGATTTGTTCACAATTGTCCAGTTTAGTCAACATTCCTCTGTGCGGGGTGGGTCTTGGAGTTATTAAAAAAAAAAAAAAAAAAGTCTGAATTTTGAACCAAACAATAGAAAACGGGTACCTTGGCAGAGAGGAGGCCTTTGGCAGCCAGCGCGTCTTCACCTCTGCTGTTGGGAAAGCAGTGGTACTGGGCCGCCACGATGGGGAATCGGCTGGCCAGGAAAAGGCCGCTGTTGAAGAACTTAAATGAGGAGCAGCTGCAGGGGGGCTGGCAGGCGTACCCCCCAATGTCGTAGAGTATGTGTGCGAACAACGGACTTAACGCCCGGGTGAGCTTCCGCGCAGCCCTCTTGTCGAACACCTCCTCTAAGCAGAGGATGTCCACGTTGGCGGGAAACATGGTGGACACCTCCCACGGCACGTCGCCCAATTGGCCGACACCCTGAGAGAGCAAAACGCGGGGGGCGCTGCGATGCCCCGTTCGCCCGTGCCGGTTGGAGTTCTGGTTAGAGTTGTGCTGGACAGAAGTATCCTCGCCGGGTGTGTAAACCAAATCGCTGTTGGAATTCGGGAGGGATGATTGTCTGTCTGTCGCGCCGTAAGTTGAGGCGCCGGCAGCGGGGAGCATACTGTTGGAGGGGCTGAGAGAACTGCAGCTGCTGGGGGAGTCGATAAAGATGCGGATGTCGGGGCGGCCCACGCCCTGAGCGATGCACTCGCCGATTGCGGAAGCCCGTCGCTGGGTGTGTCCCAGGTTGTTGAAGCGGGCAAGACTGTCGGGCAAAAGACAGAGGTTGGCCGACGCGAAGACGAAGGAACCTTTCCCTTCCGCCTCCAAGCCCCCGTGCGTCTCGCTCTGGAGGGAAGCCGTCTCTCGGTGGTAGCAGAAGGGCCTGCGGCACGCCTGCAGCGGCGCCCACAGCAGGAACCCCAGCAGGGCCACGGGCGCGGTCACGACAAACAGAACGAAGAAGGCGATGGAGCCAAAGAAGGCCTTGAGGGGGTGGAGGTGGCACGCGTCCTCTTGCCTCCGTTCCAGGGTGGTCAACATGCACACGGCGATGAGACGGTCGAGAAACCAGAAACACGGCAGAATCAACGCCCATCCCGCCGCGTGGGTGAATGCGGCGCAGCGGTTGGGGAACGGGGACGTCTCCAGGGTCATGCTTTTGCTAAAAACCCCGGTGGAAGGAAATCATTTCTTTTCTCTCCACTGGACACTGAAGACAGGAGAAAGAAGCCACGTGTTAAAATGCCGTTTTCCAAAAACGACGATGACCTCAAGGCCTGTCGTGTCGCCGCAGAATGATAATAACATTTAAAAAAAAAAGATTCGAGCACAGTGGTTCAAAGTGGTTCTTCCCACAAAAAAAGTAATTACATAATTAAAAAAAACATTTTTTTTCCACTATTTTTTGACTGAATTCAACAGACATTGTGTTGCTCCTTCTGGTGTGCGTGTCTTGACCACCTGGTGGCAGTATAAAACAGACATCTGGTCCTGTCCATGGTCTCGGCAACCGACTAAGGTGAGTTTTTTGTCTAAATGTGTTGCTCCACCTTTTGTGTTCACAAATCCATTACTTGAAGTGTAAACATCAAAATACAATTTCTATTTGTTAGCCCATCGATAGCATTTCCCGTGATGGGCTAGCAATGTGTAATTCTCTTTGGGTGGAATGGTGGAGCAGCTGGTAAAGCGTTGGCCCTCACAGTTCTGAGGGTCCCGGGTTCAAACCCAGACCCGCCTGTGTGGAGTTTCCATGTTCTCCCCGTGCCTGTGTCAGTTTCCTCCGGGCACTCCGGTTTCCTCCCACATCCCAAAAACATGCAACATTCATTGGACACTCTAATTTTCCCCGAGGTGTGATTGTGAGTGCGGCTGTTTGTCTCTATGTGCCCCGCGATTGGCTGGCGACCAGTTCAGGGTGTACCCCGCCTCCTGCCCGTTGACAGCTGGAATAGGCTCCAGCACTCCCTGTGACCCTCGTGAGGATAAGCGGCTAAGAAACTAGATGGATGGATAATTCTCTTTGCTTAACGTTTAGTTTTCCAGGAACCTTCAAGTGGGGGTTGCAATCAACACCTTGAAGTCTCATTTTTGGAAGAATAGCTCACTAATACACTCCTCTATTCATCTACTTTTATCATTACATTTTAGTAACATTTAGAAAAAATGAAACCAGGATCAATACCCATGTATTCATGCTTCATTTTAAACATACAGCACACACAAAAATAACATGGCAAGAAAATATTACTTTAATATATACAGTATATAATGATAAATATTAAAACCAAAATATATTTATCATATATTAAAAATATTATATATAAAATATTACTTTTACTTCAACATAATTTGAATGGGTTAGTTGGATTCAGAGAGGAACTTTCAAACAACCAGGAAGTTGTATATTTACAGTCATGGTTTCTAACCTGCCTTGATTCATCATTTTTACCAAATTACTTTTTTTTTTTTTTTTTAATATTTGCTTGCTGCGTTGCAATCTCTTGTATTTCTCGCGACAGCAAACTCCCTGCTATCCCCTCTCGTGCTACAGATTCGCCATTTGTCCCTTCTTCAGGTGTGGACCGGTGAGTAGGTATGCTAAGCTAACTGGGTTGCAAACACAATCACAAGAATGACACAATTAAAAATGCCGCGGACGGCGTGGCCCACGCGAGTGTTGGTTCAACCTTCGGGACCCCGTCTACGCAGTGCTGTTGTCCGTCCACGCACGTCTTTAATTCATAGAGTAATGTAAAGTAGCGTCCGGCTAGCACTTGACGGCTAACTCAAGACATTCTTACCTTATGGCAAGCAAAGTGGGGCGGCGCATGATGGAGTCCAACCGCATTTACCACGGATTGTAATTGTTCAAGTCAGGTACTCGAGTATTCAATATTTTCTCCAAGAGTCCACCTTTTCCTAAGATGAATGAAGATCTCCCAATCAAATCAACTCTTACCAACTTGGCAGTTCGTCAAAATATCTTCGAACAAATCGAGCGTTAATGACGTCACAGAAGTGTCACGTGACGACTACCTAGGGCCACGTGATGAAGATACCTGAGCCAGGAACGGTCGACAAGGAAATAAAGCAACTAGTTTATCAAATAACTCATGGTCTAATTTTCTGATTGTCGTATGATTTAGAGCATTCTACTTACCACAGATAGTATAATTCCACCTAAAAAAAAAAAAAAAAAAAAACCCTAATCAGGCTCAGGCAAACTTAAAAAAAAACGAAAAAAAACGTGTGGGGTAAATAACATTTTGTAATAAATTTTAATAATAAAATACGCATTCTCGTTTTAAAAATGTTCAATTACTGAAATTTTAATCATTTTTAACGTGAACTGCAAAAGTTGAATTACCAATTTTACTCACATTATTTACAATAAATCAATGAATTGAATGGATATAAATACTTTAACTTGAACTTTTTACAAGTACCACCTCAAAAAAAAAAAAAAAAAAAAGAAAGAAAAGAAAACTTGCTGTACCAAATACCACCACACTGCCCAACATCAAAATCTAGTAATGGAATACAGTACACCCAAGTGTTCAGAAAAAAAATAAGGCAGCAATTTTATTCCTAAAAAAAAAAAAAGTACGCTTCTATTTATTTTTTATTTGTTTTAAGCCACAATAGCATTATGCATTCTGAAAATTTACACTTGCACTTACAGTAAATACAGGAAAACAAAAAAAATACTTAAATGATTCAATTAAAATGAAATGCACATAAAAAAATACTCTTGATAAATATTTATAATCACGTTTTTTAAAGATTAAGTGGAGATGTAGTCTACTCAAGCATTAAAAGTTAAATACAAGTAACTTGTGCAGCATGAAAAGTAAGAAACAGTTCATGTAAAGTAAAAAAGGTAAAGTATTTCATGTTTTCAAAATAAATTTAATTTGTACAAACATATTTAGTTCAGTGATTATTTTGCGTACCACAAGAGCCTGCCCATCAATAATTTTACCCACAGCACACTTCAACAATCACTGCATTACCTAATTTTAGGGGGAAGAAACTGATAACTTAATGATTAATTCATGCTGTAGTATGTACCAAACATTCAATATTACAGCACTCTTGATATTGTAAATAACTCACGGAGTGGATTAAAACAGTGTCATACTTTTCCCGCCCCTGCAGTGACCGTTCATTTGCTAAAAGTGCTGAATTTAAAATGTAGCTTGATATTTGCCGTTTAAGCAAAAATCAAGACTGTGAGGCGCAACGTTTTTGTTTCATGCTCTTCAATAAACGAGTTGGCAACGTGTGATAAGAAATGAGTTGTGGTCAAAGTGCAAAACGAAATCCAGATTGCACAACAATCCCAAATTTTTCAGGAACCCTGGATTAGGCAATTCAAAATATGTCACACAATTTTTAAAAAAATTATAATTTAATTACACATCGCTTTAGTTGAACCGCGGTGACAAAAGTTTGAACTTTTATTTTGATGAATGGTCACTTTTAAACTGCACCTATAGTGTATATCTGAAAAGATTTCAAAATAAAATGTCCGGTTTTAAGAGTAGACCGAAAATCCCATGCAAATGACTGATCAAATGTATGACACGTTTCAACACAACATATTTTTAAATCAATTGTGATGTTATTGGTCAAGGTTTTAATGAGCCAAAATATTACAAGCAACCAATCTACAAATTCCCTCAAAAGCGTCATCACCACTGAATACTATTTATATTTTATAAAAGGCATGTTGAAGAAAGGAAAACGCACAAGAGCACTTTGAACAGTGAAAGCGACTAGACAAATCAAAGATGACAAAACCTGACTTCCACGGACGCCATCAGCAAAAACAATGCTCGGGTATAATTTTCGTCACGCTTTCTCCGAGCTCAGCTGCTCCTGGCTCTTCCCAAAATCGCAAGAATGTATATAAAGACGTTGATGATGTCTGTGTACAAGTTGAGTGCGGCGAAGACGTATTCTTCGGGATGCAGGGACAGTTCTTTGTTGCCGAGCAGCAGCTGGGTGTCCACTGCCAAGAACTGGAACGCACAAAACAAAACAAAAGTCTCTTTACGAAAGGGATGCGCAAATCCTCACGTCTCAAGCACGGGGTTGTAGTCACGGGGGCCATCAGGCCCGTTGACAGCTGGGATAGGCTCCAGCACTGCCCGCGACCCTTGTGAGGATCAGCGGCTAAGAAAATGGCTGGATGGATAGCGCTGTTTTTTTTTTTTTTTTTTTTGCAATTGTCCAGGAAGAAGCGATGGATAGGCTGTAGGCAATGGTTGGCTTTTTAGTACATAGTTATTACATAGTTAGTACACAGTTGACAGGGCCATTGATAATTGATTTCATGCCAAGAAAACTAACGCTGTCATAAACTTGCGAGGACTTACACAGGTGAAGAGCAACGCTCCCAGTCCAGCATAAAAAATGTCCAGGATCCTGTTACGGATGATGATGCACAGCAGGCCAAACAGGATGAGGACGACCAGGCAGACGAACATCACGCCGTGGCAGGAAGTGAAGTCGTACTTGGTCTGCGGAAGGATGACAGAAAAAAATTACACCTCGACTCAGAACCGCGGGGACTGCGTGTAAGTGGAATGACGGCAACCTGGAGCGAGAAGATGACCACGGTGAAGCAGACCACAGCTGTGATGCCCAACGCGATGACGACGATGTCGGTTTCGTGGTAGCTGGCGATCATTCCCACCATGTACGACATACTCAGGGTCAGGACGGACTGAAAACAGGGCAGATGTTAACACTATCACTGTGTGGGAATCGAACCCAAAGTCAGGCGTGTGCTACACCGCTACACCATCGGTGACTCCCCATTTAGGAAGCAAACGGGAAAATAAAAGATGGCGTACCAATGCGACCAGGTTCCACGGGTGTTTCCGACGGAGGTTTCCACAGCAGCTGATGGCGCACGTGGACACAAAGAACGTGACGTACGACACGATGTAGGGCCAGAAGTTCTCCTTGGCGAACGCCTTGATGGCGTCCACGAAGGTGAAGACCACCACGAAGGTAAACGTCACCGTCAGCTGAGCTGTGAGCACCAAGAAGACCTGCGTGGCGGAAGCAACAAGTGGAGGTTGATTTCATTTCATTTACGTTCTAGCAATTAAATCGGTACAATAATTACATCAGATTAGAAGAAATTAATAGTTTTGTTCTCAGTGTCCTAAGTTTCTTTTGTTTTTTATTTTTCAATATGCTTGTTTGATTGCACAATGACTCACTCACATTTGAAAAATGTACAGGTGTGGTCAGTCATGCTCGCAGATATAAAGTTGCGGATGTGTGTTCTGTTTGTAATTATGAGTTTACCCCTTTAAGAGCAGAGGGGGGTGGTGTCAGCTAAACTAAGAAGCTGTTGAGACAGTGTGCTTCCGTGTTACAAAAAAAAAAAAGACGTCAGGCTGTGGTTCACTGCGCTGGATCGGTTTTTCATGTGCGAACATTGGTCAAGACTACACAAAATAAGCGACGTCTTTCAATATCTATGTATTTGTACTTGTAATACATTTTACGTGCGTGATTTTTCGTGCTCGACTGTGCAGACTTGCGAGTGCATACGCGCCCGTCAAATCACAGTGACTGATATCCATTTGCCTTTTTTTTAACAGGGGTGAAAGTTTGGCACATACTTGGAAAACTGTAAATATGTATGTGAGCATCACAGATGTCAACACGTGATGATTAAAAAGTCATATCGTCGCTCATAATATTTCTTAAAATGACTTGCTGTGGAAAACCGATTTGATATTAAGTCACCACGCAAAAGACTAGCATGTCCATCCATCCATCTTCTTAGATGCTTATCCTCACGAGGGTCACTTTGAGTGCTGGAGCCTATCCCAGCTGTCAACGGGCAGGAGGCAGGGTACACCCTGAACTGGTTGCCAGCCAATCGCAGGGCACATGGACACAGACAACATCCGCAGTCACATTTACAGTGTCCATTTAATCTTGCGTGTTTTTGGGATGTGGGAGTGAAGACCCACGCAGGCACGGGGACAACATATAAACTCCTCACAGGGGGGTCCAGGATTGAACCCGAGTCTTCAGAACTGTGAGTCCAACGCTCTACCAGGTGATCCTCCGTCCTGCCCAAGACTAGCATGTATCTCATATCATATTTTCCCCATTAAAATGAATGGCGATTTGATTAATCCATGCTAGTAACATACTTATAGGGGTGTATATAAATATTTATACATAATATACATACTACATAAAAACGGTGTGTGTGAGTCGATGGGGTGGGGGGATAACAGAAAAAAATTTCCTCTCCAAAAGGTGGGGTGCTACAAAAATTACTTTGGGAACCACCGTTCTAGAGTGTGCTTCTTGGGCACTGGGGGGCAGCATAATACAGTCATACACAAATAAAGCGTTTTACAAACCTAGTGACTCAGTAAGTTACAGTACTATTAATATTATTTATTACTGAGAATAAATATACGCCGGTGATTATTGTTACATTGTCCGTCTACATGCGGTGTCAAAATTTTTGTGCTATTATTTAGCCATGTGTGCTAGCATTAATCCAGTGGACATTGAAGTAACATGGAGCTTTTAAAGTGCCACAGTCATGAAATGGATGATTTTTAGTATGTTATTAATGAAAAAACGGCAGCCGGTATGGACCCATCCGTTTTTTTAGCGCCAAAACATGATTTTGACCTATATGGATTTTTGTCACTCCTGCCATGAAAATCGTCTCGAGGGATTTGCAGGAAGTGACGTTTAGGGCAGTAGCGCACTCAGGCGGACTCGTTTCTTTCTATTAGTTTTACCTGCGGGAAGGTAGCTCGTTGTTCCTTCGTGTTAGCCAAAATGCCGGCTCGTTGCATTGCTGAATATTGCTCGAACGCTCAGGAGGATGGATTCATTCTTCATACTTTTCAAAAAGACCCGATTCGTCGTGAAAAATGGATTCCAACGGTGCTAAGGACGAGAGCTTCGTGAGATCCAAATGACAGGTAGGTGTGTATAGAGCTATTTAAAAAAATGAATAGTTTGGGGGCGGGGGGGGCGTAATCCTCTCAGAATGTAACAAACGATCCGCGTACATAAGTCAGGAATGCTAAATGTGTCGATGTACCAGTTGACGCCGAGTACGGCTTCGGCGGTGCCTCGTCCGCGGCCTGTCTGGGAGTCTGTTATTGGTTAGAAGTGATCCGCATATCATCTAAATATGGCTTGAAACGATAGGGTAATATTGCCCAGGTCACTTCACTCGATTGTGAGATGTTCTGTTCTTCGAAAAGAGCTTCGGTGTCCCATAGTCGATTGCAGAGCGTGTTTTCAATGGCGAATGTCCCGATGTGACGTGATGAGCAGATGTTACAGCCAATATGGCGACCACTTAGATGTCGAATGACACTTCTGCAACTCCCCGCTCATATTTATTTTTTCGTGTAGACATTGAAGTGAATAATCTTATATGTATTTTTCATTTCAATTACTATTTTAGAATGTTTACAGGGATGACACTTGACCTTTAAATACCCAATATTTTGTCTTTGTTTTCTTTTTAGTTTGACATTAAACCTCGACTGGGAGTGGCAATAAAGCATGAAGCATTTTTAAAAAACAATATTTCACAAATTCGTCTGGACATTGAATTGAATAATCTTATATGTATTTTTCATTTCAATTACTACTTTAGAATGTTTACAGGGATGACACTTGACCTTTAAATACCCAATATTTTATCATCTTTGTTATATTTCTAGTTTGACATTAAACCTCGACTGGGAGTGGCAATAAACTGCTTGAAGCATTTAAAAAAAAAATTTCACAATGTTCATTGTTCCCATGTTGGCAATTGAGTTGTATCACAAGTTTTTGCTCTCAATTCAAATAAAAAAAAAAAAAAGTCATGTGACTGGCAAATCAAGATGCCACCGACATGTTGGTTTTGCCCTGGCTTGAGAAAGGTTGCAAAACACTGCATTAGATAAACCACGGTGCCATCCATAAAGGCCATTAATTAATATTTGTATAATTTCTTGTTTGGTTGTACTGTTAATTTTTTTTCCCCCATACCTTCCGAATGAAAGCTCTTCTTATGGTTTTATCATCCAATCCATAACCGAAGTCCTGGTTATCGTCAAAGGGCGGCGGGTCCTCCGAGTCCCCGCAGTGGTAAGCATCACCTGGAATGTCAGCAAGCCTCGGGTAACAACACGTCCAGTCGCGTGTTTGGAAAATGGACGCTTACCGGATATGTTGTCTTGGAAGCCCGGGTAGGCAGGTGGACAATAAGGCGAGGATGCTGCCGGTTTGCTGCTAGCCAAGGCTCCAGGTGCGCCAGGCCCAAAGGCAGCCGGCGGGGGCAGCGGGAGACCCACGGGAGAGTCCGCGAACATGTTGTTGGGGCCCGACGCGGGCAGGAACGACGTCTGCGGCGGGGTCCCCCCTTCCAGTAGCGTGTATGCGGTTTTATCCGTAGCCATTTTCGGCTGGTTGCGATTGTTCGTGTTGACCGATTACGCGTCGCCTGCAGTGACAAACACACGCCCCTGACGACGCTCAATGACGTCACAATCACGTGACGCACCACATTTCCGGGGATCTTCACATATTCTATTTCATTTTCATTTTACTTCCATAAAACAGAATAAACGCTGTACTTGGTTCATGTGACATCTACTATAAGTAGATTTTTTGGCTATAATTTGTTAAATTTAATTGAATTTAAATTACTTTTCTGACCAAATTTCTCCCTACACTTGAAAAAAAAAAACGTTTCTATTTTCTACTGATGTCTTTTGTCACAATGGGCTCGTTGCTTTTTATAAATTTTATTATAATTTTTTTTTTTTACCCACAGCTGACATTAAATGGGGCGTAAATTGGTGCGAATATTATGGGACACAAAGCATCAAAAAATTAGACAAAGTCATTCGTATTATAACTAGTCTAACAATAATTAAAGTTATTCAGCCTGGATGTGAGAATAAATGGCATGGACTAAATAAAATTGTATTTGTATTAAAAGATGAGTTTTTTGACACTATGAGGGAATTGCAGTTGAGTTACAGCGTATCAAATGAACCCGACATCAAGTGTTATGTATATAAAGGAACCAAAGTTGAAGTCAAGAAATCTGAAACTTGTCATAAAAGTGTCCTGTTTGTAAATAGTGAAAACAAATTTGAAAATAGAAACTAGAAAACAGACTCGTACTGCAGTAAAACAACTGTAATGTACAGTCTCAAGTGCAGATTTATTTTCCTTCATACAAAACATTGGCGTGAATTCAAAGCCTGTGAGCAAAAAATTAAAAACACAATAACACTGGTAGATTTCCTTTTATTTCACAAATTTCCCGTGGTACTTTTTAAAATAATGCGTCCTAAAATGCAAGGCAAAAATACACTTCACATTCACATCAACACACACACACGTATATATAAACATGTGTGAGGCAACATTTAAGAACAAAATAACATTAAAAATCTACAAAAGTTATTGCTACTGTTCCAATCGTACTTTTGTTCTTTATATAAAAAAAAAAGTGTAGCGCTTTGTTAAACCTGGACAGATGGAAGTTTTTTAAACATTCACAGCACACTTGATGAACTTTAGTGGCTCTTACTAAAAATCCATCCTCTTCTGCTTCGCTGAGGTCGGGTCGTGGGGGCAGACAAAAACAAACAAAAAAAGTTTATTGTAAGCTTCCGTAATAAATACATAAATAGTATACTTTAAAAGGCACATTAGGAAATAAAATTAAAGTTTCACATTCAATATTTTTTTTACTTTTTGGTGAGCTTGCTTAATGTGCACTTCACGGTGCTTTTTTTACTATTATGGTAGACTCACTTTTGGGAGAAACTTCAGGATCAACCTAAAATGCAGCATCTTTACACGTGAACTTAATTTGACCCTCTCTACATTTTTGAATGCACATTTCCAAACATTCAAAACCTTTTGCGCAATTTGCAAATCAGCAAAACTCCCAACGTCCACTTTTATGATTTGAGTGACTTTTCTATTCTGTGACTGTTGCAACCTGCTAATGACTCATAAACTGAGATCCTGCAAAAAAAAATTCTACAGAACATTTTTAAAGAATGGACCCAACTCAAGTCCAATAGAATTTCTATATTCCTATTGTTCTGTAGAAATTCTATAGAAAATCACAGCCAAAGTTCTATAGAACAAGTTGTTCTGTACAAATCCTATCAAATTCTATAACATTTCTACAGAATTTTTTTTTTAGCAGGGTAAGATCCCGTTTTAAGCCTTGCAGATCAATAGTTCCGCATTGTTTTGGATTCGTGTCAAAATGTTGACAGCATGACGAGATCCACTCCCATTGAACCAGAGAATATATTGGCCTAATTCACTCAGTTCAGTTTAGAGAAGCGCACCTGTACAGCATAGAACATTTTAGGTTTAAGATGAAATTTCTCCCAAGAGGCGAATATGGGAAAGCAAATTAGTGCCACCAAGATTTGAATTTGAAATGCCACAGAAAACATGATTTTCATTTGAAATGTAAAGCGATGGCGTTTTCAATAGTTGCAACGATTCACTGTCTGAAATTCGCCGTCTGTGCCACCAGGCGTTACTTCAGGTTAGAACCGAACAGCCAGCCAATCGCAGTTACGCTTCCCGAGTATGTGCGGTCACGTGACTCAGAAAGTGGAACTGATTGGCTGGCTGTTCGGTTCTGACTTGAAGTAACCCTGCCTGGTGGCAGACGGCGAACTTTCGCAAGTTGAATTGTTAACATTGAAGTTACTTTTATTGTACAATTATTGAAAATGTGATCACTTTACATTTCAAATTCAAATCCTGGTGGCACTAATTTACTTCCATAACTATCTTATTTTCTGTGTACATATTTCAAGGAAAACATAAGAGCGAGATGCCTGCATAGATTCAGCTGATACAAATCCTGAAAAACGCTCACTCATATTCATGCACGTATTTTGGTATACAATGTAGCAGGGAAGATACCTGATCATAAGACATCATTGCGCTTGGGAGCACTTTACAATATATACAAAACATTAGTAATGAGGTTCACTTTGTCTGCTTTAGTTAACATTCAATCTTTTTGCTGATGTATAAATATTAAATAATGGAAGAAAAAAATACTGATCTAATTTGAATAAAATACAGTGTATGTTTGCACAACCTGTGATTTCCTTCACTTTTCAAGTTAAAACCTTGTGCGGACGATCTTCATTGTACAGTAACTTAACCCCAACTCGAATTGGGTGGTGACGGCTCAACCGCTTTGTAACAATGCCGTTTTTTTTTTTTTTTTTTTTTTTCACTGCATGCGATCCGTCTGCAGCTGCTGAGGCTGGTACTGGCTGAAGGCAGCGGCGGCCGCCGCCGCCCCCGGGGTGGCGGCGGCGGCGAGCGGCGGTTGGACCGTGTAGCCGTAGCCGGCCGTGGTCATGTAGCCCGTGGGGGCCGGGGAAGCCGCGTACGGATACTGCTCATATGCGGCGGCGGCCGCCGCCGCCGCGGTGGCGGCTGCGGCGGAGTATTGAGCGTAAGCAGCGCCAGTGTAATCCAGGTACGGCGACGTGGCGGCGGCGGCCGCGGCGGCCGTCGCCGTGGCGCTGGAGGGCTGTACGTGAGGGATCACCATGCTGGGCTGGACGAAGGCCTGAGGGTAGACATAGTGAGCCGGGATCCTGTAGGACACAAACAAACTAGTGTCGAAAGTGAACTGCAGTGAGGAAACCTGCAAGTGCCGCAAATACGTCAGTCCAGTCCTCAGAACACAGCAAATCCATTCATTAACAACTGTTGGGGAGGGAAACAAAAACCCTACCTACAGAAGAAAAAGTTAAGAAAGCAGCAAAAACCACAAGCGCGATAAAAGCACCTGAATCTTAAATGGCGTCCCAGCGCCGCACCCCACCAAGAACCGACGTGCTGACCTCACGACACCGCGAGGTCAAGAAAGGAAGTGGACAACGTTGGCACCACACTGTCACGCCAACAGCACACGTACACGCATGCCCACACATGTTAGGTCCTGGAACACAAACCACCGCCCCACCCCCACAGAAAAAAACTGAACTGCAAATAAGTCCACTTCACCGCTACGCCAGGTACAAAACGTCGGGACCAGGCTAGCTTGGGCAGAATTGTGTTTATGAAGTATTTTTCATTGAATGAGGTGTGAAGACAGTGAGCAGTACAGTGAAACCTCGTAGGTCCACCGGAAACTGTTCCCTCAAACGTTCCCCGCTATGTTGTGGGTTCATCCTTCCGTACTTCATCTCACATTTAACTGAATAGCAACACAAAAACTGTTGTTGCCTTAAAATAGTTCTCCCACACAATGTAATCACATCAAAACAGAAATACCTACAGGGAGTGCCAAAGTTCATTCATCCATCCATCCATCCATCCATCCATTTTCTTCGCCGCTTATCCTCACGAGGGTCGTGGGGAGTGCTGGAGCCTATCCCAGCTGTCAATGGGCAGGAGGCGTGTGGGGTACACCCTGAGCTGGTTGCCAGCCAATCGCAGGCCACATAGAGACAAACAACCGCACTCACAATCACACCTATGGGCAACGTAGAGTGTCCAATTAATGTTGCATGTTTCTGGGACGTGGGAGGAAACCGGAGTGCCCGGAGGAAACTCACGCAGGCACGGGGGAGAACATGCAAACTCCACGCAGGCGGGTCTGGGATCAAACCCGGGACCTCAGAACTGTGAGGCCAACGCTTTACCAGCTGAGCCGCCGTGCCGCCGACTGTCAAAGTATTTTACATTAAAAAAAATTGCGCCATATAGCAGACCCACAATAAGTGAACATAAGGGGTATTACTCTACAATGTCAAACAATGTCACCCAAAGATAATTGTAATCACAGTATAATAATAATGTACTTTTAGTAATAACTAAACAACCATCACACTAATGGCGCTATAGGGATGTATGTTTACTTACAATTGTATTTATTTAGTTAATGAATGCCAATTAAAATACTTATACGCAAATACGAGTTATTTTATCACTCAAACAAAATATTACAATACTTTTTTCTTTTTTGCCTCATCTACCAAGGACCAGTCCCATCCGTGGCATAAAAAAATAAAAAGATCAAATGAGCAGAAGATGAGATGACATATGTGCCACCTATGTTCCTCAAAACTTTGGTTCCTTCAGTGACTTCAAAATCTTTTTTTTTTTTGGGGGGGGGGGGGTCCAAATTGTGTGGTTCCATTGTACTTAGCAGTGGGAGGGGGACAAAAGAGTACATATGGCTGCACTTTGAACTTTCAGTCACTCACAAAATATATTGAGGAGCAGGTGTGAAGGGGTTATATCTGTCCCTCTTGTGTCCGTACAAGACCCCCCCCCCCCACACACACACACACACACACAAAACACACACGTTTCAACTTGATTGACAAGGGAGGCTGGCGCCGAGGCTATTTTTGACACCCTGTCATGCCCAAAGGATGTGCTGATCTCTTTCAGCAACACATGGCGGGGCCGCTCGTCAACCGGACCGACCCGTCCGCTCGCCGCTCGGCCGCCTTTCATCTAGGACGGCTTTTTCCTCACGGCCGGCCCGTGCAAAATATCCGACTGGCAAAAGGATTGTCTCGCTGTTCCTGGTATTGATAAACTGTCGCATAAATATATGGTTAAAATAAACGAGTCATTCAAAAAGGAACGACGTTACCTCTTGGTTTATTTTTATGATTCGCGGGAGAGGTGCAGAATTAATAATTTAATTGATATTGCCCAATTCCAGGAAACTGGGAAGGAGAGAATATCTTACCTGGAACAAAGTGTCAGTCAAAAGTAAAATAAATAAATGAACTAAATATAAATGGCAGCAGTAAGGTACTCGATTTCAAAAGGGAACAACATACATGCGCTAACATTAAACCCTTTGTTTTGGTAACCTCATTCCTATTTTTTCCTCCATATTTTTATTTAAACGCCGTACAACTTGTTCTATAGCCGATGAAATGAAATAATTATCGTTTCATTCATTTTAGCTCTTATTTTACATTCGCTATAAGGGCAGCAACTGTCAACTATGTATGTAGGAACCCCGATTACTTCTAATCGAAGTTCGGAAAAATTAATTTTCCTATTTTCTGGAATGCACCATAAACTCAAGCGCAAAACCAAAACATACATTCAGATTGTATTCATTTCTGACTGTAGTTTAATCCATCCATCCATCCATTTTCTTTGCCGGTTATCCTCACCAGGGTCACGGGAAGTGCTGGAGCCTATCCCAGCTGTCAACGGGCAGGAGGCGGGGTACACCCTGGAGTGGTTGCCAGCCAATCGCAGGGCACGTAGAGACAAACAACCATTCACACTGACAATCACACCTTGGAGCAATTTCGAGTGTACAATTAATATTGCGTGTTTTTGGGATGTGGCACGAAACCGGAGTGCCCGGAGAAAACCCACGCATGTAAACTCCACACAGGCGGGGGCCGGAATCGAACCCGGGGCCTCAGAACTGTGAGGCCAACGCTTACCAGCTGATCCACCGTGCCGTGTACTTTAATTGTTCAACAAATAGAACCTTTTGTATTTGTTTTCACACGTGTTAGCTCCACAGATACAACGTTGTTGTTCAGTAGTTGGATGTTTTCCAGTCTGCTAGCTGGCTACTGTTGAGGTGCCCTTGAGCAAGGCATTGCCCCTACAACCCCAGCACAGGTGGTGCAGCACTCTGCGCACGTGTGATCTGGTTCTGTGTGTCGTGTGTAAGACACAGTATACACCGGAGTGGGAGTTGAACTTCCCCTTAAGTCTAGCTGGTTTGGTTGCCTTGCAGCGATTACAAAGCCAGTATTGTGGTACGAATCGACATCATGGATTGTGATAACGATCGAAATCGTTTGCAAAATATTGTGATCGCACATGTCACTCTTACTAACTGAAATGATTTTTGTCCAACGAGTAAATTTCGAAATTACTGCTTGTGTAGTGATACACACGCCTGACTTTAGTGCGGGCAGTGTTGGATCGATTCCCGCACAGTGATGGTGTCAACATGTGCCCTGCGATTGACTGGTTCCAGGTGTAGTCTGCCTTTCATCCATCCATACATCCATCAATTCTCTTTGCCGCTTATCCTCACAAGGGTCGTGGCAGTGCTGGAGCCTATCCCAGCTGTCATCGGGCAGGAGGCGGGGCACACGCTGAACTGGTCGCCAGCCAATCACAGGGCATATGAAGACAGAACACAGCCGCACTCACAATCACACCAAAGGGCAATTTAGTGTACAATTAATGTCGCATGTTTTGGGATGTGGGAGGAAACCGGACTCCCCGGAGAAAACCCACGCAGGCACGGGGAGACCATGCAAACTCCACACAGGTGGGGCCGGGATTGAACCCAAGACCTCAGAACTGTGAGGCCGTTTTCCAGCTGCTCCACCGTGCCGCCCTGTAATCCAACCTATCCCTTTTCTTAGTCGCTTATCCTCACGAGGGTTGCAGGGAGTGCTGGAGCCTATCCCAGCTGTCAACGGGCAGGAGAAGGGGTTACACCCTGAACTGGTCGCCAGCCAATCGCGGGGCACATGGAGATTAAACGACCAATCGCACTCACAATCACACCTTGGGGCAATTTAGAGTGTCCAATGAATGTTGCATGCTTTTGGGATGCGGGAGGAAACCGGAGTGCCCGGAGAAAACCCACGCAGGCACGTTGGAGAACATGCAAACTCCACACAGGCGGGTCCGGGATAGAACCCGGGACCTCAGAAATGTGAGGCCAACGCTTTCCAGCTGAGCTACCGTGCCGCCCCCTTTGATACCTATCACGCAAATACCATATTTTTACTACGACAACATTATTTTGGGCGATAACCGGATCGTGAATGGAGTTACTTTGTGATTTTACTTTCACATTTCGACTACCCCCCGTGATCTCTACATGCCTCTGCCTGTCTGTCAGTTTTAAAAATCAAACGTGGCCCGCGAACATGATGACCTTGTTTTAAAAAAAGTTTTTTTAAGGGCGCCTTGCCCTGACTTTGCCGCATATTGTGCAGTTGTTCCAGCGGAGAGCTAAATAAAGGTGCTTTGTGAGTCACCGGGGCACATGGGTAATCTGCCAGCCCTTGGAAGCCTTCCACCTGTTCCCCCCACAGCTGAACGGCGATGCCTGCGCCATACATTATTAACAGCACCGCTCCTATTTTCCATCCGAATTTGAGAGGGCCACAGAGATCGTTGTAGCGGACAGCTGCCGCCCGCGAGGC
This sequence comes from Syngnathoides biaculeatus, assembly GCF_019802595.1. Classification (NCBI taxonomy): domain Eukaryota; kingdom Metazoa; phylum Chordata; class Actinopteri; order Syngnathiformes; family Syngnathidae; genus Syngnathoides; species Syngnathoides biaculeatus. The sequence continues at coordinate 6,314,053 of NC_084644.1, forward strand.
GCGCTCGGATCTCGTGTCCGCGGCCCCCCGAACATTTGTCTGTTGACCTACAGGGCCCTTAAGCCCGTACAGTTATTTTCTCGTCGTTATTGTCGCTACACAACTGAACTCAAGTTGAGGGGTTAATGGAAATTAAACAAAACTCCGCACATGCAGGCCAAGTGTTTGTTTTGTTGCAGGGAACCCAATTGCGAGCTCTTCGCGGAATCCTTTTGGTCCGTTCACAACAAAACACAATCATCTTAAGGTTAACTACGAACCGAAGGGAGGCAGACTCAACGGCAGGCTCCGGCACAAAAGAATTAAAGAGTCCACACCCCCGTTGCAGAGTTACACCGTCCTAGCAAAAAGTCACTCAAGTCGGAAACAAACACCAAAAAAAAAAAAGAAAAAAAAAAAAAATCAACACTCCCACCCAGCCCCAAAATAGTTGGAGAGATGAACACACAAGTTAAGCTGAACACCACATCATACGGAAAACAAGGCACACACCAATCTATGTGCTATGAAAACCAACAACAAAAACATTAACAAAAAAAAAAAAAAAAGAAATAAAAGACACCCATGCATCTAGTCACCATTTCAGCTCGTTTGTGTATGTTTACAGGTAACACTTTAGCGCTCTGCACCAATAGAAGACTCAGCTATTCCTCAAACCATCATCTGCTATTTTAACCGTTACCGAGCCTGTCAGATCAGAGAGAGACACAGACAACATGAAGTCAATCCGGCAGTTGTTGGCTTGGGGGGAGGGGGGAGAAAAGGGAGGATGGGAGGGAGGGAAGGGGACACATGTTCAATTCCGTCACAGTCGACACCAAGAGAAGAGGAGCGCCCTTCACCATCACTCACATTGTCCTCATTCGGCAGGGGTCGAAACAGGTGATAGATACGATAAAAAAAAAACATCATGATCGAGGGTTGGGGACACATTGCGCAACATACCCATAAGGCCTTTGGATGAACGCCGGATGGATCTGAGGCATGCCGAACGCGAAGCCTGGGAAAAAGAAACAAAAGTGTCAAAAAATAGAAATAAAGACACATCAAAAAGCTTAGATCAGTAAATGAACTAACAACAAAGTGCAAGGCCGGTAGGGAAAATCGTCAGCATGGTGTGTCACAAAATTCCACAGCAGAGTGTAGATTGAGTTTCCCCTTTTAAAAGTTGCCAATCACTAACAAATGTCCTTTTTTTTTTTTTTTTAAATACTTTAACATGCTAACAATATCTTGAGCGCCAAACGGGATGCAAACAGATAAATACCTGGCTGTATGACCCTGGGCTTGGCCCCCAGGTAGGCCAGGTTCACGTTGGCCTTCCTGCCATCTATAATGGGGTTGGGGTCCTTGCAGGCTCGGTCAGCCGAGGCCCGGTCCGCCATGGTCACCTGCGGGAGGACCAAATTCACACGTCAACAAAGAAAACAAATTCCTCTCAGATCGTACGCCTGGGTCCTTTTGATGCATGTTTGTTTTTGTCTTTGAACAGTATTTGTACCTGGTATTCATGGAAATAATGACGCACTTGAGAACGTTTTTTTCCCTCCCACAACCCTTGTGAGGATAAGCAACTTGGAAAACGTATGGATGGATGCAGTGAGAGCAAGTAACAAAGCAAAGGACAAATACTGTTACTTTACTTGAGTCTTGATTTTTTAGAAAGTGTATAATTTGACAGTACTCCCTAAAAAAAAAGATATGGGTATTTTCTACTTATTATTTTGGTCAAAATAAGCGTGGATGAGGGCACAATCCACAACATGAAAAAAGATAAACATTGAAACTAGAAGCCACACTTCGATTGAGATTTTGGGGAATTGTGAATGAAACCATAATGGAAAAGATTCATAAAAGCAAGAACCTGCCGGCCCTCATCTATCATCATAATTTGTTTGTTCTTGGCTCCAACAATGATTTGTGGTCAATGTGAGTTTTTTTTGCCAGACTTAAAAAATAAAAAATAAATTCAAAATCCATCTTTTGGCATTCAACATTATTACTCCAATTTAAACCATCACCTACAGGTAAGGCTAATGTCTAGTTTTTCATTTTGTCTTTATTCGCTAATTTATCTTTTTATTTTATTTTTTTGTCTGTCAGTTCAAAACATTCATAAAGCCACAGAGAACATGTTGATGTCAGCAAAGCTTTTTTTACCCCCCTTCTCAACAAGAGAGTTAATAAGAGGGATGCTAATTTGTTTGGGAATGTTATTTTATTTTATTTTTTTCAATGTGACCTGAATGTGCAACTGTTTCTTTAAAAATATATAGAATGAAACGACGTTTGGACTTTTTTGAGGTACTTTGACTACTTTTCATTTCCTGCAAATAAATGCTGAGATTTGCATGTTACATTTTTGTTGTCTGTAGTAATTGACAGATATAATATATTTTTTAAATATATTTAAGCAAATATTTATCTATCAAAAGAAAAATCAGAGAAACTGATAATTTTGCAGGGGTCTAATGATATTTTCCCGAGTTGTAATAGAATCAGTTATTGACAGTCTTTCTTTTTCTTTACACAACTATCTGTACTGTACTTTTACTCAAGTATACCGCGTGAGTACTTCAACGCTCGTTTACTTGACACACATTGGAAACACAACCACGTGTTGCAGGAAAGTTAATCAAGTACGTACAAGTTTTCTGGGGGGGGTGGGACACTTACAAATCCATAACCTCTGGACTTGCCGGTCTGGCGATCCGTGATGACAACAGCCTCCTCGATGTCCCCGAAAACCTCGAAGTACTTCCTGAGACTCGAGTCGGTGGTGTGGTACGGGAGACCTCCAACGAAGATCTTGGTAAAGGTGGTGTCTTTCTGGGCCGAATGCATAGTCTGTGGAGTTAGTTTTAGAACTTTTTAAAAATATATATATAGAAAATATTCCTTTTTTTTAAGGGCACTTGTGAGCCAAGGGAAACGTCTGAGTGGAAGGAGTCCGCAAGTGTGGCGAGGACAAAACAAGTCGCCCGGTTGGTCGCAAACGAAGAGGAGGAGGAAAAAGGAGGAGGAGGACACCTGTTAGTCTGTTGCCCACTTGCCAAAGTGTGCGACACGGATACGTAACTCCACCCAAGTAGCCACCGTCACCATAACTGTGCCCCGTAACAGCCCGGAGCACTAAAACTGTGTCCATAAAAACAAAAATGAAGGTGAAACGGTGCGAATGTTTATTACATCGTGGCTTTTTTGAAGCGTTGAAGTGAGGCGGTGCTTGTGCGATGAGCGCCCTCTGTCGGCCGGAGGTGGTCAGAGGCACGACGTTTTCGGTGGAAGGTTTGGACGTCCCATGTTTGGACCCATGTTGGGTGACGTTGGCGCCCATGTTGGGTGACGTTGGCGCACATGCACACGAGCTGTACTTTAATCTACAGCTGGCCAAGGCGTAGATGGTCACCTTTTTAGGTTTATTAGAGTCAGCTACAGAGGACGCACACAGCCATGCTGGGCCAAAATATTAGGCAAAGCTGCACAGTGTATAAGAGAGGTCGGAAGTCATCTAGATGCAAATATCGGCAACGTCTCTCAGCACGGTGTGGTAAATAAATACCAAATATATAAATCAGGGATTTATAGATCTGTTAGAAGTGTTTAAGAAGTGTGAAAATGATTTTTAAAAAAGTACCAAAAAAAAAAACCCCTACGGAGCCCCTAAAGGGACATTGAAAAAAAATTGTTTACAATGAGAAACTTACTCATTGCAATGAGAAACAAGTTTTGTTTTGTTTTTTTTTCAATGTCCCTTTAGGGGCTCCGTAACCCCCCGAATTAGGACATGAACTAAAGTAATTATGAAATCATTACATTTTTGTTGTGTTCGTATGATTGCATTGTGATGAAATTGTCTTTTGGGAATTGTGGAGATGGAGCAACATTTTGGTTAACTTCATTCTTTGGTTTTTTTTTAACTTTTTTACTGATGTGTAGATTTGATTGAATAATTTATATATCTCTAACCTAACTGCATTTAATTTGGAAGTGTTTTGATTTAAATGATTAATCTTTTGTATCGTGTGAACGTGATCTAGGTTGATTTATTAGCTTAATTGATTTATCAAATAATTTTTGCTGGGGGGAAAAAAATTCTCCCAATTTATTTGGATCTATTCACCGGCTTATGTGAAGGTCGGTTTTAACCTGCGGCCAAAATCCCAGGAGGGGAATTCATCTTGTCGCCAAAATTAGATTTATATAGGCTACAAATACTGCCCTGTGTCACTTTTGACATTTGGAAAGGCGTACTCGACTGCTGTCGGTGTCAGCACATTGCAGGGGATAGGATCCGGCACTCCCGTGACCCTTGTGAGGACAAGCAGCTTTCTACTATGCAGTTTATTATCAGGAAAAGTTTAAAAAAAAAGCTTCAAAAAGCCACATTTTTTAGGCTTGGAACGAATTATTTCTTTTTCCATTGATTGTAATGGGAAACATCAATTTGGTTTTCAAACAATTCACTTTATGAACCATTTTCTGGAACAAATTGTGGTCGAAAACCGAGGCGTCACTATATCTACCACTGTCGCTGGCTAATGAAAAGCATGCACATGGGCACAATTGGTGACTTTTGATCTGGAAAAAAATAAGTTTACGATTTTACCAAATATTTTGTATTTATTATACAAAGAATATCTCATTGGCAATGCATGCTTTTCATTGGACAGAATACACACATTTTGTAGTTCAAATACAAAAATATAGCTTTGTGTTCAAAATCTCATAAATTTACAATCCAGAAAGCATCACGCTAAAATATTTATCGCGGTCACATTTCATTTTACATAGAAAATCTTTATTTTAATGTTTGTTTGTTTTTAAACAAATGATTTTGTTTGCTTCGGATGGAACCCAAAAAAAAAAAACTATTTGGAAATACAGTACATGCTTTTCATGAGACAGCGACTGCAAAAACTAGTAACGCTAAAAAAAAAAAAAATAATAAAATAAAATAAAAGTTCAGTCAATTCAACAGAAAATGTCAACGAGGGTGATTGTAAATGTTCTACTGGAGAACATTCTTGTACCAATTCAAACAACAAATACAAATCTGTACATTATAATAGCGTGTTTACTATTTTTAAAAAAAACAACAACTTGTATTTACATCTCCACAAAATGGAGAGCAGCTGAAGAGAACGCTCTTCCATTTCCATCTAGAACATTTTACATACATGATATACGGTGTCGTCACATCACAATTGTCTGCGGTTTGCCACGTTCGTCGAGCGCGACGTTAACGTGACGCCGTTCGCCGGGGCGTCCGTAAAAAAGGACGCGGTGCATTATTGAGTACCTGCTAATAACCTGGGGTATTATGTATCAGTCAGTCAACATATCAATTTCACACAAAAAACAAAAAAAAACAAGCCGGAACAGGCTAGGTGGGGTCGTCAAAATAAAAGTAGACATTGTCACTTTTTAAAGGTTATGTGTCCACCTTTACCGACACCAGACTTCATTGTGTCCAATTTCCGGGCAAAGCCTATAAAAAGCCTCCAAGCCAAGTGCTGAACGGCGTCTAACGTAAAATAACTTCATACATCGATGACATCATACGGCTTTTCAGTTTTCCCGGTCGAAAACGTCAAGGACTCGCCCGGCGGGGTCACGGCAACGCGAGACCGACCGTCCGGGCCGTGTTTCGAGGAGCCTTTCCAGTGCAAGCGTTCGAAGCAGCGCCGTTCCGGTGCTGCTTGGGGGGGGGGGGATTGTTCGATCCACAGTGTTGAAAGTACTTTCGACAGCATAATTCGAGAGTCACAAAAAAAAAAAAAAGTGAAGGCAATGCAGGTTTTCGGGTTGATCTCGGAGGATCGGTCCGTATCCAGACGTATGGCACGAAAGTTTACAGATATACAGTATACGCTGTCTTCCTCCACATACAGTATGGAAGGAAACGTAACGGAAAATTCGGTATGCAAAATTTGGGTTATTTTCAAAGATGGAAACGTTCCAGGGGAGGTCCCTGGGATGTGTTAATAAAGGGAATAAAATAGAAATCAATATGAAATAATGCGTTGGCCTCACAGTTCTGAGATCCCGGATCTCAGACCGTTTGTGTGGAGTTAGCATGTTTTTCCCATGACTGCGTGGGTTTTCTCCGGGCGCTTCGGTTTCCTTCCACATCCCAAAAACATGACCGTAATTTCCGGACTCTAAGTTTCGACTTTTTTTTTAACTGGTCCTGTTAGCGCTGTGCTAGCGTTAGCGCTCTTAATCGCGTGTTGCCGCTGTGTTACTTCCGCGTCCCAATGGTTTTTACCGGTACTTTTTTTTAAACTGGTCTTCTTCGCGCTTTGCTAGCATGTTGCTGTGTTACTTCCACGTTTCAGTGATTTTTACCACTACTTTATTTTTTAACCGGCCCTGTTAGCACTGTGCTAGCATGTTGCTTCTGTGTTACTTCGCGTCTCAGTGATTATTACCGGTATTTATTTCTTTTTTTACAGGTTCTTTTAGCGTTCTGCTAGCGTGTTGCTGCTGTGTTACTTACGCATCTTAGTGATTTTTACCGGTATGTTTTTTATTAACTGGCCCTGTTAGCGCTGCGCTAGTGTTAACCCTGTGCTAGCGTGTTGCTGCTGCGAAAACTCTTTCTGTGCACCATCTTTCTTTGTAAATATCTCCTGTTTCAATGTGGGCACATGCGGCTTTTAACCAGGTTTGGCTTGGGTATGTACAAAATGCTTTTTTCTTTAAAAATGTACTGGGTGAGGCTTATAATCAGATGCACTCTATAGTCCGGAAATTACGGTAGTTGGACACTCTAAATTGCCTCTCGGTGTAATTGTGTGTTTGTCTCGATGTGCCCTGCGATTGGCTGGCAACCAGTTGAGGGTGTACCCCGCCTCCTGCCCATTGACGGCTGGGATAGGCTCCAGCACTCCCCGCGACTCTCGTGAGGATAAGCGGCTAAGAAAACGGATGGATAAAAGCATAATCGAGGTTGCAACAACCACTTTTGAGGCAATTTTTTCTACCCTGTGAGATGAAAAAAAATAAATGTTCTCAAAATGTTTATGAATTTGTCCTAACACCACTTAGGGGTGTTCACTATTATGCTTTTTCATGATAGTTGGTATTAATAAAACCAAATTTCCAGTTAATTATTAATCGAATGAAATAATTGTTAAATCAATGGAATTAAATATTTCCAATATTCTTTAATTGAACGTCCCATGGAAAGTTTCCAGCCATTTGCAACTCATCTCCCGACAGCAGATATGAAAACTCTTTGGTTGCTCCTGACATTATCACATATGCATGAAAATATCAAGGCTTATTGACAGTAGTACATTCTTAATATTCATATCCCAGATGAATCATCATATGAGTCTCAGGGAATTAGGTTTGTCAAGCCATACAAAAATATGAAGTGGCCAAAATTTCCATATATGGACTCCCAGTTGTATGTTTTTTTTATATCTATATAAAAAAATATGTGCATAATGAGCATGTGCATATTCAGTGATTAGCTTCAATTAGAAAGTCTTGGCCAAAGAAGTCAAGCGGTGGGACCAGCCTGTCGCCTTTCCATCTTATCTGATGAGGGTGGCGGGTTCCGGGTCCGCGGAAGGCGGACCTCTCGTCAGGCGAGACGGCTTCACGAACACGCCGTGGCCTGGGGGGCATCGGAAGTAGACTCTGCCCCGGACCGTACCGTTGTGCTTACCTGGGGGGGGGGGAGCACCAGAGAAAAGAGAATTAAACCTATTTTTCCTTCTTTTTTTCTTTCGGCTTGTCCCGTTAGGGGCCGCCAAAGCGTGTCATCTTTTTCCATCTAAGCCTATCTCGTGGATCTTCCTCTCACAACGTCCATCAGCCTTTTCTTTGGTCTTCATTTCGCTCTTTTGCCTGGCAGCTCCACCCTCAGCACCCTTCTACCAATTTACTCACTCTCTCTCGCCTCTGGACATGTCCAAACCATCCAAGTCTGCGCTCTCGAATCTTGTCGCCAAAACATCCAACTTTGGCGGTCCCTTTAATGAGCTCATTTCTAATCCCATCCAACCTGAACATCAACATCTTCATTTCTGCCAGCTCCAGTTTTGCTTCCTGTTGTTTCTTCACTGCCACCGTCTCCAATCCGTACATCATGGCTGACCTCACCACAGTTTTATTTACTTTGCCCTTCATCCTAGCAGAGACTCTTCTGTCACGTAGAACACCAGACACCTTCCGCCAACTGTTCCACCCCGCTTGGACCAGTTTCTTCACTTCCTTACCACACCCACCATCGCTCTCGATTGTTGACCCCAAGTATTAGAAGTCGTCCACACTCGCCATCTCTTCACTACCCCCCCCCACCCTCTCATTCACACAAAGATATTCCGTTTTTATTTTGGCTAATCTTCATTCCTCTCCTTTCCAGTGCGTGTCTCCATCTTTCTAATTATTCCTCTGCCTGCTCCCTGCTTTTTTTGCAGATCACAATATCATCAGCGAACATCATGGTCCAAAGGGATTCCAGTCTGACCTCTAACCTCACTTGTCAGCCTATCCATTACTACAGCAAACGGGAAGGGGCTCAGAGCGGATCCCTGAGAACAATTTAAAAACACAGCAATGCACGAGAATTAATTCTCCATTGTAAGAACCGCGTTTTGCCGACAACAGGCATAAAATAAAAGGCCCACTTGGTTAAGCTGGTGGCTTTTGAAGGACGTGAGCCTAAAACGCAGAAGCAAATGAAAAGGGCAACCACCGCTAACGGTATCACAGTTGGGGGATTAAACCTAAACCGTTTTTTTTTTTAATCGCTAATTTATATGTCAGGTTTTAATACCAATGAGGAAACAAATGTTTAATTTGAGTCCTGAGCTGAAAAACTTTGCTCTTTGTCCATAAGTAAAATAAACAGCGCCATCTAGTGGATAAAATCGCTCAATTACACTGCTGTTGAGTATTTCCTTCACTCACCCATTGCCAGGTCCAGTTTGACACCGACCCAGATTCCCTTGGCGAACTCGACTCCTCCGACGTAGTGGACCGTTCCTCGTCTCTTCCCCACCCACACCGGCTCCCCGGGCGCCATCCAGTCGGGGAGCTGGGCGACGGGGGCGTTCTCGTCCCCGCTGGAGTCGCCCGAGGGCTCCGTGCTGCTGGGGTTGGGGCTGGGGCAGGGGCTGCCGCGGGGCACGTCTCCCTGCGCCGGCTCGTGGATCGGGGGGTCTCCCCCTCTGAGGGTCGGGGCTTTGGACGAAGACGTGACTGCGGACGGCGACGCGGAAGCGGTCACTGAGGTCGGAGACGGAGCGACGGTGCAAATTACAGCGTTACTTGGAACGGGACATCTGTGGGAAGCAGCTGAGGTGTTGTCAGAACTGCTGACGCCACAGGTTTCCGTCTTATCTGTCATTTTCAGTTTTGTCGCCGTAGCAACAGCCTCTTGCTCCCATCCCTTGGTGAAATCCCCCAAAACCTCTTCAGCATCATCTGCCCCTTTAAAGTCGGTGAACTCCTGACTGCAACTGAGATGGCAGTTTTGAGGCAGAGGGGAAGTTCTTTGCTTGCCAAAAGGAACGCCGACAGGTCGGGAAGTAGGGGGAGTCGGCGGCTGCTGGTCTTCGCTTTCAGCGGGACCGCCTTTAGTTTGCGCGCATCCCCTCCCGGCGTGACATCCGGGCGCGTCTTGGGGATCCCTGGAGGCGCAGCTGAGATGGTCGGAACTCTCGCTGGAACTGAACGGCAGGTCGGACAGCGTGGCGTTCGAGGCGCTGTGGGAAAAGTAACCGCTGGTGCAGCTGCTGGCGGCGGGGCTGCGGGGCGCCTCCCTCGCCTCCTTCGAGTCGACGCGGCTCTCGAGGGCGGCGTTGTAGATGTCGAAATTGGCAAAGTCCTCGGGGATGTACGCCTGGAGGCCGCCGGTGTAATCTTGCGGGTCTCGGTTCGCAGTCGTGCTCGTTGCAGCCTCCTCCTCATCCGACTCCTGCTGTTCAACATCAGACAAGAAATTTGCGGTATGAAGCCTCTTTTTTTTTTTTTTTTTTAATGGCGGCACTACGGTAATAGTTAAAGGGGGCCAATGAAAATGGTGGAGAATGTTGATGACTTGCCAAATACTGCATCCTACTCGATCTTCATTTTATCCGATTCTGAATGAGGTGCCACATAACTCTCAACCCATGATCTGATCTCAGATTGGAATTCGGCCCCAATTGTGTGGTAAAACCCAGACGTCAACGCGACTGGCGTGGAAACACATCGGCTTTATCCTGTCATACGTCATCAATGATGTGCACTAACGTAAGTGACGTAGTGGGTTTGTACAGCCGACACCGAAATGGAGCGACGGAAGGTTTTCGAACGTCTCTGTTTTCATACAAATTGACGAAAATTTAGAGATTTTCTTGCTTTGGTTTTCGAACGAAAATCGGTACTCGAACGCCCCGGCCAGCTGACCCACGACGATTTGTTATTGTGCTTTTAAACGCACCTTCGAAAAAAACAGAAACGACGTAACGGGGGCGACTCAACAAGTTGACCCACACACAGGCAGACGTGTCCCGGTAGTGACCCTTTTTCTACCAATTGAGCAATATTATATAATAAAAATATGGCTCCGAAGAAGGCAAGTGGAACTGCTGGTGCTAAAAACAAGAAAAGTGGTGCGTAAAACTCGACTTCAAGAAGGATTTGATAGCCGAGCACGAATCTGGTGAGCGCGTTTCTGAGCTATCGAAGTACGGCATGGCAAAATCGACGATCAGCACCAATGATGCCCTCGAAGCGAGTGATGTTGCTAAAGGAGCAACCGTGTTGACCGAGCAGAGGCCGCAGATCTTGGAGGAAGTCAAAAAGTTACTTCTTATTTTCGTAAACGAGCAGCAGGTAGCTGGGGATAGTGTCGGCGAGGAAGGGATTTACGCCAAGGCTAGCAATCTTTATAGATTGAAAAAGAAAAGACAAGCTAGCAAGCTAACAAAGAATGTTGCAGAGCACTGCAAAATTTCAATGACTTTATGAGCCTCTTCAGGAAGGTGCTCAAAAGATGCCAGAAACTCTACATTAAATTCTTACTTTGTTAAAAAGGGGGCGAGTCACCCCCACCGAAGACATTTGAAACAGTTGTTTTGCATTGCTTTTTTGCTTTTGTTCCATTAACCCTACCTCGAGTTGCAAGTTAAATTTATATAATTTCTTTGCAAATAAAAAACAATTTGTCAGTTTCCCCCCCCCCTCATTATTGCTTGTTTAAAGTTATTGTGCACATTTGTTAATAAAAGGTTTACAAGGATGGGGGCAGAGTCGCTACAGATACGGCAATGCACTCAAAGCCTAGCATACTCTACTACAGTGATTCCCAAACATTGTGCCGTGGGAAGATATCCAATTTTATGTAATTGCTAAAAAAAAAAACATTTATTTCCAAGAAATAATGTATCTCTTTTCATCTATTTATGCCAGTGAGGCACAGTGACAGACAGAACAAAAAAAATCCTCTTGTATTAGATGGCAGGAAGTACATACAGTAATTAATCGATTTTTCCATTTTTGGTGACATTTACTTTGGTTGGTGTGCCGTGGGATTTTTCAATTGTAAAACATGTGCCTTGGCTCTATAAAAATCACTGCTCTACTAGGCTAAAGCATACATTTCAAGCAAACAATAAATAGATTTCTTAAATTATTTCGTGATATAAAGTATTTAAACTACACATGTATTTCTACTATGACAATTTATCAGGAAACACTTGACAAAACGATTGAAAAAAAGCTTTTTTTTTTAGGCTTGGAACGCATTATTTCATTTTCCATTCATTGTAATGGGAAAACGCGCATCGGTTTTTGAACATTTCAGTTTTCAACCGGCCTTCTGGAACGGATTGCGGTCGAGAACCGAGGCACCACTGTGCTTCGAAGTGAAACTGTGAGCTGTAGGCTATAAAAAAACATGGATAGGTAGTTTTTAGGTTTTGACGCCGAGCGAGAGTTGGTCGGATTCCTTCCCCGGTTCCGTGTCAGCCCATCAATCCGATCGCTCTCGCGGTACCGCGATCATGTGATTTTTTTTTTTTATTTGATTTTTTAGTTGCAGTTAAAAGCAGCGTGTGTAGCACTTACAGCGCCGTGCGGGAGTGTGCGGCTGAGCTGTCTGCGGGTGGGGGCGGAAGGCTTGCAGTGGCCCTCGCTGCCTGCCCTGGGCCTGCGCCAGGGGCAGGGAGGGGGGAGCAGCGCAGGGCCGGCCGCACATGAGCGCATGCTCTGCAGATGGGTCAGAACAACAGCACAGACTTCGCGCACACACGCCGCATGCATGGGTGGAGCCGGGCGGGTCCGTTACACGGTTAGTGGCATGCATGTCGAGAACCAGCTCGGTTAGTTTGAGCTCAAATAGTGGCAATATACACACAGTACATGATGTGATTATTAATTTAAAAAAAAAAAAAAGTGTGGGTAGATTTGTCGTGGTCCTCAACTGAAAATCATTTGTGTCATTAATGTACGCATCAGCCATGATCTTGAACGGCGCAAACATTCGTGAGGATCACATTCATCGGGGCTTCATGACAGGAAGTAGAATTCCTTTGTTCTTACGTCTTCTCCCAGCAGCGGTCGGGCCTCCAGGACCTTCTTCACCTTGTTCTCCTCCTTGACCGGCAGCAGGGACTTGAGGAACTTGGACGGCTGCGGAGATAGAAGCTTGAAGGGGCTGGAGTTGAAGAACGTGGGACTCTCCGGAACCAGCCCTGTGCGCAGATAGTACGACGTGAAATTAAAAACTCAGTACAAAAGAAGTACAAAATGGAGAACACGTCCATTCGTTCATCTGGTTCCGAGGGTGACCTTAAAGGTCCACTGTCATGAAATGCATGATTTTTAGTATGTTATTAATGGGAAAAAAAGGCAGCCAGAATGGACCCATCCGTTTTTTCACGGATTTTGACGTACATGGCTTTTTGTCACGCCCACCATGAAAATCCTCTCAAGGGATTTGTTTTCCAGAAGAAGCAGGAAGTCTCAGTCTCAGGCGGTCTCGTATGTTTCTAACAGTTTTACCTGCTGAAAGGTAGCTCGTCGTTCCTTCGTGTTAGCCAAAATGCCGGCTCGTATTGCTGGATATTGTTCGAACATTCGGGAGGATGGATTAATTCTTCATACTTTATCCTCTCAGAATGTAACAAAAGATCCGCGCACGTAAATCACGGGTGCTAAATGTGCCGATGTACCCGTCGGCGCTTTGTTTCGGACGAGGGGGACGGCTTCGGCTGGGCTGGCTCATACGTACTGTCTGGGAGTCTTTTGTTACTTAGACGTGATCCGCATATTATCTAAATATAGCTCGAAATGATAGGGTAATATTCCGCCGGTCACTTCACTCAATTGTGAGACGTTCTCTTCGTTGAAAAGAGCTTCCGTGTCCCGTAGTGGGTTGCACAGCGTGTTTTCAATGGCGAATGTCACAGTGTGACATAATGAACAGAGGATGCAGGCAATATGGCTACCGCTTGGATGTCGAGACTTCCGCAACTTTGCGCACGGATGATGCGCTCTCCGCTCATTTATTTTTTCATATGGACATTGAAGTGAATAATGTTTTATCTATTTTAGAATGTTTATAGGCATGACACTTGACCTTTAAATTGGTTTACAGCCAATCACAGGGCACATATAGACAACCATTCAAACTGAATTATGCAATCCACCAATTTCCAGTTTTAATGAACCAAATGTGTGTTTTCAGAATAAGGGAAGAACTCCACATATGACGAACCTGAGCATTTATTGTGAAATCGTCTGGTGTTGTTTACCTGGTCCCTCCTTGTTTTTGACTGGTGTGCTGCATAGAGAGCCATCTTGAGGATTGCAGCCGTCAACGTGATCACAGTGGTCCTAGAAACCAGCATACAGACTTTATAAACCGTTTATAACCAGCGCCGCTTGGGCCGATCGTTTCCCCGAGTGCGTTGCGCGGCCATTGCAAACACCGCGTTCGCAGACGATATCTGTAAAATATGCGATCGATAGCATACCTCGCATATTTTTCGGTCTTCATCCTCACTGCCAGTCAGGTCTGTTTTACTGCAGGAAGCCTGGAGAGCAGCAAGATTTGTTACCCTCCACACAGGTCAAAACAGTTTTTTCCACGTGATCCACATCGTGTGAAGAAGTGAGAGTAACGGGCTCATTACATGCTGCACGTTTGGTGTGCTGAGGCTTCTTCTCAGATGTCTTCCCTTAGTAGCGAGCGCCTCCTTCACGGTCACAGCCTACAGAAAAAAAAAGAAACATTTGAATTAGGTCCCCGACATACTTTGGCCAGCAGATGACGTCAGGTGTTTAAAAATATATACCGTCATTTCTGGATTTTCCGGTGGAATATATGTGCCGAGGAAGTGACTTTTACCGGTCCGGCGCTGCGCTAGCCTGTAACTGCGTCTGTGTCTCAGTGATTTTACTGGTATGTTTTATTTTAATTGGCCCTGTTAGCGTGGCGCTAGCATTAGTGTTAGCCTCTCTGTGTACTGTCTTCCTTTGTAAATATCTCTGGTTTCAATGTGGGCACTTGCGGCTTTTACACAGCTGCGGCGTACGTATGTACCAAATGGTATTTCCTTTACAAATGTACTCACTGAGGCTTGTAACCAGGTGTGCTCTACAGGCCAGAAATTACGGTATCTGTATCTTATTTATGTTGTACAGTAAGTGAGTCACCTGTAAAATGAATATGTATTTAACATGCCTCTCTTTTCTGTGGTGTTTTGCGGCAAATTTCCTGATTCTGGTGAGTGAGAGTACCAGGACTTTAGTGATGTCATCTCATTTTCCAAGATGCTTATCCTCACAAGGGTCACAGGAGTGGCGCACCCTATCCCAGCTCGGCCAAAAGGCAGAACCTGAACTGTTCGCCATTCCTACCTACCTACCTATCTATCTATCTACCTATCTATCTATCTATCTATCTATCTATCTATCTATCTATCTATCTATCTATCTATCTATCTATATCTATCTATCTATCTATCTATCTATCTATCTATCTATCTCTATCTATCTATCTATCTCTACACAAACACACATATATACATAGCATATATAGCATATATATATGTATACACACACACACACACACACACACACACACACACATATATATATATATATATATATATATATATATATATATATATATATATATATATATATATATATATCCATCCATTTTCTTAGCCGCTTATCCTCACAAGGGTCACGGGGAGTGCTGGAGCTTATACCAGCTGTCAATGGGCAGGAGGCGGAGTATCATATATATATATATATATACATACACATACACACACACACACACACACATATGCATATTATTTAAAAAATATGACGATGAAATGCAGTTAATTTACATATTATAATAAAAATGTATTTTTGTAATCCCACAGGTGAGTGACAGCCCTTCCCAGGTTGACTTTGGGCAAGGCAGAATACCCCCAGAAACGATAATTACGCAGTCGCAGGGCACATAGAGACGCAGGCGACCTTTCACCTCCGGACAATTATCCGGCCGGGGCGTTTCCGATATTCCACGGCTGGCGCGGCTCTACCGTACCTGTCGCAGCCTCTCCAAGCTGAGGATGTTCTCCACTTGTAGAACCCCCCGCGTGTATTTCTCAATGTAGGTTTCTCCGTCCTGGGTCTCGTCGCTGTCTGCACGGGCAGCCATGAGGGCCAAAGTCTCCCTCTCCTCCGGCTCCTCCGAGGCCTGACACGGCGGTCGGGAAAAGGAGGCTCAATACCAAAGACCTCTCGGGTGCCATTATCAGACCGGTGAACGCACCTTTGGTATGTTGGAAACAATCTCGTAGGTCACACCGCAGGAGTAAAGCGTGTTCTTCAGCGACATTTTCCTTTTGAGACTCTGTGTGAAACTCTGTGAAAACAAGCCCAACCCCGGCAGTCAATCAAACGCCGCACGAAAAACGGCAATCCTGGCGCGCCGACCTGCTTGTTGTAAATGTTCACGGCGAGCCTCTTGCGGACGACCAGCTCCATGGAGGCCGGGTGGCTGAGCTGCACCGTGGCCTTGAGGATCAGATAGATGCGCTCGTGCGGGGACGTGACGCGGTTGAGGTGCGCCGAGTCGTGGATGGACGAGTCCCAGGAGCACACTGCCGACACCTGCAAAAACGGATCCAGTACCTTTAAAGGGACACTGTCATGAAATGCATGATTTTCAGTATGTTATTAATGAAAACATGGACCCCTAAGTTTTTTCACCACAAAACATGATTTTGACATATACAGTTTTTTGTACCTCCCGCCATGAAAATTCTCTCGAGGGATTTGTTTTCGACAAGAAGCAGGAAGTGACGTACATGGCAGAACCGCCCTCAAGTGGACTCGTTTGTTTCTATTAGTTTTCATTGCTTGAACACTCGGGAAGGTGGATTTACCCTTCATAAGTTTGCAAGAGACCCGGTTCGTCGTGAAAAATGAATTGCACGGGTGCAAAGGACGACAGCTTCCTGGGTTCCAAATGACAGCAAGGTGTGTATACAGCTCCTAAAAAAATAATAGTTTGGGGCGGACCACGTAATCAGTCTCTCATAAAGTAATAAAAGGTCCGCGTACGTATGACAGGCGTGCTAAATGTGCGGATGTGCACGTCAGACGGTGCCGCGTCGGCTCGCGAACGGCAGCGGCTATGAACAACGCTGCCGACAATGGCGCACTCAGCCACGTGCGACGACAACGCCGTGAAGCAGCCCGGTTCGACTCCGTGATAAGCCACCCCGGCGCTGAAAATGAGCCACCCCCGGCCGAGGCGCCGCGTTCGCTGGTCACGGCTTCGGCGAAGGCTACGCGTCGGGCTCGCGGTCGGCGGAGGCTCCGAACAACGCTGCCAACAATGGCGCACTCAGCCGCGTGCGACGACAACGGCGTAAATCAGCCCGGCTCGGCTCCGTGATAAGCCACCCCGGCGCCGAAAATGAGCCACCCCCAGACGAGGCGTCGCGTTCGCTGGTCACGGCTTCGGCGAAGGCTACGCGTCGGGCTCGCGGACGGCGACAGGTCCGAACAACGCAGCCGACAATGGCGCACTCAGGCGCGTGCGACGACAACGCCATAAAGCAGCCCGGCTCGGCTGCGTGATAAGCCACCCCGGCGTCGAAAATGAGCCACCCCCAGCCGAGGCGCCCCGTTCGCTGGTCACGGCTTCGGCGAAGGGTACGCGTCGGGCTCGCGAACGGCGGCGGCGGCTCTGAACAATGCAGCCGACAATGGCGCACTCAGGCACGTGGGACGACAATGCCGTAAAGCGCCGCGGCTCTGCGGTGTTGCTCATCGCGGACAGCGGCGGCTATGAACAACGCCGTAAAGCGACAAGCCACTCCGGCCGACAAGTCTCCCCCGTAGAAGTGGATCGGATGGGGAGGCGGTTTGGCCGTGATCGCATATCATCTAAATATGGATCGAAACGATAGGGTAATATTGCCCCGGCTACCACTCGGATGTCGTCGAATGAGACTTCCGCAACTTTAATTTATTTTTTCGTACAGACATTGAAGTGAATAATCTTATATGTATTTCTCATTACAATCTCTATTTTAGAATGTGTATAGGGATGACATTTGACCTTTTAAACTGCCAAAGTAAGAGTGGCTAAAAAAAAAAAAGTGAACCACTGTACATATTTCTAACTTGGAACACAGGAGGGCGGCAAAAGCAAAGTTATTTCTCACCTCTTCTTCGCTGTGCTTGATGATGGGCAGGTAGAAGAACTGGCTTCCGTGCTCCTTGGGTAGGATCGAGTTCACGCCTGCGGCATGAGGTCCCGTCAGCTGCTCATTCACTGTCAGATTATCGGCTGGTGGAACAAAACATATATTGAGATTTTAAAATATATTCATAATATATTTCACCATGAAGCAAATATGACCGGAATCTGATGCAATGCTAAGCACCCATGATCCAGATTTTTTTTTTTTGGGTGTCAATTAGTTGTTTTGGACTCACCATTCAAATCCAGGAAGAGGACTGGGATGTGAGCTTCCATTCCAGGAGGCGGGTTCCTACAGGCGGACGTTGGAAGCAAAGATACAAAAGCAAAAATAAATCGATTTGAATCGATATGACACAAATATGGTAGAATAAGCACGCGTTTTTATATACCAGTCAGCGGGAGCGCCAGGGATGCCGCTCGAAGGTGCGGGTACGAGCACGGCGTTCCTCTCCTCGGTCAGGCCGACCCACTGCTCCACCAGGCGGGCTTCGCGCTCCACGTCTTCCTCGGACTTCTCTGGATGGGTGGAGGGAATATTGAGAAATTTGCCATCAAATAAAATAAAATAAAGGTCCTGTCCATGGAGTTGGTCTCAGCTCCCAACTAAGGCAGAAATATTACTTTTTCCTAAAGGACAAATAATATATCCGTGTGAGTGTTGTTATGTCTAAATGTGTTGCTCCACCTTTTGTGTTCATAAATACTAAATACAAATAATAAATAAATGAAAAAAAATATTAATTAATTAATTAAATAAATACAAAAAATGCTTGGAGCGTAAACATCAAAATACAAATTCTATTTGTTAGCCCATCGATAGCATTTCCCATGATGGGCTCGCATTAAGATAGTGGACTTCAAAGTTAGGTGGTCGTTTGAAATATTACAATGTGTAATTCTCTTTGGACGGCACGGTGCAGCAGCTAGTAAAGCGTTGGCCTCACAGTTCTGAGGACCCGGGTTCGATCCCTGCCCCGCCTGTGTGGAGTTTGCATGTTCTCCCCGTGCCTGTGTAGGTTTTCTCCGGGCACTCCGGTTTTCTCCCACATCCCAAAAACATGCAAGATTAATTGGACACTCTAAATTGCCCCTAGGTGTGATTGTGAGTGCGGCTGTTTTGTCTCAATGTGCCCTGCGATTGGCTGGCAACCAGTTCGTGGTGTACCCGGTCTCCTGCCCGTTGACAGCTGAGATAGGCTCCAGCACACCCTGCGACCCTTGTGAGGATAAGCAGCTAGGATATATGACACCCAGCTCCACTTGACCACCAAAAGAATCGTGACTCTTCATCCTTCCAACCTGTCAATGTACCCATTGATAGCTGGGATAGGCTCCAGCACTCTCCACGACCCTCGTGAGGATAAGCGGTGAAGAAAATAGATGGATGGAAATATTTAAACTATACATGTATTTCTACTATCCAGTTTATTATCGGGAAAAGCTAAAAAAAATGCTTAAAAATAAATATTTTTTTAGGCTTGGAACACCTTATTTCTTTTTCCATTCATTGTAATGGGAAACATCGATTTGGTTTTCGAACAATTCACTTTTTGAACCATTTTCTGGAACAGATTGTGGTCGAGAACCGAGGCATCACTGTATGTATGTATATATATATATATATATGGAGTTATGATGGAAAGCTGTGTTTAGTCTTTTATGTTGCATGTTTGTTTTTTTAAATGTCAGCATGCAGCACCCTGAGTTGCATCCACCTTGATCGTTTGCTTCATCGACCGTCGCTGAGTTACATGCCGTTCGGATGTCTAACATTCCACATCATGTTTATTCCATCGCCGTATTCCCGAAACACAACACAGTGGAAACGAGCACGATCAAGATTTATGGCTCCAAATTCTACTGCGGTGAACCAAAATGTGCGACACCAAGCAGTACAGATTATTGCCTCCATGCGACAACAGAAATCAAGAAAAGAACACAAAAAAGCTTCTTATTTTTTCCCTCCAAACAAACACATTGTTGTAAGAAACGGCCACAACAAAGACTGGATGTGTCCCGCCTTTGTCTTTTGTTTACCGTGTCGCGTTTTTTTTATTTTTCATGAATTCATTGTTGCGTTCCACTGCTCCGATGTGACTGTTGTGACTCTTCACATAAGCCGACACCTTTTGGACAAAGCAACGGGCGGACCTGCCACACGGCCAGGAAATAAAAACGCGTCGCAGGGAAGCCAACCCTCAACTACTTGATGACTCCATTACTAGATTTTAAACTTTTGTTTGCTCGGGGGAAACGCAAATCGTGTGGTTTTCCGTGACGAGCTGATCAAAGCGGTGCCACGAGGCAAAAAAGTAGACACAAAATAAGATGGTGTTTACAACTTGTGTGTAAAACTAAAAAAAAAAAAAACAACTTGCATCAAGCTCGGTCGACGTCACACGCCCGATAGCCACCGACCCCACCGTGATCGATCTGCGCCACACACAACACTGTAAAAGTGTCATCCGTACAAAACTCAAGGGCCGCACTACCATTATACTTTCATATTAACTTGGGGGCCGCAAAACATCATCTCGCGGGCCGCAAATGGCCCGCGGGCCCCATGTTGGAGGCCACGATTCGAGCCTCACCGTGCTTGTTGATGATCTTCTTGATTTGGTCATCGAGGTATTCCCGTCGTTTGATTAAGGCCTCGGACCAGCGGTCTCGAACACAGCTGAGATCTTCCTCCTGGAGGGAGACATGGAGCAGAATCTGAGTGAGGGAGGCTGCAACGCAAGAGGTCAAAGGTCCACATGATGGAGGCCGTATCAGACCCCCATTGTTATCTCATCCAAATAATGCTGGCAAAGACCTCGCACGCCAAATATGTACATGTCTAGGTAATAATGATTCAGGTCAGATGGTAAAAATATACCTGAATAACCTTTTTGCCACACTCTCACATTCATTTTGGCATGCAGCAGCGACTTTGAACCCTACCTGGTCACAAAGTTCAAAATAACCAAAATGAAAACCACCTTGAAAGTCAACCGCGTTACATTTATTATAACATCCGCCATGCAAAGTCGTGTCAGCCATGCAACAACACACGAGTTTAGATAACTTGTATTGCTGCTGGAGGTCTTCGGCAGCGGCAAGCAAATAGTAGCGTTAGCGGTGCATACGGACCGGCCATGTCAGCGACGGGCGGGGTTGCGGTTTGGCTGCCAAAAGAATGCTCGTTACAATGTTATTACAGCATCGTGTGTGTTTTGTTTAATAAAGCAAGATTTTTGGGGGGCTTTTTTTTTTTTTTTTTTAGTCGGGAGAGGCACAGCGCTCTTTCTCCTCCCTCGCAGGGCCTCAAGCCAGAGGCCACGTGGCAAACGCGTGATCCTTCATGCTGCGGGGTGCCAGGATGGGGGGTACCTGATAACTATCCATATCGTCTTGCATCTCTCTCTGGCAGGAGAGAACATACTCGGTCAGACGTGTGCGCGTTTACAATTTGAAGCCCGTGCAAATTTCCATACGATAAACAAAGGGAATGGAAGGATGTTAAACAAGTGCCTGTTGACATCTATCTATACTGCAGCTATCTACGTTGGTAAATTAACGGATGAGTATCATTCCATTGGAATTTGTTTTAACATGATATCTTTGGTATAATGTATTGGAAATATGAGTTCATCGGCACAATTGAACCTGAAAATGAGGTTATTACAACACAGTCTGGAATGTCTTCACTTTAAGTTAACCGGTGAAACGCTATTTACGAAAATAGAAAAGATTTATGACTGCATACTAAAATGTTTTGGATCTACCGCCATATTATTCCTGTATTTTTGTTCATATAAAGGTTTGGAAGGGATCATCACTAAAGTTCAACTCCGTGACCTAACTAAGGTATTAGCGAAAGGGCGGCCCTAGCATTAGGGTGGCCCTACCATTAGCACGGGGCTAGCTTAAACTCTTTCTGTGTACCGAGGCTTATAACCAGGTGCGCTCTGTAGGCCCGGAATTATGGTAATATGTTTCACGTTAAACCTGAGTTCGGTCATTGACTATCATTTTAGGGATGATCTCTTCAAAACTTTTCTTGGAACACACGGGAATAATATGCCAGTAGATCCTAAACGTTTACGTAACCGTTAGCGCGGCCCTAGCGTTAGCGTTAAAGTCTTTCTGTGTACCGAGACTTATAACCAGGTGCGCTAACGCTAGCGCCGTGCTAACACTAGCACCGCATCACCGCATAAACCGCAGGGTTGAAAGCGTGTGAAAAAACTTGCGGCTCGCAGGCTGGAAATTACGGTAATAATTTCATGACTCAGTGTGAAATGACTATTCTATTCCAAAAAAAAAAAAAAAAAACGCAGTTTCTCTAGAACGATACTGACTACTTTGTTCCGCATCTCAGTGTTTCACAGACCTGGTAGGTGTCGAGGGGTCTCTGCAGTTTGGAGGAGCGCAAGGTGACGCCCCCTACCGAGACGGACAGCATGGCCTCCACCAGCAGAGGCAGCGTGCCCGAGTTTTGCACCGGCTTCACGCTGACGTGCAGCCTCCGCGAGTGGCCCTGCTCGGACAAAATCAACCTCAGTTGTGGTGCTGCTTCTGGCGCTTACTTTTAAATGCCTTTCTATTTTTTTTTTTTTTTATATATATACATAATTACATGAGTCACAATGTTTTCTGTTTTTCCTCCGACCTGCCGCAGTTGGAAGACTCCTCCCGTGCTGATGTCTTTTCCAGGCTGCAGCTCCACGGCGGCGTACTCTCCCTGCTCATTGAGCTCCTGGATGGAGACCCACAGCTCGATCCGGCGAGACACCTCGCTCCACCTTCGCGGAAGGTGCTCCAAATTCAGGGAAGTGTACGACGCGTCCTTCCGTGTTTATCCATCCGGGCGGACTCCGCTTTTTACGTACCTGTCTCGGAGCGTCTGGGTCTTGGCTTCCAGCGCGTCTAACTCCCACGGAGAGCGTCCGTTTCCGGCACAGCAGTGGCCCCAGACCTCTATTGCCAACGCGCCTTCAGATATGAACTCCACAAAGTCATCTGTCACATGTACAACGTAGTCCTGCAAAAAAAAAAAAAAAACAAGACTTTTGGTTCTTCTGCCAAGCCTTAAACATTTGTCATCTGCAAAATCAATTCATGACTTAAAGTGCCACTGTCATGAAATAGATGATTTTTAGTACGTTATTAATGAAAAAAACGGCAGGCGGTATGGACCCGTCCGTTTTTTCACCATAAAACATGATTTTGACGTATATGGCTTTTCGTATGATAATGAAAATCCTCTTGAGGGATTTGTTTTCGACAATTCGACAAGAAGTGACGGAAGCAGTAGCGCGCTCAATCGGACTTGTTCGTTTCTATTAGTTTTACCTGCGGGAAGGTAGCTCGTTGTTCGTTCGTGTTAGCCAAAATGGCGGCTCGTTGCATTGCTGGATATTGCTCGAACACTCGGGAGGATGGATTCGTTTTTCATACTTTTCAAAAAGACCCGGTTCGTCGTGAAAAATGGATTGCACGGGTGCAAAGGACGAGAGCTTCGTGGGTTCCAAATGACAGGTAGGTGTGTATATAATAGTTTGGGGGGCGGACCACGTAATCCGTCTTTCATAACGTAACAAAAGATTCGCGTACGTATGACAGGGGTGCTAAATGTGTCGATGTGCCCGTCGACGCCGTGTCCGCCGATCACGGTTGTCTGGGAGTCTGCTGTTAGTTCGAAGTGATCCGCATATCATCTTAATATGGCTCGAAACGATAGGGTAATATCGCTCTGGACACTTCACTCGATTGTGAGATCTTCTCTTCTTCGAAAAGAGCTTCCGTGTCTGAAGTGGCGTGTCCCATAGTCGGGGCCACAGCGTGTTTTCAATGGCGAATGTCGCAGTGTGATCCGCATATCATCTAAATATGGCTTGAAACGATCGGGTAGTATTGCCCCGGTCACTTCACTCGATTGTGAGATGTTCTCTTCTTCGAAAAGAGCTTCCGTGCCTGAAGGGGCGTGTCCCATAGTAGGGGCCACAGCGTGTTTTCAATGTCGAATGTCCGGGGTGATGTCACGGGCAGGAGATGCGGCCAATATGGCGACCACTTGGATGTCGAATGAGACTTCCACAACTTTGCGCATGGATGACGCGCTCTCCCCTTTCATCTATTTTTTTTTCGTATAAGACGTTGAAGTGAATAATGTTATATGTATTTTCATTTCAATATATATTTTAGAATGTTTATAGGGATGCCACCTGGGCTTTAATAAAAAAAAAAAAAAAGCAACCCCCCCCTAAAAAAAAAAAAAAAAATGTTAGCAGGTCTTTCTCACTTTGCAGTGGTCAAACTGGACCGTGAACTGCGCATCGGGGCTCCGAGGGGTCGGTCTCTCTGGGCTGACCATCGGGGGGGCCACCGTGGGTTCGCCGTGCTCCCAGAAGTTGTACTGACAGAAGACGAAGTTGGACAGGTTGAGGGGCAGCCCCGTCGCCTCCCTGATGCGAACCTGCGACGTGAAAAATAAACAAATAATATTACCGCGAGGAAGTGAATCACTTACTGCAGTCATGAAACTCTTCTTCTGCGCTCAGGGATGAGAATGACCAATTTGGAAACAAATTTCATGGAAAAAATTTATAAAACACACTTCTAAATGGTGACCTCCGCTTACTTCTAACGGTGTAAATACAGGGCAATCATAACATTTTTCAAAACTTAAAATATGAGTCCAAACAACCAAAATAATTTTGCCAAACTTCTGACATAAAATTGTAGACTGAGTGAAATTCATATCAAATGGGCTACTACACTTACAAGTTATACTTCAGAAATAAGTACACAAGCAATTTGTTGATATATATATATATATATATATATATAGATAGATATAGATAGATAGATAGATAGATAGATAGATAGATAGATAGATAGATAGATAGATAGATATAGATAGATAGATAGATAGATAGATAGATAGATAGATAGATAGATAGACAGGTAGACAGACAGACAGACAGACAGACAGACAGACAGACAGACAGATAGATAGATAGATAGATAGATAGATAGATAGATAGATAGATAGATAGATAGATAGATGATAGATAGATAGATAGATAGATATAGATAGATAGATATGACTGGCGACCAGTTCAGGTTCAGTTCTGCCTTTCAGCCGATATTAGCTGGGATAGGATCCGCCACTTGTGAGGATAAGCAGCTTGGAAAATGAGAGAGAGATCATGAAATAAAATATAAAAGTGAACGATAAAATGCGTGATCAACAGGGCCAGTGCGACAGATAGGCCGAATCGTACAGTATTAACAGTTGTCAATTATATAATATTTTTTAAATTTACATCCAATTTACCTTTGCGTTTCTGGGTTCGGATACGCTCCTGGATATTTTTTGCTCCTTGGCATCCATAATTGATCATATCGGAACACAGAGTGCACGGCACTTTGCCGGGAACGTCCACTTTTTGTAAGATGCTAGACAAGTTGATACCGTTTTCGTTCCTATGTGCACGGTTGCACTTTTTTCAAGCCACGCCCATCTGAAACAGTTTTTTTTACCCCGTGGTTTTTATCAGTTTCCCCGGCACCATCTTCATCTTTTCGCTCCAAGACTTTCGCCATACCGGCAAACGTGCGGACCGCTCGATAACATGTGCGTACGTATGTCTGTAAGTTAGAACAATGTTAACATCAGAGTGGAAAATAGCGACGAAATACCGCCAAAATGCTGCCGAAAATCGGAACGTTGTCGCTATTTAAAACGCCAAATTGAATGCTAACAGATAGCAATGCTGTTCTCCGCTATCACAGCTGTGATTAAATTGCACGACGAGCGGTGCCGATAGACGCCGGCGGCCGGTCTTGATCGCAGCCTCGCCCCCCGCGTCAACATGTACCCCCCAAAAAAATTTCTGAACAGATTTACACGTCTCACAAAAAATGACACTTTCAGCTGAAAAAACTCGGAATTCCGCGAATCCGCAGAGAATCCTCATCCCCGCGCGTTTGAACGAATGAATCAAAAATGATTTCAACCTAACAACGGAGAGATTTGCCGAAATGAGCATTTTTACCCTGATAACGAGCCTCTTGGCCATGTGGACAATTTCGCCGTTGGTGTCCATGACCTCGAAGCAGCTACTCTCGCTGGAGTTCTCGGAGGAGTCGTCGCCGCCGCAAAGGCGTTCGGGGACGGCGCCGCTGACCCGCGTCAGCTCCACGTGCAGCCTGCCTGCTAACTGCGCACACAGAGACACAGACGAATCTCCGGCGTAAAAAAAAAAACAAAAAAAAAAAACAACAACAAAGATATAGCATAGAGCACAGGTGTCAAACTCAAGGCCCGGGGGGTCAGATGTGGCCCGCCACGTGATTTCATGTGGCCCGCGGAGGCAAATCACGTGTATCGACTTTCATGATTTTTGTTAAAATTTGAACCAAAATTTCAAACCGTCACATCATAAATGATGACGTTGAGATATCGCAAGCATTTTTGTGTGTAGTTCAAAATCCGTTACCCTTGATTTCTGATTCCAAAAGTAGTTGATAAATTGAATGTGTGTATATGATGGGTCAATTAAAGATTTTTGTGGTTTTCAGGCAAACGGCCGTCTGACAGAAACCGCAACTTCAATGTGGCCCGTGATAAAAACAGAGTTTGACACCCGTGGCATGGAAAAAGCAACGGACATTCCGCATTGATTCCACTTTTTTTTTTTTTTTTTAACCGCGGGTCTACCCTTACCTCCCCCTGTTGGCTGATGATGGGAACAGCATATTGCAGTTTGACGTCGTGGAAAAGACACTCCAGAAAAACGTTAGCCACTCCTATGAGGTTGTGGTTCTCTTGCGCCTCATAAAACGGGTCACAGTGTTTACCGTTTGCCTTGTTGTACCGCAAATAAACACAAAGCACAATTCGTTCAATGAAGAAAAAAATATTTGAAAAAAATGTTTTCAGTTTTCTGTTCCTCACCAGTTCTTCCGAGCCTTCCCTCCAGTCCCTGTAGTGGTCTCTCATGTCCACCAGCTTGTTCTCCAACTTCTCAATGGTCCAGACCTGAGTTCCCCTCCCCTTCCTGCGCACCTGGATGGCTGGCTCGCTCACGATGGCTCCACGCTGAATGGGAAAAAAAAACAAAAACCACTTCAGACAGGCCTGGAACGCTTTACAACGATCGGCGGCGGCGAAGTCGGCCGACCTTTCGGTTCGCGCTGAGGTTGGCCGCGGGAATCTGAAGCGTGACCTGATAGTCGGTCAGTTTACTCATCTCCTCTGCCAGAAAGTTGGCTTCTCGCACCAGAGTGTTGGCTCTCAGGACCTGTTCCCTGAGCCGAGAGAGACTCTGGCGGAAAAGTTCGTCCCTGACGCGCAGGAAAACACGGAGAACAACATTTCAGGAACAAAAACAAGGACGGAAAATGGCTATTACTACCAAACGCAATACTTTAAATCTCTATGTGTGTTTTCTTTTTTTTTAACAAAACAGCAGCAGGTAACAGTCCAAAAGTAAATGTACAAATAGGCACACTTCTCATATTTTTATTACCACTGCTAAAACAAATTAAACGTAAAGAACTACAACAGCACCCAATGAAATGCGCGTTGACCTCGACTAGATCTGAACAAAGCTCAGTATCAAGTCGTAAAGCTTTCTAGATACCAACCTTTGAGTTTATCATTCAGATTTATACATGAAAAAATGTGTTTTTATTCAGTGTGGTACATTAAAGTGCATTTTTGCAGCTTTGGGAAGTCATAAATTTTCATTTTTTTTGACAGTGGTGGTCAAATCTGACGACAGAAACGTAATACAAAAGGCTTTAGTAACTGCAATATACTTTATGGTACTGTTATACAAAATAGGATTTAAGTAATTTCCTGCCGATAAACCGCAACTTTTTTCACACGCTTTCAACCCTGCGGCTTATGCGGCTAATTTGTGCATTTTTTGTAACGGCCGCAAGGGTGCACTCTTGACCGGTGGAATATATGTGCTTTTTTTTTTTTTTTTTTTTTAACCGGCCCTGTTAGCGCTGCGCTAGCGTTGCTGCTGGAGGTCTTCGGCGGTGGCAAGCAAACAGTAGCATTAGCGGTGCGCTCGCGTTACCGGTGCTAGCGTGTTGCTGCCGTGTGTCAGTGATTTTTATCGGTATGTTTTTTTTTTACTGGCCCTGTTAGTGCTGCGCTCGCGTTGCTGCTGGAGGTCTTCGGCAGTGGCAAGCAAATAGTAGCGTTAGCGGTGCGCTAGCGTGTTGCTGCCATGTTACTGCCGTGTCTCAGTGATTTTTACCGATTTTTTTTTTAACCGGCCCTGTTAGCGCTGCGCTAGCGTTGCTGCTGGAGGTCTTCGGCGGTGGCAAGCAAACAGTAGCATTAGCGGTGCGCTCGCGTTACCGGTGCTAGCGTGTTGCTGCCGTGTCTCAGTGATTTTTACCGGCCCTGTTAGTGACACGCTAGCGTTAGCACTGCGCAAGCGTGTTGCTGCCATGTCTCAGTGATTTTTGCGGGTAAGTTTTTTTTTTTTTTTTTTTTTACCAGCCATGTTCATGCTACCACGTTGTTGCTATGTTAAGCTAAGGTAAGGTATTAAAACTTTGAAAACTCTTTCTGTGTACCGTCTTTCTTTGTAAATATCTCGTGTTTCAATGTGGGCAATTGTGGCTTTTGCAGCAGGTGCAGCTTATCTATGTACCAAATGGTATTTCCTTTACAAATGTACTGGGTGAGGCTTATAATCAGGTGCGCTCTGTAGGCCGGGAATGACAGTAGTCGTGTACGACAACTGCTGTGCGTATTGTCATCGCGACCTCGTCCACAATAGCTGACCAACAATGAGTGGCAAAAGTCCGGAACTAAAACAAGTGAGACACGCAAAATTGGAATTTCCAAGCAGGCTTTGAAACGAAATCCAGGACAACTGCAGCCGAAAGCTGCTCGGGTGGCGATGTTTCAGTTCGTGGTTTGACCTGACCAGAAACCGAGAGTTGGACCCAGAGCCTCGCTTCACTGAAGTCTTTCCAGTGGCAACTTTTAAACGCCGGTTATCTTCACATCACGGGCGCAGCTGTAATTTCACATTACTCACTGCGCTAAAAACTGTCCTGCAGTATCTCAATCTTTAGGATGGGTTTGAACCTCGTATTTATAGGATAACCCCCTGTGGGGAAAAAAGAAAAACAGCGAGGGGGTGGGGAAGAATGAACTGTCCCACTTAGAAATGGAATGTACTGTTAGATGGTAATCTGCGTTGATTAAGAAATGAGGTCAAATAGTTTAGAAGTCACGACCTCACAAAGTCGAAAGCTCGGTGTCAAACTCAAGGCCCGGGGGCCAGATCTGGTCCGCCACATGGTTTTATGTGGCCCGCAAAGGCAAACCTAGTTTGTCAACTTCCATGATTTTTGGGAAAATCTAAACCATCCATTTCTTTGCCGCTTATCCTCACGAGGGTCGCGGGGAGTGCTGGAGCCTATCCCAGCTGTCAACGGGCAGGAGGCGGGGTTACACCACGAACTGGTCGGCAGCCAATCGCAGGGCACATCGAGACAAACAGCCGCACTCACGATCACACCTAGGGGCAATTTTGAGTGACCAATTAATATTGCATGTTTTTGGGATGTGGGAGGAAATCGGGGTGCCCGGAGAAAACCCACGCAGGCACGTCGAGAACATGCAAACTCCACACAGGCGGGCCAGGGACTGAACCCGGGACCTCAGAACTGTGCCAAAATCTGTACCAATATTTCAAATTGTCATATATCATAAATGACAATGTTGAGATCTTACAGGTATTTTTTTGGCACCAAAATTGAACAATAGTAGAAAAACTAACTACCCTTGAATACCGATTCCAAAAGTAGTTTATAAATTGTCATGTCCTTATCCAAGCCGCTTATCCTCACTAGGTTTGCGGGAAAGCTGGAGCCTATCCCAGCTAGCTTCGGGACGAAAGGCGGACTACACCCTGGACTGGACCGGTCGCCGGTCAGTCGCAGGGCAGATATCGACAGCATCACTGCCCGCACCAAAAGCAGGCGTGTGTACCACTGCACCATCAGTGACCCGAGTTCATAAATTTTGTGTGCAAATATGATGACGCGATGAAATTTTTTAGGCTTTCACATTCTCAACGTGGCCCGTGACAGAAATGACCCCGAAAGTGTGGGAGTAGCTTCGAGAGAAATTCCGTTTGCGTCCCACCAACCGTTCCTCGGTCCACAGTCGCAGTTTGCCGTGCGACGCGTGCGTCTGGAACGTGAGGCGTTCGCTGCTGCTGCGGTGGTGGTGGTGGTGGTGCTGTTGTGTTCTCTCGGGGGAAAGTTGTTGCCGAAGCGATTCCAGCTCCCGCTCGTACATCATCCGCTGCTCCTCCAGAGCCGTGCGCTTCTCCTCCAGGTACTGCTTTTCCAGAACCTGGACCACATTCTGCATGGGGTCTAGAAACACACGGTGCAGCTGTGTTTCAATGCCAGACGTGAATTTTGTTGACGACTTACAGGACAAGATCCATCCAGCTGTTTTTTTAGCTGCTTATCCTCACGAGGGTTGCAGGAGTGCCGGAGCCTATCCCAGCTGTTAACGGGCAGGAGGCGGGGTTACACCCTGAACTGGTCGCCAACCAATCGCGGGGCACATGGAGACAAACAGCCGCAATCACAATCACGCCTAGGGGCAATTTAGAGCATCCAATTAATGTTGCATGTTTTTTGGGATGCGGGAGGAAACCGGAGTGCCCGGAGGAAAACCCACGCAGGCGCGGGGAGAACACGCAAACGCCACACAGGCGCGGCCGGGATTGAACCCGGGACCTCAGAACTGTGAGGCCAACACTTTCCACCCACTTGCCGCCTAAACTGAGACCACTATAAACCATTTTTTTCCCTATAAATTGGACAAATCAAATGAGATTTGTTTTTTTTTTTATCTTTTTGAAAGAGGAGATAAAAATAAAACAAGTTGCACAAGTGTGCACACCCTCTTATAACTTGCATGTGACAATTACAAAATCTCTTAAAAGGTAGGTGGGATTCTGTCTGGAAGACTGCTCATTACACCCCAACAATAATAATAATAAAACATGGTGCTGGCATCATGGTTTGATTTTTCATTTTTTTTATATCACAAAAATACAGATGATTGGACTGG
This sequence comes from Syngnathoides biaculeatus, assembly GCF_019802595.1. Lineage (NCBI taxonomy): Eukaryota > Metazoa > Chordata > Actinopteri > Syngnathiformes > Syngnathidae > Syngnathoides > Syngnathoides biaculeatus. The sequence continues at coordinate 6,344,901 of NC_084644.1, forward strand.
GGTGTGTGTGTAGATTTCGTATCCTCTGCAAATCAGATGGCGCCTAGAAAAAAAAAACCCTGACTTATTATTTTTCCAGCATTCATATTCAATTGAGAGTGATGATTTTAATTGGACCATTAGTGTAATGTAATTGCGCGATAAACACATTTTCATGATAATTCGTCCGGAAGGCCGACTGAATCTGTCTGATCGTGTTCTTGTCGTCTCTCCTTCTTCTTTTCTCTACTCGGTAGCCCGTTTCCAATTAAATAACCCAGAAGAGGGAAAAAAATGCAAATTCAAAATCTGGTTGTACAAACTCAAGATGTGAATTATGCCACCGCGCTAATTTGCCAGACTGAATTTTAGAGACGCTTTATGGGCATTTTTATTCTGGGCTTGGGGGCAAAAACGTGATCCACAAATTCCGCTAATTGATCACACCAATTTTTAAGCGGTGGATCAGCTGGAAAACGTTGGCCTCACAGTTCTGAGGTCCCGGGTTCAATCCCGGACCCGCCTGTGTGGCGTTTGCGTGTTCTCCCCGCGCCTGCGTGGGTTTTCCTCCGGGCACTCCGGTTTCCTCCCGCATCCCAAAAAACATGCAACATTAATTGGATGCTCTAAATTGCCCCTAGGTGTGATTGTGATTGCGGCTGTTTGTCTCCATGTGCCCTGCGATTGGTTGGCGACCAGTTCAGGGTGTAACCCCGCCTCCTGCCCGTTGACAGCTGGGATAGGCTCCGGCACTCCCCGCGCCCCTCGTGAGGATAAGCGGTGAAGAAAATGGATGGATGGTACAGATCTTCCCAAAAATCATGGAAGTTGACACACTAGGTTTGCCTTCGCGGGCCACATAAAATCATGTGGCGGACCAGATCTGGTCCCCGGGCCTTGAGTTTGACACCAAGGTTTAGACTTATTGAGTTCATGACTTCTAAATGATTTTACCTAATTTCTTAATCAATGCAGACTACCATTGTGAGGATAAGCGGCTCAGAAAATGGATGGAAGGAACGTTTAAGCGAGTGGCTCCAAATGCCTTTCATGACATATTCATGCCAAAAAAACAAATGTGAAATGATAATTCATAAAATGCTGTCATTACAATATTGTATTGTTTTTGTAATATATTTGTATTTTCTTAGTTGCAAAAAAGTTTTGTTGACATTTGTTAGGTTTCGTTTACTTTTTTTTTTTTTTAAGAAGTGGAAGTCTCACCGAGTTCATCGCGCCGTCGAACTTTTAATTGAGTGGCTACAAATCACTGGCGAGATCACGCGGAGCACTCAAAAAGCCGGCGTCACGCTTGATGAAAAATATTTGACACTTCTGGCATTTTTAAAAGATACTACGATAAAGTGGGAGTGGCGTCGCTGACCCAAAATGAGGCGTTTAAGATCTGTAATTTCTCGCGGATTGAGGGCCTCGCATCTTTTCCTAATTACCGTTGTTTCCCAGCGTCTTCATTATGACCTCCATCTGGGCAAACTCGTAGCTGTAGTCCTGCTCCGAAGACGCCTCGCTGGCAGTCTCCACGTCCACCTCCGCGAAGCTCTCCCTGGGGGAGGCCCTCTCCAGCTCCTTCAAACGGTCCCGCCGCTTCCGTTTCGGCAAATTGATCCTGCGACGGATTTTATCGTGAGCTTTGGTTGCACGCGTCGGGCTCAAAGTCGAAGCGGCGGCGCACCTAAAAAAGTGGTTGTTCCCCCAGAGGATGCGGTCTCCGTGCCAGAGATGCACCAGCGAGTCGATCATTGTTCCATTCACGCAGGTCCTGCGGGGAAAATGTCAAGTAGGATGATTTTCTGCGTCCGTTCAGGAAACAAACTCACAGAGGTTGAACAATCCGGCCGCCGTCAGAGGGGAAACGAGCTGGTGATATCGGAGCGGAACGCTCAAGATTCCTCCGCGGTGAGCTCACGCCAAGCGCCGCTCGACAAAGTTGCGAGCGGTTTTTACTGCGGCTCACCGGGCGTTCCCGACGGGCATCAGGGTGACATCGCCGTCGGCGCACAGTTCCAGGACGCAGTGCAGCGGCTGGATACCGATCCCGAACAGCTGGATGTCCTGAGAAGTGTCGGCGCCGACGTGCGTGCGCTCCTGCGCACAGGTGGGAAAAACGTGTTCAGCGGACCAGAACGGCATCTTCTCCTGTTTGGCCTGATTTGTTGTGACAAAATGAGAAAACAAAACCGAGCCTGGAAAAAAAAAACTGGGGCAAAATCAGGCCAAAGTGGAAAAAAAATGTGCTGCGTTCTGGCTTCGTAAGTGGGCGTTGTTAGACAAACATCTCCTTTTTCTACGGATGTCCAAGCCCGCACAGACGAACCCATTTCACATTGCTGCGGTCATTCCACGCTGAAATGGCGGAACCGAGACAAAGGCCCGTTGTGCCGCCGCTTCCTCACACGGCTGCAGGTCTGTGCTGCGGGTCGCTTCGGTTTTTCAAGATGTGCGCGTTGTTTACGATACGTTGAAAATGAACCCGCGCTGGCTTTTGAGCTATTTACGCCTTTGGCAGCTGCTATTGGAAAACATTCATCGACATTTACCCGTGAACTGAACACATAACAACAGATCGCTTTGATGCCTACTTTTCAGAAATCAAGAAAAATTAGCACCTCACTTGAATATGTAAAAGCAGACCAGAGGAAATAATTGTGGAGTACAGTAAACCCTCTCTACTTTGCGGATCACCCATCGCTGATTCGGTGCATCGCCCCCCCCCCCACAAAAAAAGAAAAAACACTGTCAGATTACTATGTACTAATGCGCCATCCTCGGTGCGACGGCATGGACTAATGAAGCAAAAAAAATACAAAATAAAAAGATAAAAATAAAAAATACAAAACAGCATGCATTTGTACAGTACTCTAGTGGGAAGCCACATTGATAGGGAAAATGCAGCATCCCCACCAAGACGACAAGGACCTATGAAGCAAAAAAAAAATAATAATAAAATAAAAATTACAATTAAAAATGTTTTTAAAAACGCCATCATACATGAGTACAGTACTGTAGCGGGAAGCCGCATTGATAGGGTATAATGCGGCATCCCCAGCAAGACGACAAGGACCTACGAAGCAAAAAATAATAATAAAATTAAAATTAAAAAATTAAATTAAAATAGTTCTTTTTAAAAAAAACATCAGCATACATTTGTACAGTACTGTAGCGGGAAGCCGCATTGATAGATTATAAATCCCCCCCCCAAAAAACAGCCTTTTACCCCGACTTTGTGGTTTTTCCACTTTTCGCGGGTGGGTCTGGTCCCAATTAACTGTGAAAAACGAGGGATTACTGTACATCTTTATAAATCTCGCACGTGTGCGGGGTTTTTTTTTTTCACCTCAACTATTCGAATTGCCATCTTCACGCTGCCTGCGACTGGTCGCTAGCCAATCGCAGCACACCTGCGTCCAAACAGGCACTTACGCCGCATGTATGCACGCTTTTGGAAGCAGGAGTACCTGGAGAAAACCCACGCGGGCCCGAAGAGAACATTCAAACTCCACACAGGAAGGCCCGAGTCCAGATTCCAAACCCCCGAACGTGCTAACCATTGAATCAACGCGCAGGCCACGTTCAACCCGTTCACCTCACTGAATCGCCGCACCCAGTTCAAAAAAAAGGAAGAAACTAGAAATCGGAGGCGCAACGAACGTTACTTCTGACTTTCAGCGATGCACTGGATCACGACGATGAACGACCAAAACAAGCCGTCGCTTTCAACGGAGCATCGACTCCCTCCTGCTTTTCTTTTTTGGACACCTTGCATGCGATGAATGGAACATGAATCCATTTCTTAATGTGATCTACTGTATTTCAAACAATGACAAATGAAAGACTAGTAAAAAAAAAAAAAAAACGTTACGCACAATGTTACAAAAATATTTATGGTTTGGATTTGATTTATTTAGGTTGAAAACGTCCGTTTTCACTCCCGAATCAATCGCAATCATCTTGCATCCCCTGAAGCAGACGCTACGTTTTCCTCGCCGCCTCGAACGTCACACTTCCTCTAACCTCTAATTCCAAAATTCCTACCTTAAGATAATAAACGAGCAGCTCGTTCAAGGCAGGATCCGCGTTCAGATTGACCAGGAAACACTTGTCTTCACCCACTTTAATCCCGGATGTTTCCAGAGAGATGCCCATGCTCTCCAGCTGCTTCTGGCGCTCCTGCAGGCACATTATCGCTCTATTCATAGGCGCAGAGGCTTTATTCAAGGAATAATGATCATATGTCATATATACCGTAATTTCCGGCCTATAAGCCGCGACGTTTCTCACATGCTTTCAACCCTGCAGTTTATGCAGTGATGCGGCTAATTTGTGCATTTTTTTTCTAACGGGCGCACCTGAGCGGAAAGGGTAAGAGTGAGACCGGTGGAATATATGTGCCGAGGAAGTGACTTTTACCGGTCGGGCCCTGTTAGCGCTGCGCTAGCGTGTTGCTGCCGTGTCTCAGTGATTTTTACCAGTATGTTTTATTTTGACCGGCCCTGTTAGCGCGGCGCTAGCGTTAGTGCGGCGCTGGCGTTAGCGCAGCGGCACAAGCATTAGTGTTAGGGCGGCGGCGCTAGCGTTTGACTCTCTGTGTACCGTTTTTCTTTGGAAATATCTCGTTTTTCAATGTGGGTTTCAATGTGGGCACTTTTACATAGCTGCGACATATATCTACGTTTCTTTCGGGTTGTCCTGTTAGGGGGTCGCCACAGCGTAACATCTCAGATGAATGCTCATATTTGTTTGGCACAGTTTTTACACCGGAGGGCTTTGCTGACACAACCCCTCTAGGGGAGTAGAGGCCCCAGTGAGATATGAAATCACGACCCTTGGTTTACCTAACCGAGACGTATGTATGTACCAAATGGTATTTCCTTTACAAATGTAACAAGGTGCGCTCAGTAGGGCGGGAATTACGCTACAAACCGTAGCGATCTCTTCAGTCTTCCTTAGCTTCTCCTCCCAGGTGACCGTCATCTCCATGATGAGTTTCTCAGATTCATGCAGCTTCTCCTTCAGCTCGGGAGCCTTCAAGGACTTGAGGGCGGATCGGGGACCACGTCAGGACCACGTCAGGAGTGACCGTGAAGGAATTCCGTCGGGTGCGAGGTCTCACCTCGGCCTGAGACAGCTGCACTTTAAGCTTCTCCACCTCCTCTCGGAGCTCTCGGATGATGCGGGCGTTGGGGTCCTCGTTCACGACGGCGTGGTTGACGATCCTCTTCGCTCGATCGGCGTAACGCAGAGTGGAAAGGGTTTCTTCGTAGTTGTCTGCTGCAGGACTGACTGTGGCTATCATCGCCGTCTTGCTGTTCCCGCCTAGGTTGTCCTGAAGAGAAGACGTGTCGGCGCCAGCTCACATCAGAAGGAAACTTAACGTGCGGCGCAAACCTTGAGAAGCCAGGTGAGGACTGAGTCTCTGTAAGGCACAAATTTGGCCTTCCCCTTTCCTGCAGACTGATCAGCTAGCGCCGAAATCACACAACCTAATGTGGTCAGAGACCTACAACCACATACGGAGTTCCATTTAAAGACTTTCCGATTTCTTGAACATGAAAGTCACTTCACGGTGAACCACGTTGCCTTTTAATCCCGAGCGATACCCACTTGTTGATGTTGCTGCCTTCTTTGAGTCGCTCGCCGGCCGCTCCCGTCTTGGACACTCGCTCGCTTCCTGCCAAGTCGACGAGACTCATCTTGCTCACCTTCTCCCCGGAATTCTGAGAAAGTATCCAAGAAGCCACAGTAAGGTCCGAAGCTTTTAGGAGGGCTCCGCGTCCTGATGGGGGACTCACCCCGGATTGTAGATCGTAGAGCGTTTGCGTGACGATGATGCTGAAGACGGCGTGAGATCGGCTGCTCTCCTCGTTCATGTTGGTGGCCGCCACTGTGCGAGATTTGTTCCCCTCCGACATGAGCACCTCGATGTCCTGCAAACGAGTGATGCAAACAGGAAATGGGCTGCACTTAACGTCAACGTCACGGGAAGAATAAAACCATTTATCTGCGTTATCAAATGCAGTCACTCACATTTGAAAAATGTACCGGTGTGGTCACTCATGCCTGCAGATATAGCGCGACGGGTGTAGTCCACCAGTCATGCCCGCAGATATAAAGTTACCTGTGTGTGTTCTGTTTGTTATTAAGAGTGTACCCCTTTAAGAGCAGAGGGGGGCGGTGTCAGGAAGTAGACGTAGGCTGAGCAGCAGCTCGTTGTTATCGACCGTGTGCTTCCGAAAGAAATGTCAGGCTGTGGTTCACTGCACTGGATCGGTTTTCATGTGGGCCGAGTGTGTGGGACAAGTGCGCAGTGGCGCAGTTTAGAGGGAACATTGGTCAAGACTACACAAAATAAGCCACGTCTTTCAATATCTATGTATTTCAACTCGTAACAAATTTCGTGCGCGTGATTTTTCGTGCTCAACTGTGGAGATTTGCGAGAGCGATGGCGCGCGGGCGCGTACGCGCCTGTCAAATCACGGTGACAGCAAATGATTAATTTGATAATTAATCTTAACAAAGTGAGGTTTTCACCACATTTGACGATGACGGAAAGCAATTTTTTTGTTTTCAGCCCTCTGCCAGAGAAGTTCAATACGGGGAGTCCTCGGTCAACGAGATCCATTCCTAGAGTAGCGACTTAACTCGAATTTCAACTGAAGTCGGATTCCACTACTAAAGTCAGAATTTGCATCAAAATACTTTGTATAAAAAATGCGCAAACGGGATCCTTTTCAGAACAATAAAAGGCGGCCAACGTTCACACGGCGTTCAGATGGGTCACGACGGGCAGAAAGACCGGCCGGGCTCTGGGAAATCCAGCGCAGTAACGTCCGGGAAACAAGAGTGCACGGAAATAAGGGTGGAGCTGTCAAAACTTAATCAAGGGACGCCCCCGCCAATGCTCGGCATGCAACCCACCCAAAACCGCACGCATTCCACGTTCACAATAAATGTGTCGTTAGGAGCTCGCGAGGACTAAAACCACATTGTTGGGATCAGCGCTGTTGAGATGGAAGGGATTGTTTTGGATGCTAGCGTTTGTTTTCCACGCAATTAAGGCATGAGGGAGTTTTGTCCGGCAGTACGACGCGTTCCTTGGGTGACAGACGTTCATACCTCAAAGTTGGTCACGGCCAGTTGAGACAAACCGTCCACGTAGGGGCCCAGGACTTTGTGTTCGCGGACCTTCAGAGACTGCCGGCTTGAGGAGGGGAAACAAAAAGTCCAGTCGGTGAAAACAGTGTAAATGCCCCTCATGGCATCGGGCACGTTTCATTTCCTCCTTGTTTGAAGTACTTTTTCCTGGCAATTCCAGAACTTTGCAGTATTAAAACGATCACTTTCACCTCGAGCATGTCGTTAAGACGGAAGGACGGAGAAAGGGAATTTTTAATTGCTCGTATTGTACGAAAATCATACCGCTTGTTAACATCCATCCATCCATTTTCTTTGCCGCTTATCCTCACTAGGGTCTCAGGGGTGCTGGAGCCTATCCCAGCTGCATTGAAAGCGGGGTATACCCTGAACTGGTTGCCATCCAATCGCAGGGCACATAGAGCCAAAACCACACTCACAATCACACCTAGGGGCAGTTTAGAGTGCCCAATTAATTTCCATTTTCATTTTCTTAGCCGCTTATCCTCACAAGGGTCACGGGGGATGCTGGAGCCTATCCCAGCTGTCAACGGGTTACACTCTGAACTGGTTGCCGGCCAATCGCAGGGCACATAGAGACAAGCCGTCGCACACACAATCACACCTAGGGGCAATTTAGAGTGTCCAATTAATTTCCATTTTCATTTTCTTAGCTGCTTATCCTCACAAGGGTCATGGGGGGGGTGCTGGAGCCTATCCCAGTTGTCAATGGGCAGGAGGCGGGGAACATCCTGAACTGGTTGCCAGCCAATCGCAGGGCACATAGAGACAATCACACCTATTGGCAATTTAGAGTGTCCGATTAATGCTTCATGTTTTTGGGATGTGGGAGGAAACCGAGTGCGGTCGCAGGTGTCAAACTCAAGGCCCGGGGCCCAGATCTGGCCCTTCATATTATTTTACGTGGCCCTCCCGCGAAAGCAAAAATCACGTGTCTTGACTTCTTGTTTCTTGCGAAAATACGAATATTTTATGAACTTTTCTTCACCTTCACTTCTTCTGTACAGTGGCCCGGAGAAAACCCAGGCAAATACGGGGCGAGCATGCAAAATCCACAGCGGCGGGGCCGGGATCAAACCAGGGTCCTCAGACCTGCGAGGCCAGCGTTTTACCAGCTGAGACACCGTGCCGCCCACGAAATAACACGACCAAGTAAATCTCTTGTAAACAGCTTATTTCCTTAACACGAGCCTGTGAGCGAGGCCTTCTGAATTTTGCACAATTGCGACGTGGGGAGCACTCGGGGGGCGGGGCCGGGGGGGTGCGTTTTGTTGTGTTTGGCGATGTGAGGTCTCCCGCGTGCAGGATGTCATCTAGATACTATAAAAACAACATCGGCGTCCGTAACCATTAAAATAATAATCAAAGCCGATGTGATGAGCTACGACGTAGAAAGTCCGAACGATCCTCCTACACGAGATTTTGCGTGTTAAATTGTTGCCAGATGCGCGGACTGGAGCAGATCTGGAGGAAACGTGATTTAAACATTTAGCGGCCGACGTTAAAAACAGATTTGGAACCCCGCTGACAAGATTTTGGCAGGATGGAAGAGTTTGTTTCAAGGGAACATCCCGGAAAGAATCAGCAGACAAATACAAGTCGGCAGATCAAAATCTGTACACAGAAAGTTGGACGCAAAACATGAGAATGTAACCTTCGGGAAGGCGGACATAAAAACAGGAATGGTTTAAATATCAAACTTTTTTTTTTTTTTGACATCCCGATTTTTTTTCACTTGTACGTATTAGTTTATTTTTGGATCATGGTATTAGCCACCAGCTAGCTGTTTCCCAACGAGGACTTCTGACTCCCTCTTATGCAGTGATGCGGCCAATTTGTGCATTTTTTCTAGCGGCCGCAAGGGGGCACTCGAGCGGGAAAGGTAAGAGTCAGACCGGTGGAATATATGTGCTGAGGAAGTGACTTTTACCGGTATGTTTTTTTTTTTTCCATCGGCCTTGTTAGCGCTGCGCTAGTGTTAGCCCTGCCGTGTTACTGCCGTGTCTCAGTCATCTTTACCGGTATGTTTGTTTTTTTTTTTTTAACCGGCCCTGTTAGCGTTGTCTTACCATGTTGCTACTGTGTAGGTGCCACAGCTGTTTTTTTTTTTTTTTTTAACCAACCCTTTTCGTGCTAACCTGTTGTTGCTATGTTAAGCTAAGCTGAGGTATTAAAACTTTGAAAATTCTTTCCGTGTACCGTCTTTGTTTGTAAATATTTCGTGTTTCAATGTGGCCACTTGCGGCTTTTACACAGGTGCGGCTTATGTATTTACCAAATGGTATTTCCATTACAAATATCCTGGGTGAGGCTTATAATCAGGTGCGCTCTGTAGGCCGGAAATTACGGTAACTGAAATAATGATTTCCGCGTTGGACATTAATACATTAATTATTCCCTCAGGAATGTTTTCATGTTTTAACTGAACTTCCTTCAGCACAGTGGACCTGATATGAAATTTTTAACACTGCGTGTAATCCTTTAAGGTTGCCTGTCGGTGGTTGAGAAGAAATCCAATAGCTCACCATTGGCGGAATTCTATCCAACTCGGCTGCCTAACACCTGCTCAGGTTAAGTTACCAGGTGTCCATTTTCCATTCTAGTGAGTCACCTCCCACTGTAGGTGTTTTGTTTTTTTTCTTTAACTAGCCAAAGTCAGCCATCTTTAGTGATGACGTGCACATCCACTCCATTTTCGTCTGTGAGCATCTTCGGCATGACACAAAATAATATTTGTATTCCTAGCATATCCTTATATGTTTGGAGTGATGAAGCATCTTATTGTAGCACTTTAGGGTCAAAAACAAAGTTTTCTGGGTTTTGTCTTCATGTAGAAAGCAATTTAGTGAGATGAAAACTAACTTTATGGTTAACACTCGGGATAGTGAAGACTAGTTTTTTGTGTGTAAAAATTTTTAGTGGCTGATCGCATTTTTCAAGTTTCAGACTGTGTGAATCTGTTTCATCGCAGTAGCAAATGCTACATCATGCAATATTTGTCTCTATATTTAGGACAGTGGTGCCTTGAGATGAGAGTTTAATTCCTTCCGTGACAACACTAATAACTCAAATCACTCGCATTTTGAATCCATTCATCCATTTTCTTTGCCGCTTATCCTCACAAAGGTCATGGGAGTGCTGGACCCTATCCCAGCTGTCAACGGGCAGGAAGCGGGGTACACCCTGAACTGGTCGCCAGCCAATCGCACTCACAATCACACCTAAGGGTATCCAATTACTGCATGTTTTTGGGATGTGGGAGAAAACCGGAGTGCCCGGAGAAAACCCACGCAGGGTGAGAGGGGAGAACATGCAAACTCCACACAGGCGGGGCCCGGATTTGAACCCCGGTCCTCAGAACTGTGAGGCAGACACAGTTATCTCACCGTGCTGCCGTCTTGCAAGCACAAGCGAAAAAATTACTGGAAGTTATTTAGTAAAAACATCTATCATATTACCGTAATTTCCAACCTACAGAGCGCACCTGGTTACAAGCCTCACCGAGGACATTTGTAAAGGAAATACCATTTGGTACATACAAACGCCACATCGAAACCCACATTGAAACACGAGATATTTACAAAGACGGTACACAGAAAGAGTTTAACGCTAGCGTGGCGCTGACGCTAAAGCTAGGGCTAGAGCTAGCGCTAAAGGTAGGACTAACGCTAGCGCCATGCTAGCGCAGCGCTAACAGGGCACATTAAAAAAAAAAAAACATATAACATAAAATCACTGAAACACGGCAGCAACATGCTAGCGCATGCTAACAGGGCCGGACCGGTAAAAGAAATCTTCCTCGGGACATATATTCCACCGGTCTCATTCTTACCTTACCTGCTCGAGCGCCCCCTTGCGGCCGTTAGAAAAAAAAAAAAAATGGACAAATTAGCCGCATCAACCGCAGGGTTGAAAGCGTGTGTACAAAGTCGCGGCTTGTAGGCCGGAAATGACGGTAGTCATTTTTCACAGAGGATAAAGAATATGTACGCGTAAGTAGGGTTTTATTGACTGTCTACGGGTGTTGCTGCAACAAACTGTATGTGTTTAAGTATCTGTTATACCACCACCACCACCACATGGATACTAGTCATAAGCCCATTTTGAGCAATTCTCATTATGTATTAGCAGTAAAATTGAGGACGTCAGTGCATATTTCTGTGCATGGACACACAAAGTGTAATTTCTCGGCAACTTTTAGCAGCGTTAAAATCATTTTGTAAAGTGGATCTGGCCCCTCAAGTCACGCATTTTGTAACTACTTTAAAGAACTTCAGTCAACCATTCCGTTAGGTATTTGAGAGGCAGTGGAAAACACCTGCATCGCTATCATCTCGTCTTTCAAAAAGGGGACAATGCCACTAAAATACTTTCATTCAAACTCGGGGAAAGTCCATCTTTCCGTTCTGAAAGGAGACACAGTTGCGGGGCGAGTCACGACAAGGCCGGCGGCCCGACGACTCGCGCCGTGAACAGTCAACTCGTCGCCGGTAGGAGGAGCCAGCGAGGTCACCGCTTTGTGCAAGCGGCCGTCGCCGCGAGCCCAAAGCGTGAGCTCGTCTCGTGGCCCAGACGCGGGTCACACCTGCGTTTGCTCCGAGAGAAACTCACCCTTTGGGATCCAGCAGGTCGCGGACCTTCTCGTTGTAGATTTCCATGTAGGAAACCTCCACTTTGAAAGTGTGGCCCTCGTTGGCCTCTTGCTGGACCCTTTTGAACAGCGAGCAGCACAGTCGAGGGATTAAACCCGGCTGCTCTCCGTTCCCCATCATGGAAAAGGACTTGCCAGAACCTACGAAGACAACGGAAATGCCTTCAATTTGAAATTAAATCTGGGTGATATGGCCCAAATCCCCCCCCCCCCCCCCCCAGGCAAGAAGTCAGAGTTCTGGGATTAGCTTCGTTTCTCCTAATACTAATTAAACACGTGGTTCATATTTTAGGGAGAACAGATGCGTACAGAAGAAGTGAATGTGAACAAAAGTTCATAAAATATTCGTATTTTAGCAAGAAACAAGAAGTCGAAACACATGATTAGCTTTAGCAGGAGGGCCACATAAAATGATAAGAAGGGACAGATCTGGCCCCCGGGCCTCGAGTTTGACACCTGCGACCCGCGCTAGGATTCAAACCTACGGACAATTTGGAGTCTTCAATGCACGTGCATGTTTTCGGAGGGTACAACGAAGCCATAGAAAAGCAGGAGGAAACCCACACAGGAGGGTTTGAGCTAAGATTTCGAACGCGGAACATCTCGACTGCGAGTCAGACGTGCAAACCGTTACATAATTGTGCTGCGAAACCGTCTCAAATTTTATACATCTACATATTAATATAATAGAATTACCTGTTTGTCCATAGGCAAATATGCAGGCATTATATCCCTGGAATGCATTTTCAAGTATTCCCTCTCCAAGGCACTTGAACACCACCTCTTGACCTTTGCGACAAAGAAGCAGTTACCATGGCGATTGAGGTAAACACATCATCACCGGTTCAAACACAAAAAAAAAGACGAGAAATGTTCATATAAATACAGTGAGCAACAGCTGCCTGGTCACGTTGGAACTATTTGGCGCAGTCTGTAATGTCGCGCGACTTGTGAATACAACAGCTGTCTAATAAGCTAAATAAAGCCTCGGCGCTGCAGCTTCGGGCGGCGCCCTCGAGCGCTCGGACCGTCTTCTCCGCTCAGCATATGAATGTATCGCATCTCCATCACAAAACAAGAGTGGCGGGCAAAATGGCCGCAATCCTTTGGGAGAATTTGCATTTTTGCTTGCACTAATAATCTCGTTTTCTTCTCCGATGACGTCACTGAAAGTGATTTGTACAGTGGAGCAAGAAATTTTGGTTCAGGTAAAAATGTACACGTTATTAACTCTAGCAAGGAGTTTATGTTATCTTTTTATTCGAGGAGTGGATGAGTGACGGGTTTAATTTTGGTACCACTTAACGTATTGTTTTAAAACTTGAAATTACAATTACCGTAATTCTCGGCCAACAGAGGGCACCTGGTTATAAGCCTCACCCAGTACATTTGGAAAGGAAATACCGTTTGGTACATACATAGCGTGCAGCCGTGTAAACGCCTAAAGTGCCCACATTGAAACATGAGATATTTACAAAGAGCGACGGTACACAGAGTTTAACGCTAGCGCCGCGCTAACAGGGTCGGTTAAAAAAAATACACCGGTAAAAATCACTGAGACACGGCATTAACATGCTAGCGCAGCGCTAACAGGGCCGGACCGGTAAAAGTCACTTCCTCGGCACATATATTTGTACATTTGGAAAGGAAATACCATTTGGTACATACGTACGCCGCAGCCGTATAAAAGACGCAAGTGCCCACATTGAAACACGAGATATTTACAAAGAAAGACGGTACACAGAGAGTTTAACGCTAACACTAGCGCCACGCTAACAGGGCCGGTTAAAAAAAAAAAAAAACATACCGGTAATAATCACTGAGAGACGACAGTAACACACTAGCACAGCGCTAGGAGGGCCAGACCGGTAAAAGTCACTTCCTCGGCAGATATATTCCACCGGTCTCACTCTTACCTTTTCCGCTCGAGTGCCCCCTTGCGGCCGTTAGAAACAAATGCACAAATTAGCCGCATCACCGCATAAACCGCAGGGTTGAAAGCATGTGAAAAAAGTCACGGCTTATAGGTCGGAAAATATGGTGTTAAACTACAACCATAAAAAAGTAAACGGTTGTACTTTCTGTGCTTATTTTATTTTAAAATTATTGTGATTATATGAATAACAATGTTCTACTTCGATCATTTGCACTCAACTTACAAAAAAATACCATAAATTCACCATGATTATCATTCATCTTTTCAAAATGGCCAAAAACTGAGGTGTTGTTTCCATTTTGACTAATGTGAGGGTTAACCCTACATTAAAACCCATCCATTTTCATGAGCTGCTTATCCTCACAAGAGTCGCGGTGAGTGCTGGGGCCTATCCCAGCTGTCAACGGGCAAGAGGCAGGGTACACCCTGAACTGGTCGCCAGCCGATCGCAGAGCACATAGAGACGACCAACAGTCGCACTCGCAATCACACCTTGGGGCAATTTAGAGCGTCCAATGAATGTTGCATGTTTTTGGGATGCGGGAGAAAACTGGAGTGCCCGGAGAGAAAACCCACGCGGGCACGGGGAGAACATGCAAACTCCACACAGGCGGGGCTGGGATCGGACCAGAGTCCTCAAAACTGTGAGGCCAACGCTTTACCAGCTGCTCCACCGTCCCGCCTACATTAATAACCAGAAATATATATTGTAAGGTACTGAAGGTATACAGTACAATTTGCTGCCCATCCAAGTAGGGGACATTGGTTGGAGGTCTGCTATTATATTAATTATGAGGTGTTCCTATTTGTTTACAGGCAGCTAAAAGTCATGAAATTATGTTTTTTTTTTATAGTTTTAACATGAAAGTCGATCCGAATGTTTGAGTTGTGCGATCCAAAGCGCCTCTTCGGTGTCCCAAAGCAGCCAAACTCGTGACCCGGTATTTGGAGCGCTCCGATGAGGACGACGTCTTCCCGTGTTGACTCACCGGCATATTTGGGAACGTTGGACTCATCCATGGACCAGAAACAGTGGTCAAAGGCGAAAACCTGCACAGAAAGCGGACAACAAATAGATTGGCAACACACTTTCCGCACTTTTCCGAACGTGTGCGGTCCAACGCGAGCTAATCCTGCTTCTTAACAAGCCGCAAAATCGGGTTTTAATCATCGGTCCGCAAAAAGTAAGACGCCGACTAACTAAGCGTATTGTTCAAAGTAACGCTCATTAAGACGGTCTGCGCAAATCCACTGTTCGCGGTTTTGCCACCGAGGCTGCGGCTAAATGAATTCATAAATCAGGGTCAGCGCTCCCCCAAGAAATTCCAGCACCCAGTGACCCCCGTCTCCAAGGAAACGGGGCCTGAGCGCTCCCCGCCGGCGCCTGCTGGCTCGCAGCCCCCGGTGCTGGGTTTCACGGTGCAGAACTGAGCAGAAGAGACACCCCCCCCCCCCCCCTTGCTTTGTATCCCAGAGACACCTGCATTAGCTGCAGGGAGATGGAGAAGACACTCTACAGTGAAGAAAATAAGTATTTGAACACCCTGCTATATTGCAAGTCCTCCCACTTGGAAATCATGGAGGGGTCTGAAAGTTTCATCGTAGGCTCATGTCCACTGTGTGAGATATAATCTAAAAACAAAAATCCAGAAATTACAATGTAGGATTTTTTAAGGATTTATTTGTGTGATACAGCTGCAAATAAGTATTTGAACACCTGTCTATCAGCTAGCATTCTGACCCTCAAAGACCGGTTAGTCCGCCTTTAAAAGTCCACCTCCACTCCATGTATTATCCTGAATCAGATGCACCTGTCAGATGTCAAGGCCAGTCTTAAATTTGCTCATGACTATTTGGATGATACAGAGGAGTCATGGGAGGCTGTTTTGAGGTCAGATGAGACCAAAATGGAACATTTTGATCATAATTCAACCAACCGTGTAAGACGAACGATGAGTTCCATCCCGAGAACACCATCCCTACTGTGAAGCATGGGGGTGGTAGCATCATTCTTTGGGGGTGTTTTTTTGCACATGGGACATGTCGACCGCGGACATGTATTATGAGATTTTGGGGAACAACCCCTTCCCCTCAGTCAGGGCATGGAAGACGGGTCGTGGATTGGGTCTTTCAACAAGACAATGACCTGAAGCACACAGACAGGAAAACCAAGGAGTGGCTCCGTAAGAAGCACATCAAGGTTCTGGAGTGGCCTAGCCAGTCTTCAGACCGAAACCCAATCGAACATCTTTGGAGGGAGCTGAAACTCCCGTGTTTCTCAGCGACAGCCCATAAACCTGCCTGATCTAGAGAAGGTCCGTGTGGAGGAGTGGGCCAAAATCCTTCCTGCAGTGTGTGCAAACCTGGTGAACAACTACAGGAAATGTTTGACCCCCTGTAATTGCAAACAAAGGCGACTGTAGCAAATATTAACATTGCTTTTCTCAGGTGTTCATATACTTATTTGCAGCTGTATCACAGAAAAAAATCATACATTGTGTTTTCTGGACTTTTCTTTTTTAGATGATCTCTCTCACAGTGAAAATGCGCCTACGATGAAACTTTCAGACCCCTCCATGATTTCCAAGTGGGAGGACTTGGAATATAGCAGGGTGTTCAAATACTTATTTTCTTCACTGTAGCTTGACTATTAAACCCAGTTGACACAACATCCATGTAGCTAATCGTTGTCATAATGAGATCAAATAAAAACATTCTGCCGCAGTGCAAGCAAACAACGGGGCTGGCGTTGTCTGGAATTAAGCATTGTGACAAATTGCTGCCAAAGCGCAGCACTTTTTTTAACTCCTTACTAATCCCGATCAGGGTGGGGTTGTGGGGGGCTTTTGGCCGGGAAGACGGCGCCTCTGCAGAGTCGGCATGAGAAGCACGCTCTGAAAACAAAAACTCTTCTTGTGACTTCGGTCAAGTGAGTTTGTGTCCTTTCAAAGGAACAAAAAGTGCCATCATTCTCAATTAGAGCTGCTTTTACTATCTAGGTCGGGCAGTCTCCTCTGGACCGTCTTGCCGGCCCGCCCCGAATAAGTTTATTTTTTTTCCACGATTGGACAATAGACCCCTTTTCAAGTCTCGCCCCGGGGCTATCTTGACTTCTGCTACCTGTTTTGGGGGTAAAAATCAGACAGAAAGGAACGAACACAGCAATAAAAAGAAAACGCCGTAGGACAGTTTAGAAGATGCTAACCGAGGCAGAATCGCTAGCTGACCGTCTTGCTAACCGGCGTAAGGCTAACGACAGAGGGACCGTTTCTTTTGCCGTCCACTTGACAACAAAAGGAATACGCAGCTACTCGTCGAAACATCTCCGAGGAAAAACTGCCCATGACGTTTCGATCTGAAGACTTTATTCGCGGCTGTTTATAGAGTCGAAGGTGCTAAGTGCTTGGCCTACAATCCCGGTGTGCTGACGCCGCTTGTGCGTCAGGGCTGTCGGTGTGTGTGAGGAGTTCGAAGTTGTTACCGGGTCCGGAGTTCTGAGCGTGCTCGTAGACGCCGGGAAGCCCTTTTCTGCTACTACTAGGCTGAAGTCAGGGATAACAAGATTTCAGGGCTAATCCCTTATTTTCTCTCCATTGCAGGAATGAGTGAAAAGGGACTCTGGCTGTGGTTTTTTTTGTCGATTCAACTAGCAATTAAAACGCTTCACGCACCCTTTTCATGCTTCTCTACATAGACAAAGTATTATCTCAGTTGATCTTACATTATTATTTTGTCTACAACTCGTTGCGTAACAGTAAATGTCAAATATTACCCAAAAGTTTGCCATCACGATGCGAACGCTCTATTACAAATTGGCATTAGCCACTTGACTTGTACTGCAGTTAAAAGGAAATCACTTTTAAAACCGCGAAAAACTTTTAGCAGCCGTTATGAGCTAGGTTTAGATTTTTGTTTCAGTTTTTTGGAGGGGCGGTGGAGGCGATGGGGGTCACCTACCTCCCAGTAACTCGTCCCCACTTTTCAGTTGTTTTGGGATTTTTCACTTTCATACTGGGGTCGAGTGAGCTTTTTGAAGCGAGGGTGGCATAGAAGTAGGAGGTACACGATATCACATTTACAAGCACGCCGCCCAACACTCGAAGACAAATTCAAGGTGACGTTAATATATTACAGTAACAGTTTTTGAAATAAACAATTGCAACCAACTATGAGAGTTTGCGCTGCTACAGTTTTTTGAAATAAAATACTATAGTCTATGTCACAACTAGCTAGTTAACATGGCTGAAAATGAATTTATTTCTACTATGACGTTACCCCACAATATATATATATATATATATATATATATATATATACAGAGGAATGGAGAGTGTGGTAAAGAAGTGAAGAAACAGGTCCAAGCAGGGTGGAACAGTTGGCAGAAGGTGCCTGGTGTTCTATGTGATAGAAGAGTTGACGCGAGGATGAAGGGCAAAGTCTATAAAACGGCGGTGAGGTCGGCCACGATGTACGGATCAGAGAAGGAAGTAGAACTGGAGGTGGCAGAAATGAAGATGTTGATGTTCAGGTTGGATAGGATTAGAAATGAGCTCATTAGAAGGACAGCCAAAGTTGGATGTTTTGGAGAGAAGGTCAGAGGGAGCAGACTTCGATGGTTGGACATGTCTCGAACATTTGACAATAATACAGTTCGGATCTTGAATCGCAATACGCTAATATACCGAATATTTTAGCATTTTTTTTGTTATCACAGCGTAACACTGATACTAACCCACGCCTAATCGCTAATTCATCAACTCTACCGCATAATGACGCTGACGTCCGTTTCTTGAGATCTACACTGCAGATTGGACTTCAAACGGTTTTGAAGTGAGCAGACGTGTGGCGGTTCTGGCCGGGTTAAATTCAGGCTACTGACCCCAGAGACCCAGTCGCCCAAGTCCCCGTGGACGAGTGCGCTCGACAGAATCGGCCGGCCTCCGGTGTGCGAAGCATCCTCGAGCCGGTCGCCAGAGTGTCGTCAAGGGGAAGAGGTGGGAGGGGTCCGGGGGGGGGTTGCGCTCGCAACAATGCCGCTTTGAATGCGCGCGCACACACTGGCCCAGTGTCCACGCTCATCCTGCCGGCATTGTACGGCCTTTGTGGGCGCTCGGCACATCTTAGAGCGCTGACACATTCACACGGACATCTATCCGGCTCCTGCTGACCAACCCCAAGACTAAAAACGCCCCTCAATCACGGCTATTGTGTGCAGAGATGCGCAGGATGCTTCTCACATCCTCCGGGAAACCGTCTCGGAAGATTTTTCCGAACGCTTACGCTGAAAGGGGGGGTTTGGTGTTTATTGCTTGACGGCGATCATAACAACACAGAACGGTCGGAGCGTACGGTGCATACCTTGGACTGCTTCCTGCTGAATGACGCGCAATCCATCGCGGAGAGCGGGATTCCAATTTGGGGAGCCGGCGGAAGAAGAGGGGGGAAAAAAAAGATCAGTTAGGAACGTTGGGATTGAAGGAGAACATGCGAAACACAGAGTAAATACCGATGGATTGGAATCATGTACTCAGACTTTTGTTTTTTTCTCCCCTTTTATTCACTTCCAAGCAGCATTTCCTGGTCCCGGGCGCTGCTGCGATCGGGTTCACCATCGGGCCAGTGAAGCGTGAGCGAGGGAAGAGATTTAGCATTCAATGTCCAATGACTCCGTTGAGTAAATAGATCTCGATGCCAGCGGACTCAACAAAGAGGCCAGGTTGGGGCGCGCTGCGCTCGGCGTACCCAGATGCCGGAAGTGCGCACAAAGGATTCGCGCGCTTAGCGCGGAACGGCCTCGAGTTATGCAGGATTGCACTCTTATCTGGACACGGAATTCCCCAAAGTCTAAAAGCAGGCCTCGAACGGCCACCACAAGCGAGCATGTAGACAAGTATTCTGCTGTATGATCAAATGAATCCAAAATAATGCTATCGGGACATCTGGCCATCAAAACTACATTAATTTGGACTCTTTTGGGTTGTCCAAGACTAATTATGTGGGAATGTTTTGTGAAGTTACATGTCAGTGATGTCGGGTGTTCGGAGACAGGGTCTGGTTCACAGTCTCTGTTCTAGATCATCCCAGATGTGTGCGCGTGTGTGTGTTTTTTCTTAAATGGGGTGAGGTCAGGGCTCTCAAATTCTTCTACACCAAATCCATCAAAGCGTGCCTTTAGGGACCTAGATTGTTTGTTCCCAAAATTAGCGCTAAGGGGCTCGAGTCCAACCCTTGACCGATTCACGGACGGGTGAAGACGTGCGTCTCAATACCTCAACCTGTGTACTTTTACATTTACGCTTGAGTCTTGCGCTGACCGTCGGTAAGTTTGTGATGGCATTAAGCCGGAGTCACAGTCACCAGTACCGCAAAACCGCCTTAGCCAAGCTGCTTTAATATAAGACTGGAAATGCGACACCTGAGGGACACTCAATCCCTGGGAAGCATCACTAACATGACCGTGTCTAGAAAGCGTTGACACACACACACACACAAAACAACCCCACCATAACGTTTTTAAGGACATAATAAAGATAGATAGAGAGAGGGAGAGAGAGAGAGAGAGAGAGAGAGAGAGAGGGAGAGAGAGACAGACAGACAGCTAGCGAGGTAGGTGGGTAGCTAGATAGATAGATAGAGAGAGAGAGACAGACAGACAGACAGCTAGTGAGGTAGGTGGGTAGCTAGCTAGCTACCTAGCTAGATAGATAGATAGATAGAGAGAGAGAGAGAGAGAGACAGACAGACAGACAGCTAGCGAGGTAGGTGGTAGCTAGCTAGCTAGCTAGCTAGCTAGATAGATAGATAGATAGATAGATAGATAGATAGATAGATAGATAGATAGATAGATAGATAGATAGATAGATAGATAGATAGATAGATAGATAGATAGATAGATAGATAGATAGATAGATAGATAGATAGATAGATAGATAGATAGATGTAGGTGAGAAAGCACAATTAGAGGGGAAATTGGCAAATAGTTCAAATCAACTCTGTGAAATTCAGTGTCACGTATGATCTTTTCGGGCCGGTGCAATTAAACGAGCTCAACGCGGAGATGTTCCAAGTCAGACTGCGGCCTGCGATCTGCAACGCAAGAAATCTCCACGGCAGACAAACAACAATAAATCTGTCGCTTTATCCAAATCCCAGAAAGAATCTGGGAGGTGTTAGCAGGCTAACCCACCACCACCACCGAACGATGAGAAACAAAAAACAGACCCAGTGCAGATGTCTCTGACCCCGCGAGGGAGGCATGTCGCACAGCAGAACTCCTTGCAAAGATGCTCTGTCTCGCTTTTGTACGGACGCTGCACACAGCCGCATCTGGTATGCCGGCAACGCCGACCCAGACAATGGAGCGGACTGTATCCAAGTGGCTAAATATAGATCTTGATCACACAATTACTTCCTCACTGAAGACAATGGCAGGCTTCATTCGTGACTTGTACATTATTTAATGCGTCTATCAATTTAAGAGCCCCCTCCAGAAATCCCAGCGCATTAGTACGCCAGGCGTCGAACAGTTAAACTTTCATCGGACTTTCTGAATGTAAATTGTAAATATGACGGTATTTACTGCTGTTAAAAAAAAGCGGCGACGCGGCAAAACCCGAATGATTTTAATTCGCCGTGAAATCGCTCAGCCTAAATGCTAAGTGTTGGCGGCGTTCGGTCGCAGGGCCGAAATACCGCGGCCTCGAGGCAGTCGGATTCAAATTCAGCGCGGGTGACACGCTGAGCTCTGCGGGCTTATGTCGCGGTTCAGCACACACGGGGCCACGGTTCTGCCGGTTCTGCGCGTCGCGCGCCGTTGTGGCCTCGCCGTGGCTGCGCGCCGGCTCCCGGCCATTCGATGATAAGACATCCGGAAAAGATATCAACATGGCTGCAAGACAAATACAGTTCTAATCCACCAAGCCTCCCCCAAAGCGCCTACGTCGAGATGATCTTATCAACATTTCTTTTCATTTGATCTCAAGTAGAAAACAACCCCGCTTTGTGACAGATCTTAAGGCTATTTTTAAAACTCTCTCTCTAAGGGTTAGCGTGCACAGTTGGGTGAGGGGTTTCTCCAGGCCGTAGTTCCATATTTGATCCCCAAAAGGAAATTATGAAGGGTGGGAGTGCAGCGGCAGAAACCCCCCAACCACCCCCACCGCGGGATATGTAGCAGGATTAAGGCCACTGGGTCATTATGTCGCCCAAAAAAAAATGTCCACTCCGAGCCCAGCAGGCAACAAACACGCAAGATTAGATCATCAAATAACGTCGCAACTATCGTACAATGTGAAAATTTGTTTCTTCGTGTGGTGCAACACTTATAGACTGTTAGACACTTAGAAATTCATGGTTACAGACAACATATTTGACTCACCAATTTCCAGGTGTTTATGATACAGCATATCAGGGGTCGCCAACGCGGTGCCCGCGGGCGAACGGTGGCCCGCGAGGACCATATAAGGCCCCCGCGAGGTAAGTTCTAAAGATACCGTAGGCCACAAATTGTTACTATTATTTGCGCTTTCAATTCAGAATCTGACTTGCTTTCGTGAATTAAAATTTTAAAATACATGTGATGTCATTGACTACAATAAATTCAAACAAAAATATTTTATGTACGTGTAATGAACTCAGTCTGAAATTTGCCGCAAACAGGTCACGTAGCCCTTCATACGATCGGTGCTCACGAAGTAGTCCTCAGCCTCAAAAGATCTCTGAGCCCTGCCGTATATGAACAAGGAATCCCTTTGTGATTTTTTTTCAGGGTGATCCCAGCTGACGTTGAGCAGGAAGTGGTGTAAACTCTTATTTTCAGGAGTACCGGAATACCCACCATACAGAGCGCACCTGGTTATAAGCCTCGGTACACAGAAAGAGTTTAACATGAGCGCGGTGCTCGCGTTAACGCGATGCTAGGGTTAGCGCAGCACTAGCGTTAATGCAGTGTTAACACTGCAGTTTATGTGGTGTTGCGGCACTAGCGTTAGCGCGGCGCTAGCGTTAATGCAGTGTTAACACTGCAGTTTATGTGGTGATGTAGCGCTACCGCTAGCGCGGTGCTAGCGTTAGCACAGTGCTAGCATTCGTGCTGTGCTAGTGTTAAACTGCGTATCAAGGCTTATGACCAGGTGCGCTAACCCCAGCGCCGCATCAACACATAAACCGCACTGTTGAAAGCGTGTGAAAAAAAAGTCGCGGCTTGTAGGCCAGAAATATCACGGTACATTATATTTGACGCAAAAAGAAACATTTGTTAAAATCGGAACAAGACGCAGTTCTCAAGCAATGTTATTACTTACAGGGGAAGCAACTATGGAAGTAATTATGTGCCACCAGGATTTGAATTTGAAATGCCACAGAAAATAGGATTGGAATTTGAAACATAAAGTTATCACATTTTCAATAGTTGCTACAATTCGCTGTCTGAAATTCACCGTCTGTGGCACCAGGCAGGGTTACTTCAGGTCAGAACCGAACACCCAGCCAATCGCAGTTACCCTTTCTTAGCATGTGACGTCACGTGACGAAGAAAGCCTAACTGCGATTGGCTGGGTGTTCGGACAGCGAATTTCAGACAGCAAATTGTAGCCGGTTGAATTGTTAATATTGAAAAGTTACACTGAAATACAACTTTTGAAAATGTGATCACATTACATTTCAAATTCAAATCCTGGCGGCACATATTTACTTCCATAAGCGACACTGCATCCCGCAGGGCAACCTCCGACGGCGTTTGGTGTAATTTGGCACACGAACGTCTGGTCGGGACGTGAAAACCGAGGGAAAATGTTGAAAAGTCAAAAATGGGGTGACAGCGAATATAGCGGCTCGCCACACCCTTGCCTGGGGGAGCAAGTCATGTGATGCCATTTTGACCTCCCAAAGTACTCAGTACTAGCATCAAGTATCAAAGGTACCAATTATAACCCATGATTAGCAAACAATTATTGAAAGTAGTCATATTTTCCATCATACGACATCCCAGTAACTTGTAATATAGTGACCGTGGAAACTGTTAAGAAAGAACAAACACTTTTGTTTTTGTTTTTTTGAGAGGGGTGGGCGGGGTCATGCAGTACATTCGCCATGCAAATTCTTCCCGTAATCGCTTTTATCTAATCGTTACGGTAGACGTCTGCTCGTACCTGCGGCCGAACGATATTTTCTTTTCCAAAACCCACGACAAAAATAGAGCGCCTGACACCCACGAGCGCGCTCGCTCCAAATTTGCAAATGAACAGTTTAGCGGTCTGATGACATAATCCTGCTGCTCAAATGGACCACGTCGAGTCACACGCAGACAGAAAGAGTTTCCCCCCCCCCTTCCACAGGAGATTCTAATTCTGCCCGATTCCTAAAACTCTCGCCCTCCAAACCGTTCGACCTCAACGGAACCACACGCGAGACTCGTTCCCCTGCTGGCCTGTCGACATGTTTCGCGCAATAACAATTCGCGCGAGTTGCAGAGCCAAACACAACGTTGGGGAGTTTTGGCTTCTCCCTTTTTGCCCCTCAGTGTCAACGTCGGGTTACAATGTTGCACACTGCGCTCCGGCAGGCTAACATTTCAAATATTCCCCTAGTATGCTGGAGGGGGGGGGGGGGGTGTCAGTCGCCCCCACCCACTCAAAGCAAAGAGGTCACCCTGCTGTATCGACAGACAACACGCTGGAAAACGCTGAGCAATCTTGTGCGGCTTCCTTCCAGAAGATTCCATGAAGAAGGCCACTAGTGAGCCAAAGTCTCGGGCTGCCATGTGATTTTAGCATTGATATAATGAACGCATTTAAATAGCATTTCGCGCAGTAGAGCTCGGCATCGGTCGGCTATTACGGAAATATGTAACGCGATTGCAGCAAAATGGTGCAAGTTCACTTCTTGGCTGCAACTAACGGGCGATTTTTCTTCACTCGCGACTAGTTTGACAACTTCGGAAGAAAAACATGACGTGAGAGGTTTGAGTTACATACGTGCACTTTGACCCCACTCCCCCGGGTAGAATTAATTTAATGTAGCCCCATAAAAAACAAACAAAAAAAAAAATCATACAGTATTTAAAAATAACAATCTATTGACTCTTAACGCTCCCCACAGTCAAATCCAGGAATTTCGAGTATTTAGTAAATGCTGCCAATTCAATTTAATTCAGGCGGATTCCTGCGTCACGCTCCACCTTTATAACCCTATGGCACCGGTGTCAAACTCAAGGCCCGGGGGCCAGATCCGGCCCGCCACATGATTTTATGTGGCCTGCGAAGCCAAATCTAGAGTATCACTTTTCACAATTCTTGTAAAAATCTGTACCAACATTTCAAATGGTCATATATCAAAAAATGATAAAGTTGACATATTACAAGCATTTTTGTTCCCGGAACACGAATAGTTGAAAAACACATTAACCTTGATTTCTGATTCCAAAACGAGTTCATAAATTGATTGGTGTACAAATGATGAGACGATTGACTCTTTTTATGGTTTCACAGTCATAACGGCCCTCGGAGGGAAAGTGAAACTACAACGTGGCCCGCGAGAAAAATGAGTTTGACACCCCTGCCCTATGGAATATTTTGTCTATTTTTATGTAATCCTGCAAACTTTTCTACTGTTTGCTAAGTAGTAATAACTGCTGTCAAAAGGGTGATGGTCCAAAAACCAGATGTTTACAAAGACCTCGAAGAATGAAATGCCCGTGCGTGACATCACGGCTGCACTTAAAGGGAATCCGTGCATAATTCTTGTTCCACATCCTCAACTATTTGTTTGGCTGCGACATATTTCTCATACGCTCATCAATATAACTCCTCTGTGTCTCGGCAACGGCTGTCGCCCGGCAACCGCCCCGCAAACACGCGGACAAGACGAACGAGGTTGCCTCGTGAGTCAAAGTTCCGACACGAAAGCCAAGCTCGGATCATGTCAAAAAAAAACAACCCTAATGAGGAGGCCAACGCGCCCGGATGCCGTACTTTGGGGAATTTTCCTGCGCTCGTGCCAGCGGACCGACAGATGACGCAGGTCGGACCCGGCGGAGTCATCGCGGCCGTGCGCGACACCGCGAGTGACAAGGTGGGTCCGCGGGCCGCGCATGCCGAGGGATGCGCCGCCGCACAAACCTTAAATCCCTTTTGCAGGCTTCAAAGCGAAGTTCAATCAATCGCTTTATTTCGGGGGGGCTCGCTACCCGAGGGAAGTTAAGTGACATTTACTAGCGGGACGCACTTCTTTTGACCCGGTCTACTTGTCGATGTCGCATGCTAAATAGGTTCGGCGTGCGGCCGCGACGGACAAAAACCCTCAAAAGCCACATAATGAGCGAGAAGCACACCGACGACCTCACCAAAGTCATTTCCACCAAAGTCTTGAAGTCCACTCAGTTGTTTTTGGGAGGGGGGGCAGGGAGAACTAAATTGTTGCGTAAGATCCCAAACACCGAGTTACGAGTTGTCACTGCAAGAGAAGTCCCATCTGACGCCGATGAGTCACAGGATGCGAGAAAAACGGACCATGCCATCTTTTCTCCCTTCCGTGTAAACGATAGATCGGCCTCTAAACAAACAGCCTTTTCCTGATCAGGACCAACAAGTCCATTTATCTGCCCGAGAATGCTTTATTTTGCCAAGAACCTCTAGAAAAGGAACATTCCTCAGGCGGCAAATATAAAGCAGAATGTTCACTAAAAAGAGAGAAAGTTTGATGTCCGGTATGTGCGAAGACGTTGCATCACTGCATTTTATTTATCAAATCAATCACAAAAACTGCCTTCTACCATCTGAAGAACGTATCTAGACTGAAGTCAATTAAATGTGTCGAGCAGACCAGGAAAACCTCATTCATGCTTTTATCTCAAGTAGACTTGACTATTGTAATGGTTTTCTGACTGGACTCCACAAAAAGAGTATTGTAAACAGCTGCAGCTCGCGTTCTGACCCAAAACAAAGCGGTCAGACCAGATAACACCAATCCTAAAGCCCTTGCACTGGCTTCCAGTCGGCTTTAGAATCCATTTTAAAATTCTGCCTACGGTCTTTAAATCACTAAAGGATTTAGGTCCTGAATACGTGAAAGAAATGCTTACGGAACACAAACCCGGTAGAGCTCTGAGATCGACTGACTCGGGTCAAATAGTGGAGCGCAGAGTCGAAAGCAAACATGGCGAAGCAGCATTTAAAATGGAAGAGTTCCCAACAGAGGTGAGGTCGGCCCCAAATCTGAATGTTTTTAAATCCAGGTGGAAAACTCTTCTTTTTTTCCTCATGCTTTTTAGAATTTATCCACTTTTTGATCATATTACTTGCACAGCATGCGGTTTTAACTGTCTTTTTAAAAAATATTTTGTTTGTCATTTTTATTGTTTTTATCCCATTTTAAATGTTTTATCTCTTTGTTTTCAAATGCCTTTAATCGCATAAAGTACATTGAGTTACCTCGTCTATGAAATGTGCCATACAAATAAATTTGCTTTGCTTTATTGATAAATTTCCTGGTCTGCTTGACACAAGCAAGACTTCACTCTCGATATGTTTTTCAGATGGTGGAAGGTGTTTTTTTGCGATTGATTTGATATGATTGTCGAAAGTCAGGTCGCAATCAATCAGAAGACCAAGGTTTCGGACTTGGTCTTTGTTTTTTAACGATAGAGAGTCCGGCAATTCTCTTTTCTTTATTGCCAAAAACAAGAGTCTCAGTTTTGTTGTGATTTAGTTGAAGAAAATTTGGGCTCATCCGGTTATTTATCTGATTTCGACAGCGGCACAATAGCGCAATTGAACTGTAGTCATCTGGAGACACCGCTAAATATAACTGTGTGTCATCTGCATGATTAAAATTTTGAAGAAGTGTAGCATATACAGGCTGAACAGGAGAGGTCCAAGAACTGACCCTTGAGGGACCCCATAGGTCTTTGCCATTCACCGAGACCGAGCACCTCCAATGGTCACAAAGTAGCTCCTTTCCTCCAGGTAGGACCTAAAACCATTTCAGGACCATTCCATTTAGTCTTACCCACGTTTCCAAACTGTTGAGCAGTAAATTGTGATCTACCCGATCAAAAGCCGTGCCGAGATCCACATCGTTGGCCAACAAGAGTATGTCCGCTTTCAGTATTGCGAATGGATATCCGGTCTCTGATGTCATTAGTGAAGCTGGGAAGACATTAAGTACGTCCCGGTCCGACTTTTTCATTTCCGAGCCGATACCGATATTACACCCTGGAGTTATGGCCGATACCCACATTGATCCGATCCGATGTCAGCGATAATCACGCAAAACTGACTTATTTTGTAAAACGGAATGCTCGAAAAGGCTTGATCAAGTGATGTTACTCAAATAAATAATCAGCACGGAAGGTATGAGGAAAAACTGAATCATTTATTGTGAAATGTATTCTAAAAAGTAACTGTTGTGCATGTCTCGACCTCTGAGGGGCAGTGTGGTGCAAGTAATGAGATACACGCAGTAACAAAAAAAACAGAAGTCAAGCTCAAATGATATTAAATATTTGCCAGGGGGTATTGTTCTCTTGCCTTTTTGGATGTATTTATACAGTGTTTGTGTACAGTATGATGCTAATTTTCATTCATTGTATGTTAGCTAGCGAGTATCGTGAACAAAAACAAAGAAACTGAGTCTGTGATGTTTTCCAACATCACAATCGGTGTGATTTTTTTCCTACGTTATACGTGTTTAACTTTACAACGAACTTCAACTTGAGCGTCAATAAACGACTTCAAGCAATCCACATTCACTTCCTGCTACGATGTTAGCGCCTTAGCAACCCGTTGGGATCACGTGGGCTCCGCCTTCCATCTGGGCGACGCCGGAACGAGGTCCTGGAGAGGCGCAGGAATGGACTGCGTGTATAAGGATAATCATTCAAATATTTTTTTTTTTCATCCAGTGTGATCCAATCCTCGTTTTTTTGGTTTTTGTTCAGCTGATATCGGGCCGATTTCCAATACCTCAAAGATCGGATTTGGAGAGCTCAAGAAGACGCGTGTCCACATTTGATGGTATGTTCCTCTCAAAAGGAATTTATAAGTCTCGACGGCTTTGTACGCGGTTGTGCTGGCAGGCATGTCGGAACATGACAGATTGCGGTACGGGGCCCCCTCTGGAGGAGTATTTCCTCGTCTCGACGCCCCTCCACACAGCTCCGTCACAGTCATTCCCCCCCACTGAACCGTTGCAACCGCAGAACACAAACGGAGATGAAAGCTGAGAAAGACGACCGGGAACTTAAGGATACTTAACACGGCGCCCTGGGGTACCTCGCAAGCTGCGTCGCGCCGGCCCGCGGCTTAGGGATCACGAGTGCTTTCACAATGCGGCGAGGTGCAAATAATGAGGCTCAAGCGTGGAAGTAAATCCCTCGTATGCTTTCAAATTCTCAGGCGAAGCACACGTTTGCTTCTTCTGCGTGGAGCGCGTGAGTTCAGAATTATTCACACGTCACGAGATCGTCTGCATCCCAAACTTTATTCTATTTCCATATTTGTAGATACACAAAAGTGTTGGGCGGGATATGTCTAGATACTCGTTTTTTTTCTCTCTCCGTCTCTCTGAAATGTTCCCACGACTGTGTGTGTCCCCCCCCCACCCCCCTTGCAGCCATATTTGTCATTTTAATACGCAATCCGACTAATCTCCCGCACACAGCAACAGGTGTCCTGAAAACACGTCTGCGAAGAGAGAGAAAAATATGTCTCTCTCTTTCTCAGCTCCACCACCAGCATGAGAGTAAAATTATATGCTTTGGCAAAACCACTGCAGTCTAAACACAAGGAGGAAAATCACCAGCACCAGCGAGAGTTTTGCGCGGCAAGGCATCACACAAGCAGTGCGGCTGGACGACGCAAAACAATACAATTCCTCACATCGCGTGCATAACGTGTGTAATGCGGCAAACTAAAAATGACAGGAAATTAAATGCAACTAATCCCGTTGGGGCGGAAAACTGAACGTAAACACGTCAGGGATTGTTCCGACGCCAAACGTGCCATCTGCAGCCGACGTGGCGACAAACACAAAACGTGGTCTCAGCCCCCGACAATAGCGGCGGCCGAGCGAACGCCGCTTCGGGGAGTGACCTCGGCCAAGTCCGGATTGTTGCTCGGTGAGTGTGCGCGTCTCTGTGGAGATGCGGTTCGCTCCATTTGCTGATGGCTAACAACTGTTAAATGTTTTTTAAAAAAAATGTTTACAAAAGCCCACTTGTTGTCTTCATGTTAAAAAAAATGTGACACAACTTGCTGCGCCTTACAACATTCATATTAGAGGTTGCATTACACTTTTGTGTTAAAATGTTACCTAAATATGCATTTACAGTATTATCCCTATCGTTTATTTACATGACAGTTAATAAAGCTTTTATGATGCTCAATACAGTACTTGGGTTAGCAAATAGCCCTAAAAATACATTATGAAGGAAGCTTGTTGTTATGTAATATACAGTCACGCCATGGTCACTTTTAAGTTAGTTAGTTAGTTCGTTAGTTAGTTAGTTAGCCTCTCGAGCAGTGGGTTTGTAAAATTTTTTACACCAAGTACCACCTAAAACAAAAAAATACATACTTTGCCCTCCAAGTACCGCCGTCGCAACCGGCGCACAAAGCCCAAGTGTGAAATAAAAAGCAAAACAGGTTTTATTCCGAAAGTGTATTTGAACGTTGACATTGACTGCCAGTTAGCTTGCGCGTAACGTTGACAATGCCTACCAGTTCGGATGCGCGTAATGTTGACAATGCCTGCCAGTTAGCTTGTGTGTAACGTTGACAATAACTGCCAGTTAGCGTGCCCATAATGTTGACAATGACTCCCAGCTAGCTTGCACGTAACGTTGACAATGCCTGCCAGTTAGCTTGTGTGTAACGTTGACAATAACTGCCAGTTAGCGTGCCCATAATGTTGACAATGACTCCCAGCTAGCTTGCGCGTAACGTTGACAATGACTGCCAGTTAGCTTGCGTCTAATGTTGACAATGCCTACCAGTTCGGATGCGCGTAATGTTGACAATGCCTGCCAGTTAGCTTGTGTGTAACGTTGACAATAACTGCCAGTTAGCGTGCCCAAAATGTTGACAATGACTCCCAGCTAGCTTGCGCGTAACGTTGACAATGATTCCCAGTTAGCTTGCGTGTAACGTTGACAATGACTGCAGTGTTTTGGCTCGTTTGCCCCTGGTGGACGACTTTTTGAGCGCAATTCGGCTTTTCATTGCTACTTTGACTGATAACAACGTTGTTACCAATATAGTCAGTCCTGTTTCACACGTTATCGTTGATTGTGACGAATTTAACTGAGCGGATCGCCGCCGCCGTGACATTTCTACTCCGATTATTGTTTTTCTGTATTGCAATAAATAATGTAAACAAAACGACTGACATTTCTGTTGAACGCAAACAGACAAGAACTCGCCCTCACGCTATGGCTGTGCAAAATTCTACGGTTTTGCACCAATCATACGATATCACGGTCCATCCACTTAAACGCTTCAAGCAACATTATCACGACGTCCCACGTTTGTTTTGCGTACATTCGTTCTACGGCCTCCGTTGGGCTCCAAGTGTCGACCGCCCTCAGCTCAAATTAGCTCAGCGGCAAAACCGCCGGACGTTCTCGGGTGACCTTCGCAGGCGTCACGATTGTTAATGCTGACCTGTTGGCTATCGCAAACGTCACGTCGATGACGCGATGTATCGGGTTGCGCGCGAATGGGCGTCGTATGCAACTTTTCGGCGAGAGCACAACTGGGAAATTCCGACAGTACTTGTCAGCTACTGCGTGTCAGGATTTCCAAAATGGGTCAGAACCCAAAACACAAGTCCGTTTTTTTTTTTTTTTTTTTTTTTTAATCGGAGGTTTTATTTACTTTTGTTTGTTTGTCGCTTTGAATTTGCATTTTTTTAAAGCAGTGATTCTGAAAATGTGTCACCCGGTGTGATATATCCATCCATTTTTTCCTTTGCCGATTATCCTCACGAGGGTCACGGGGAGTGCCAGAGCCTATCCCAGCTGTCAACGGGCAAGAGGCGGTGTACACCCTGAACTGGTCGCCAGCCAATCGCAGGGCACATGGAGACAAACAACCAATCGCACTCACAATCACACCTAGGGGCAATTTAGAGCGTTCAAATATTGTTGCATATTTTTGGGATGTGCGAGGAAACCGGAACGCCCAGTGAAAACCCACGCAGGTACGGGGAGAATACGATATGAATGATATATTAAGTGTGATATGCAGGCAAAAGAATCACTAAATTACTGTCGATCACGAAATACATTTCAAAAGTGAAATACAGCCAATGTTTGGCGATTTCTTTTCGACAGCGCCTGCGCCCGTTAGCCGATCCCAGCTCAGTGGGCAAGAGGTGGGGGTACACCCTTCACCTATGGACAATTTAGGATCTTTAATTAATCTCATATGCAGTGAGAGGAAGCAGGAGTACAATGGGAAACCCCGCACAGGAGTTATCAATATTCTGCTGCGATATTTGTGGCAATAAAGTGCATCATATAGTCAATGAAGTGAGTTATGATATTCAGGGATGAGAATAACCAATTTGGAAAAAACACTGAAAATGTCTGCCCTGGGGAGGTGAAGAAATTTTTTTTATAAAACATAAACCTCTGATTACTTCTAACAGTGCAATCATAATATTTTGAAAACTTCAAATGTGAGTCCAAACAACCAAAACATTTTTGCCAAACTTCAGACATAAAAATGTGGAGTAAAATTTACATCAAATATGCTGCTATTGCACTTACAAGTTATATTTCAGAAATGAGTACACAAGTATGGCGGCACTGGTAAAGCGTTGGCCTCACAGTTCTGAGGACCCGGGTTCGATCCCGACCGCGCCCGTGTGGCGTTTGCATGTTCTCACCGTGCCTGCGAGGCTTTTCTCCGGGCGCTCCGGTTTCCTCCCACATCCCAAAAGCACGCAACATTAATTGGACGCTCTAAATTGCGCATAGGTGTGATTGTGAGTGCGATTGGATGTTTGTCTCCATGTGCCCTGCGATTGGCTGGCAACCACTTCAGGGTGCTTCCTGCCTGTTGACAGCTGGGATAGGCTCCAGCACTCCCTGTGACCCTCTTGAGGATAAGCGGCAAAGAAAAAAAAAAATATATATATATATCCTTGAGAGAGGGAGACTACTACACGCCGGCAAAGCTGGCTTCAAACTCTTGGTGCACTTGCACTTGGGGTCGGACTTTTACGTAACACCCCCCGGAGCCCCCCACGGGTGCTCCAAATACTTTGTGACATTCAAAAGCAAGCGCAGAAAAACAAACTTTAGAAGTCACACATTTGGCAGGATGGGCGACGGCATACAAATCCAGTTGGAGTGATATGGCATGCTTGTGCATAAACATAAATCAGAAATATGAACATGTTTTGTTTTTTTTTTTGTTGTTTACCTGTTGTCTCCTTTTGCGTTGGAGGGCGGCGCGTGCAGAACCGTCTGGTTGTCCTCCATTTCCACCACGCATTTTGTATTCAGCTCAATTTCTGCACGGAGACGTTTGATTTGCAAAACAAAAGCAGACGGCCAAATGGGAGTTCGATTCCGCAAAACTCCACAAGTCTACCAAAGCGACGGAGGCGGGGGTGAGGGGGGGGGGGGGACGTTTAGCGGATTGCAAACTGCACACAAAACGCCACTTACCTCTGCGGTTCATGGGTCGAACTCTCACTGCTACTTTTACCTTCGTATCCGACATTTTTCGGTCCACTTTCCGCCCGTCTCGAGCTCTCGCAGCGGGGAAAGTCTCCGGCCAGCAAGCCCGAGACGGATCGTGGCTCAAAACCGCCCCACCAGCGTCCGTCCGTCAAGAAGAAAAGTCAGGAAAGCGTCCATGCTTGTCCTTTATATCCATCGAGGTTTGGATTTGGGTTTTTTAGGGTCGAATCCAGAGCTGGGGTCGGGGTCCGCGTCCAGACAGCATCTCCACCGCCATCTTCCTCCACGGAGCGTCCTGGAGCTCGACTGGCTCCGTTCTGCGGACTGTGGAGGCTGCACCGCGCACCCGAACGGGGGGGGGGGGGGGGGGGCCGCATTTTTTTTTTTTTTTAGGGTGGGGGACAGCAACAGACATGTGACGATGCAACACAATGATGTACACACACCCGTGAAATGTGATTTTCATCCGACAAATACTTTTATTTGACACCACTAAAAGGAGCCAACGCCAGGTGTCCAAACTGCGGCGCGTGGTGCATTGGTGGCCCACCGCTTGCACCTTTTCAGCGCCATGAAGCGAAAATAACATTGGACATGGAAAAAATGTATTTAAAAAAAAAGGAAAATTTTGTTATTATTGTTAGATATTGGTGGTGTTGGGGGGTGGAAAGGGACGGGACAAAGTTTGCAGGTACACCTAAAAGGCATCTGAATAAAACTATGGGATATTTAATATAAAATAACCAGGTGGAACGGTGGATCAGCTGGTAAAGCGTTGGCCTCACAGTTCTGAGGACCCGGGTTCAATCCCGGCCCCGCCTGTGTGGAGTTTGCATGTTCTCCCCGTCCCTGCGTGGGTTTTCTCCAGGCATTTTGGTTTCCTCCCACATCCCAAAAAACATGCAACATTAATTGGACACTCAAAATTGCCCGTAGGTGTGATTGTGAGTGCGGCTGTTTATCTCGATGTGCCCTGCGATTGGCGGCGACCATTTCAGGGTGTACCCCGCCCGTTGACAGCTGGGATAGGCTCCAGCACTCAACGCAACCCTTATGAGGATAAGCGGCATAGAAAATGAATAGATGGATATCTGTTTTATCCACACACAGTTTGTAATTTATTTATTTTAGTTATGAAGTCGATAATATATATTATTTCCTTTCGCGGGCCACATCAAATAGTGCGGTGGGCCGGATTTGGACCCAGGGCCTGGAGTTTGACACCTGTGTAAGCAATGTAGACAAAATGGAGCATGTAATAATAAATAAACTGTAACAGTATCCAGAACATTAATAAGGACTCAAGTGCAACGACAACAAATAGTTTCCCTTTTACAAACAAACAAAAAATAATAATCACTCGATACAGCTTTGCTAGCAGAAGTTTGACAAGATAATTGACGGCAACTGAAAAGTGACGGCAGGATCTGCACAAATTACCCCCCCCCCCCCAAAAAAAAAAAAAACCCCAACAAAAAGTAAATTAGCTAATGATAACAACTGGACAAATTCAACCTTTATGTGTGTTTGGAGATGACAAAGAGTTTTTGAACATCAGAAGCAAGACGACCAATCACCGGGAATCTTTTTGTAATTGGCACGTCACAAATCAATTCTTTTAATTTTGGTGAATATAGCATTTTTTAAACATTCTTGGCAATGTTATCAGATTTATAGATTTTTCATTTTTGAAGTGCATGGTACAGTTGCATACTTTTGCATTGTGAGTTTTTAATTGATGGTTTCCAGTATTGCAACATAATAGTGGTGATAAGAGGTGGATGATCTCCCCATCCAGCCGTCTATTTAACCGTAGATAAGACGAAATAAATACGCCTTTGATAGTAGGGGCAGTTGTCAGCCCGTTCCGTGTGTGAAAAGCAAGAAAACCAAAAGGTCAAGAAAGATGGCGGAACTTCCGCGTAACGTTGACAATCACTGCCAGTTAGCTTGCGTGTAATGCTGACAATGCCTGCCAGTTAGCTTGTGTATAACATTGACAATGACTGCCAGTTAGCTTGCGCGTAACGTTGACAATGACTGCCAGTTAGCTTGCGCGTAACGTTGACAACGCCTGCCAGTTAGCTTGTGTATAACGTTGACAATGACTGCCAGTTAGCTTGCGCGTAACGTTGACAATGACTGCCAGTTAGCTTGCGCGTAACGTTGACAATGACTGCCAGTTAGCTTGCGCGTAACGTTGACAATGACTGCCAGTTAGCTTGCGCGTAACGTTGACAATGACTGCCAGTTAGCTTGCGCGTAACGTTGACAATGACTGCCAGTTAGCTAGCGTATAACGTTGACAATGATTGTCAGTTAGCTTGCGTGTAAAGTTTCTTTCGGCTTGTCCCTTTAGGGGTCGCCACAGCGTGTCATCTCAGATGAACGCACATATATGTTTGGCACAATTTTTACGCCGGATGCCCTTCCTGACGCAACCCTTCTCAGGGACTGGAGGCCCCAGTGGGATACGAACCCACAACCCCTGGTTTACCAAACCAGTGCTGTCACCACTGAGCTACACGCCCTCAGCGTGCGTGTAATGTTGAAAATAACAGCCAGTTAGCTTGCGTGTAATGTTGACAATGACTGCCAGTTAGCTTCCGCGTAACGTTGACAATAACTGCCAGTTAGCTTGCACGTAACGTTGACAATGACTGCTGGTTAGCTTACGCATAACGTTGACAATGACTACCAGTTAGCTAGCGTGTAACGTTGACAATGATTGTCAGTTAGCTTGCGCGTAACATTGACAATGACTGCCAGTTAGCTTGCGCGTAACGTTGACAATAACTGCCAGTTAGCTTGCGCGTAACGTTGACAACGCCTGCCAGTTAGCTTGTGTATAACGTTGACAATGACTGCCAGTTAGCTTGCGCGTAACGTTGACAATGACTGCCAGTTAGCTTGCGCGTAACGTTGACAATGACTGCCAGTTAGCTTGCGCGTAACGTTGACAATGACTGCCAGTTAGCTTGCGCGTAACGTTGACAATGACTGCCAGTTAGCTTGCGCGTAACGTTGACAATGACTGCCAGTTAGCTAGCGTATAACGTTGACAATGATTGTCAGTTAGCTTGCGTGTAAAGTTTCTTTCGGCTTGTCCCTTTAGGGGTCGCCACAGCGTGTCATCTCAGATGAACGCACATATATGTTTGGCACAATTTTTACGCCGGATGCCCTTCCTGACGCAACCCTTCTCAGGGACTGGAGGCCCCAGTGGGATACGAACCCACAACCCCTGGTTTACCAAACCAGTGCTGTCACCACGGAGCTACACGCCCTCAGCGTGCGTGTAATGTTGAAAATAACAGCCAGTTAGCTTGCGTGTAATGTTGACAATGACTGCCAGTTAGCTTGCGCGTAACGTTGACAATAACTGCCAGTTAGCTTGCACGTAACGTTGACAATGATTGTCAGTTAGCTTGCGTGTAACGTTGACAATAACGGCCAGTTAGCTTGCGCGTAACGTTGACAATGACTGCCAGTTAGCTAGTGTATGACGTTGACAATGATTGTCAGTTAGCTTGCGTGTAACGTTGACAATAACTGCCAGTTAGCTTGCGCGTAACGTTGACAATAACTGCCAGTTAGCTTGCACGTAACGTTGATAATGACTGCCAGGTCGCTATCGTATAACGTTGACAATGATTTTCAGTTAGCTTGCGCGTAACGTTGACAATGACTGCCAGTTAGCTAGCGTATAACGTTGACAATGATTGTCAGTTAGCTTGCGTGTAACGTTGACAATGACTGCTGGTTAGCTTACGCGTAATATTGACAATGACTACCAGTTAGCTTGCGCGTTTGACGTTGACCATGCGTGTGACGTAGCTTGCTTGCTATGCTACGATGAATCTATCTTTGGAAGACTAACATAAGACTGCAATTTCATATCTTCTCAAGAGTAGATCTTGACTGTGTGGTCTCCACCGTCCACAACGACGAGAGCGTCGTTAAGTGACACCAGTCCGACGGGCCGAATGAGGCGCTCCGCCACAAGAGGAGCGAGGACGGGAACGCTTTGCACGTGCCCAAAAGTCCAAATGGTCCCTTGAAGCGAGTCGACCACAAGCAAGTGTCCGTTTGCGTCAAACGTCACGGCGGACAAGCCCATCTTGACCGAGGCCTTCAGGCTCAGACTTAAAGCGTCCGTCTGAAAGAGGACGCGGAAGTCCGGCCCGAGGACCGTCAACCTGGCGTAACTTTGCCTCCTCGCCCCGCTCGCGTGCTCCACCACGGCCGTGCAACCGTTCACGCGGCAGCACGCCACCGCTTTCGGACGCTCCAGGTGTGACGCCACCACCGCCCCCTCCTCCAGCACGACGCCATGTTTGTAGTCCACTCTCACGCGGGACAGCGTCCCCGCCCGGAGGTCCGACACCAGGATGTTCCCGCCGCCGTCGGTGTCCACCCCCCACGGCAGGGAGAAGCCGCCCCTGACCGTGACGACGTGGGTTCCCCTGGAGGTGAACACCTTGACGGCTTGATCTCCCGGGTCGGTCACCACCAGGTGCCCGCAGGGGGTCGCCGCCACGTCCGCCGGGTGGCAAAGCTCCCCGCCGGCTTTTCCTCTTTCCCCGAAAGCGTGCCGCTTCTTCCCCTGGGGGGTGAAGACCGCCACCCTCTTCTCGCCATCGTGCACCACGAACACAGACCCCGAGGACGGCGTGGCCGCCAACCCAGTCGGGTTGATCAGCGTCCCCCAGCCGCCGAAGGTCAAAGTCAGGCGCAAGGCTTTCCCGCTCGCACCCGAGGCATTTTCTTCGACTTCCTCTTTGTCCAGGTGGGGGGACGCGGGTTCGAGCAGGAGCAGCTCCTGCAGGTCACAAAGAGCCCGGCAGTGGGAGGTGGCGTCGACGGGGCACAGCCGCCGGCAGAAGGGGCACTCCAGTTTCCCCGGGAGGGGGCGGGACAGGGCCCCGATGCATTCCGCGCACAGGACGTGGCCGCACGACAGGTTCTGCGGCCTCCGCTCTTCCCGCCGAGCGTCGAACTCCTCGAAGCAGACCTTGCACTCCAGCAAGTTGACCCGGATCTCTCGCAACGCGCCCTCGGGTCGCCATGGCCGCAGGAAAGACACCGACATGGGCGAGGTGCTAAAGGAAAATCGAGACAGATACCGAAAGAGCGCTGCGATATTGCGGTAGGCCCGAATCACGTGATGTTCGGCAGCCCAGCGCCATCCTCTGCTGCCCTCTTCTGGTAACAAACCGCAACACATGCTGCTGAAGGTCTTTTCGGTCAAACTGTTCTCGTCTGGTTGAGAAAACACACTAAGGACCAAGGTGGTATTTGACAAATCCATCCGTCCATTTTCTTTTGCTGCTGATCCTCACAAGGGTTGTTGGAGGGCTGGAGTCTATCCCAGCTGTCAACGGGCAGGAGGCGGGGTACACCCTGAACTGGTTGCCAGCCAATCGCAGGGCACATGGACACAGACAACATCCGCATTCACAATCACACCTAGGGGCAATTTAGAGTGTCCGATTAATGTTGCATGTTTTTTTTTGGAAATGTGCCCCGAGGAAACCCGTGCAGGCACGGGGAGAACATGCAAATTCCACACAGGCGGGTCCGGGATTGAACCCGGGACCTCAGAACTGTGAGGCCAACGCTTTACCAGCTGATATACCGTGCCGCCCTCCTTACGCATTTTATATTAAATATTTTTTTGGAATGGGCAGCACAGTGCCGTGACAGGTTGGAGTATCTGCCTCACAGTTTTGAGGATTGGGGTTCAAATCCCGGCCCCACTTGTGCCTGCGTAGGTTTTCTCCGGGCACTCCGGTTTCCTCCCACATCCCCAAAACATGCAACACTAATTGGACGCTCTAAATTGCCCCTTGGTGTGACCGCCTCCTGCCTGATGACAGCTGGGATTGACTCCAGCACTCTCGCGACCCTTGTGAGGATAAGCGGCTAAGAAAACGGATGTGTGGATCAATCCATTGATATAACAGACCGGTCCGAATGTAGCCCCCGGGCCACAGTTTTTCCACCGTTTTAAGGCAAAACGCGCTCGCTCATTGGGATCACCGTCCCACTGTCTTGAGTTGCCACGCCACGTCGAGACTCCAAATTCCGACACCTGCGCACGAATCCACCGGACGCTCCCACAAGATTTTTGCCCTTGGCCGCAAAGTCAAGTTTCCTCGCAACGCAGTCGCAATGCAGCTCGACATTAGAAAGCTATTTTAGTTTCATGATGTGCAAGTGAAATGCGATCTCAGTCACAGAGGTCGCCCAAGGTCACGTCATGTTTTCCCGTCACGTACTGACGTGACATTTCAGGCAGCACGGTGGGCTAATGGTTAGCGTGTCTGACTTATTGTTCAGAGCTCAGCTCTGGCATTCCTGCGTGAAATCCGCACGTTCTCTCCGTGTTGAGGGTTTTTGGTTTTCTGGATTCCTCCGAAAATTCATGAATGTTGCGGTGAGCATTCTGCCTTTTACTAGCATGGACAGATGAACATAGATAAAGATTATATGTGATAAATAAACGTTTTCAGGCAGCACGGACAATCAGCTGGTCTGACAGTTCTGAGGACCCTGGTTCAATCCCGGGCCCGCCTGTGTGGAGTTTGCATGCTCACCCCGTGCCTGGGTGGGTTTTCTCCAGCCACTCCGGTTTCCTCCCACATCCCAAAAACACGCAACATTAATTGCCCATAGGTGTGATTGTGAGTGCGGTTCTTTGTCTTTAGGTGCCCTGCGATTGGCTGGGAACCAGTTCAGGGTGTACCCCACCTCCTGCTCGTTGACAGCTGGGATTGGCTTCAGCACTCCCGCAACCCTTGTGAGGATAAGCAGCAAAAGAAAATGGATATTTTTATTGTTCTCTACATACTGTATACTGGACTACACAGTGCACCCTGCGATGAGCTGGCGACCTATCTCCAGGGTGTACTGCGCCTCGCCCAACGTCAGGCAAAGAAAATTGATGGATGGCAGTTATGTCATGTCATTATCCAAGCCGCTTATCCTCACGAGGGTTGGGGGAAAGCTGGAGCCTACCCCATCTAGCTTCGGGTGTAAGGCGGC
This sequence comes from Syngnathoides biaculeatus, assembly GCF_019802595.1. Taxonomy (NCBI): domain Eukaryota; kingdom Metazoa; phylum Chordata; class Actinopteri; order Syngnathiformes; family Syngnathidae; genus Syngnathoides; species Syngnathoides biaculeatus. Next base: position 6,385,374 of record NC_084644.1, read on the forward strand.
CTGCACCCTGAACTGGTCGCCAGTCAGTCGCAGGGCAGGATATCGACACCATCACTGAGCTTCCCAAATTCAAGTTGTAGTATTTTATTATAAATCACAATTATGTGTGTGAAGCTATTTCAAAACAAGAATAATTATAAATGTAAATGTATAGAATCATTCAAGAAATGATTAGATTACAAATGCATATTAATGTCAATGTCGTTCATAAATTATATAATCAAGTTTCAACTATGATGAAACAATTCACATTATAGTTTTCTCAAATAAATGTGCAAATCAACTTCCTTATTATTGACAAATATTACAAAAAAAATTATCCATCCACCCATTATCTAAACCGCTTATCCTCACCAGGGTCAGGGGAGAGCCGGAGCCTATCCCAGCTAGCTTCGGGCGAAAGGCGGACTACACCCCGAACTGGTCGCCAGTCAGTCGCAGGGCAGATAGCGGCACCATCACTGAGCGGGAATCGATCCCACGCTGCCCGCACTAAAAGCAGGCGTGTGTACCACTCCACCATCGGGTGACATGGATGGCAAGTTACGCTGTAAGCATAAAACAAACCAAGCCTTAAAGAACGTGTAAAACATTTTAATATCAATATTATTTCACAGTGGTATAGAACGGCACAAGTAATTTCCCATGTAAATGTTTTGGCAAATTACGTATACATCCAGGAAAAAAAATAAAACAAAAAAAATCATGTCTTTGTCTCACACCAGTTGCTGGTCTCAAACAAAAATCTGATTTGTCAACAATTAATCGTTACAGGTCACATCACCCCCCCCCCAAAAAAAAGAAGTTTAAAGAGAGGCGTCAAAGTACAAACGCAGGAAGCGTAAAAGCGCCAAATCTCCACCGTGGCCGTGTGGAAGATCTCGACGAAACAAAAAATTTTAGCATTCTGTTCGACCCGCCGTCATCAAAACTGCAAGACTGGAAACAATAAAAGTGAACCCAGTGTGATCGTGTGGTCGATGGCTTCGTTTTTGGAGGATGTTAGTCCAAACGTGAGCAACCCGCACGGATCATCTACTGCATGAAACGACACAGATGGCACAAAACCCGAATACATTTGATTAATAATGCAATCAAAGAAAAACATTAAATTAGTATGAACACACAAAGAGAATTGAGAAAAAACAAATGAACATGCAGACAGCACAAAAGGTGCAAGTGGAAGAAAAAAAAACAAAAAAAAAGATTTTGCCACCACAGTGTTGGTTATGTATAACATTGCAAACATGCACGTGTAACAAGATCATGGGCAATCATATACTCTGATGAATATTTTGAATATTTGCTGTTTACATCACAGTAAGAAAAAAATAACAATAATAGCAGCCATGAATAAACAAGGAGTAAAATCACAATAAATCCCATGATACTCATCACTAATGTGCAGTTCTTCAGAGCAAACCTTCGGCAAAGTGCGTGAGCCGTGTGCTTTGTTTTGTTCCAAAAAAAATTAAAAATGTTTTTTTTTTTTGCTTGGGCGGAAGCCCCACCCACAATCGAGTCGTCGTCACCAAACCGCCAATGCACTCGGCGCAATGTTTATGAGTTGTATTAATTAGTGAGAGGTTTAAATATTTCTGTACCATAAAATATGACTCGATTTAAATAGTGAAATGTTGGGAGAGGTGATGAATATTAATGCACGGGAGCGGTTGTCTGGAAATGATCAGCCACGCGGTGCTCGCGCTTCAATCTACGGTTGGCAGTTGGTGTGTGCCGCTTTTACAACACTGCACGGACCAGTTGAGTCTCTCCAGGAATAGGGGGGGGCCGTTTTTAAGACTCATTCCAAATCTTAATGCCACCGCCAGAACCTTATTTCATTTTTTTTTTTGTTTTTCGAAGGGGGGTGGGGGGTAGAGTTTAGGAAAACCCTCCTTTGATTCCTACTGGCTCTCCAGGCCGTTAACGGAGTTGAGCTTTCCCGAGGCCTTTCCTCTCAGTCGGATTTTGGGGCAGTCGCCTCCCACTTCGGTCTCTCCTGAAACACAGATTCGGAAGGTTCGGAATCAGAAATCAAAGGTAATGTGTTTTTCGACTATTGTTGATGTTTGGTCACGCAAAAATGCTTGCAACATCTCAATGTCATCATTTGTGATATGACAATTTGAAATTTTGGTACGGATTTGGAAAAAAAATAAATAATTGACGTTGATACACATGATTTGCCTTCGCGGGCCAGATAAAATCGCGCGGCTGTCCACCTCTGGCCCCCGGGCCTTGACTTTGACACCTGTGGCATAGATCATTCCAAGCGTTTATGGACAGACTCGCAAGGAGTCTTTACATATAGTATCTCAATGAAATTTACAGAGCACCGCGTGAAGCATCGCGTTAAGCAGCAACACGCTGGGGAGCAATGAGGACAACTAGCATAGAAATGTGGCATAATTGAACACAACGACGCAGTAGAGAAGGTCCCCAATTAAGACGGAGTCATAAAAGTTGTCACAGAGGAGAGAACGTACCACTCTTGAGTTCTGTTGGAAGTGCTGTTCAAAGGTGTTGCTGCTCAGTGCACGTAAATTAGCAGTTGTTCGGTTTTTATTTACCATAACATCTATGCTAATTTCAGTTAGCCCATCTATGGAGTCTTTTTCGTTTCCTCAAAGTGATATTACAAGACAGTACCGCGTTTTTGGCAGCGAGTGTGTGAGAACTGAGAAACGGAAAAAAGTGTGCTTTAAATAAGTTTGAGGGTGTTTTAATAAGCTTATATACTTTTAAAGCACGGGTGAGGGGTAAAACTACATAAAAAAATATTTTTACCTATTGCGGGTGACACCGAAACCCGTCCCCTTGTGACAAGCGAACACTGTACAGTGAATCCTGCCTATCCGGTTTGCTATACTCACCTATTGACCTTTTTTTCTTTTCCTGCGGAGCCTATCATCAGCCATTAAGTGAAGAACCTATGCAGTTTATTATCAGGAAACGTTTAAAAAAAAAAAAAAACAACTCTAAAAATCCCAATTTTTCTAGGCATGGAACGCATTATTTCTTTTTCCATTAATTGTAATGGGAAATATCAATTTGGTTTTCAAACAAATCACTTCTCGAACCACCTTCTGGATCGGATTGTGGTCGAGAACTGAAGTTGTACGGTAACATTTTGTAAGTCGGGGTGGAGTTAAGTTTAGCCTGGGTTGTCACAGAGTCTTTGCTGTGGCGCATGCGCACACGCGCACACAGTACATTTTTTTTCCCCTGACATCAAATCAATTGTAAGCCATTTGAGTTTGAAATTATAGTATAGAATTTTAGGTCTAACTTCCATTATATTTACTAACTATAAATACATGGTTTTCCTCGATTCGCAGCAGGGCTCCGTCCCTGTCCCCCCTGAATAGTGGGGTCCCTACTGTACGTAAAACCACTCAGTGTTACCTATAAATTCTTCTGACACGTCATCCGCAAACTCCGTGTAATTGCCGTCCTCGCATTCGGAGAAGCTCTGCGGGAGGAAACACAAACCGCGTCAACGTTGGACCTTCAACGGCTTCGAACCGTCACAGACCCAAAGATAAGAATCTCTGCAGCGGCTGACATTTCTTAATCGTTCAGAAGTTGGGATTTCCTGCCACTAATCCCAGTGACTATCCTTTTCAACTCGTTGAATTAATACTGCATTATGATCACGACCTGATGAGTCACGTTTTGCAGAACTTCTGCGTACATTTTGTAAAAATATTTTCAACAAAACAAGTGCACAATTATAACATGGCAATGAAATGATAAGCAGAATTTGTACCTTTTTGGACGTTTTGACAAATTCAAATGAAACAATTTTCATTTTGCAAAATAAATGAATGAAATGAACAACTGATATGCATTGCCACTGCCTACTAAATGTCGAGAACAGAGGTGAGCAAAGTATGGCCCGCGGGCAACAGATGGCCTGCTCTGTTCTTCATGCCGGCCCACAGAGGATTTACAATCGAGAGTAGAATTTAGCCATTTTCCCATAAAATCTGTTCTCTATATACTTTTTACATTTTTTTTAAATTATGATTCTTAAATGGTTGATGAACTATGATCCCATTCTTATAAAAAATCATTTTAAAAATCAGACGGAATTATTATTGAATGACTATTTGACATCCAAATATGAACTATTATTTTGCACCTAATCTACAATATATACCTGGCCCGTCTGTTTTAAAAAAGCAAATTAAACCTTGGGTTGAGCAAATCCTTTTTTCCCCCTCAATACATCAAAGTACTGTAGTCAATACAATCAGAACTCTCTTTTTATAGCCAAGTATGTCAAAACACACAAAGACTTTGTCTCTGACAGTAGGCAGCCATTTTGACAGTAGATACTTTCAGACAGGACAAACAATGAGTCATTGAGCATCGAGCAGATGAACGGCAAGTGGGGAAAAAAGATGTTGGAATGTCTGCTGATTTTAGTTTGCATTGTAGTACTGCGTATGTATACTTGCTGTAAATGTGTTACTTTTTGTTAGTAACAGGTTCACAATATTTCCAAGAAGCGTATACATAAAATGACGAGAAAACAACCGCGACTGCTCCTGTCATGGACTTTTTTTTTTTTTTTTTTTCCCCCTCGGCTGAAGATCTGCCGCACACAAAGAGAGTACAGCTAGACACGACTGAAATGGTCGAATATTCGATATTCGATATGTATTCTCAGCCTCCAAAATTACTTTGCCCGTGAGCACAAGGAATTCCCCCAGTCGTGGCCCCCCTTGAGTCACGGCACCCACACAAAGTATTTACTCATCGAGCTCTTTTGTCAAAGAGGAGATGACGTGAAATCGGGTTGTCGTAAAATAATTATTTGCAACCATGACTGCGCTCAGAAAAAGAAATGAGTTGTTGTTTCATATGATTTTCTACATTTGTGTGCCCTTCTTTGCCACTTAATGGGAGGGAATAACTAAATGGGTCTGACCTACAAAATATGCTCATGTAACTCATATAAATGTAAAAAAAAAAAAAAAAAAAAAGCAAATTTACATATCGTGTTTCATACACAACAGAATTAAAGTGACAACCATACCTTTTCTCTTGGACCGTAGTTCTCTGCGTATGACACCATTCCGTACAGACATAGGAATGTAATGAAGGCCTAAAACAGACCAAAAATAAAATAATCAGTGTGGCATTTTAATTCAAAAGAACATCAAATGAGATCAACGTTAGATTATGGGAATTAAATTGAGGCCAACTCGTCTTTGTGAGCGCTTTGATATGAAACAATTGCCTTACTGGCCTTGATGTTCCAAATTTTGTTGCAACAATCACTCAAGTGTTTGGCTGAGAAAAAGTAAAAATACTACAGTCCCAACAGACCTCACATTTATTACCGTGATTTCCGGCCTACAGAGCGCACCTGATTATAAGCCTCACCCGGTACGTTTGTAAAGGAAATACCATTTGGTACATACATAACCTGCATCTGTGTAAAAGCCGCAAGTGCACACATTGAAATATGAGATATTTACAAGGAAAGACGGTACACAGAAAGTTTTTATACCTTAGCAACAACGTGATAGCACTAACAGGGCCGGTAAAAAAAAAAAAAAAAAAAAACGTAATCACTGAGACGTAGCATTAACAGCAGGAACAGTAGCGCAGCGCTAACGCATCACTAACAAGGTCGGCAAAAAACATAAAATAAAATAAAATAAAAATAAAAAACATACTAGTAAAAATCAGAGACGCAGCAGTAACACAGCAGCAACACGCTAGCAAGGCGCTAACAGGGCCGGAAAAAGAAAGAAAAACACAAGAAAACCCTACCATTTAAAAAAAAATAAATCACTGAAACACGGCAGTAACGTGCGAACACAGCGCTAACAGTAGCCGAGCGCTAACAGGGCCGGTTAAATAAACACATAGTGGTAAAAATCACTGATACGCGGCACTAACACCGCAAGAACCCGCTAGCGCAGCGCTAACAGGCCCGGTAAAAAAATAAAAAAAACATACCAGTAAAAATCACTAAAACACTGCAGTAACACGGAAGCAAAATGCTACCACAGCGCTAATAGGGCCAGTTAAAAAAAAAAAAAAACACAGTAAAAGTCATTTCCTCGGCACATATATTCCACCAGTCTCAATCTTATTTTTTTTCCGCTCGAGTGCTCCCTTGCAGCCGTTAGAAAAAATGCACAAATTACCCACATCACTGCATAAGCAACAGGGTTGAATGCGTGTGAAAAAAAGTTAGCTTATGGGGCGGAAATTACGGTACTTTGGGGCGGAATCGCTTCCCGTACACTACTGGGAATGCTCATATCTCATCATTCACACAAGAAAAAGCTTTGACAAGAGGGTACACAAAGATAAAACACGAGATACTGTCAGCGGTTTAGTGTTGACACAAAACAAAAGAGCGCTGTGGATGCTGAACTTACCAAACACAGGAGCCAGAGGATCACGTAGAGGATTTGGGTTTTGGAGAACAAGTCTTGTCCGAATTTGATACACGCCAGCGCCTCCAGAAAGGCGATGGCCCTGGGCGAGGGGAGAGAAGCAAGACAAAGGCACAAAGTCAAACCTTCAACCACCTGCACTTGACTTTAAATACAGTGAATACTCAAACATCCCCGTTCTTGAACAAATCAGTTTTTGATTGCATATTTTCAGATTTTTTTGGGCTTCTGTTTTCGAACAAAAATTGATACTTGAACGCCCCCGGCAAAAGCCATAAATAATAATGTGTGCGGCCCGACCGGCTGACCCACAACGCGCTTTGTTATTGTGTATAAATAACGGAGCCTCTGTACGCAAACGTGTCCCGGTAGCTACGTCTACTGACTGTTTTTTCTTCCTATTGAGAACTATGAACCCCAAATCATGGCTCCAAAGAAGTGACACTAGATAAGTTCTATGGCAAAAGAAAAGAACTTCCAAGGCACGAGTCACCCCCACCAAAGAGATTTGATACAGTAGTTTTGCATTGCTTTTTTTATGAACTTTAATAATGCTTTGCGTCATTAGCATTTGTTTTAAAGATTTCGTTAACTCGAGTTAATGTTTCTGTATGTTACTTTTTGTAAAAATATTTAGTTTTTTGCTTTTTTCCCCCTCATTATTGTTGTTTAAAGTCATTCTACACTTTTGTTAATAAAAAAAAAATTACGGCAATGCACTCTCAGCCTACCCTACTCTACTACTAAAGCATATATTTTAACCCAAAAATATATTTATTCAATTAATTTAGTATAAAATGTATTTAAACTATACATGTATTTCTACTATGCAGTTTATTTTAAGGAAAAGCTAAAAAAAAAAAAATGCATAATTTTTTAGGCTTGGAACGCATTATTACTTTTTCCATTCATTGCAATGGGAACTATTGATCCGGTTTTCGAACAAATCACTTCTCGAACAGCCTTCTGGAACGGATTGTGGTCGAGAACCCAGATTGTACTGTACACAGAAAAGCAACCTTTGCCGCTGTATGATTACATCTGTGAAATTTGTGTGACTAATGAGCGTAAGGTGGCTTACGGCTATGTTAACACATCAATTTAACATCACCATGTCGGCACACTCCAAAGACACTTTGCATTTGTTTCAAAGTGTGAAAGGACGCTCACGTACCCAAACACCCAACACTGGGTCCCAACTCTCTTACACTGCGTGTCTGTGAGGTACGCGTAGTACTGCCTGAAAATGAAAAGAGGAAAAATGTCACCGGATGAACGACAACAACTTCGTGCCGGGACGCAAACGTGACCCACCTGACTGTCGGCGCTGTGATGATGCCCACAAACAGGATCCGGCACCAGCTGAGGGCGTGGCTTGCCGGAAAGACGAATATGTGCTTGAGGAAAAACGTGTTTAACTCTGTCAGCTGGAAAGACGACGTAGACAATAAAGGACAAAGGATTATCACCACGATGCTGACATACTTTCTCATGCTGAGTCATCATTTACATCAGTGATTTCCAACCGCTGTAATGATGAAATCATCAGGTGTGCTGCGAGAAATGATACAATCTCTCTTAATTGTTTCCAAAAAGAACAAATGATCCATCTTTTCATCATCTAGCTACGGAAAGGCAGGCTCTTCCACTGGAATCCAAAATGTACAAAAACCTTATACGCCAGAAAGAGTTTAGCGCTAACACTCGCACCGCATTACCACCACCCTAACGTTAGCGCTGCGCAAACTTTAGCGATAAACTGTGTACCGAGGCTTATAACCAGGTGCGCTCTGTCGGCCGGAAACGATGGTAAATGCGACTTCAATTTTTTTGGTGACCTCAGCACTTTGTCAAAATACGATGAGTAAGGGGAATCTATATAGCATTTATAGTTACCAAAATAACAATAAAGGCAAATGGCCAAGGTGTTCGTTCTTATCCCAGTTAGACTGGACAAAATGTTACAAAACACATCAGAATTTCCAGCATCACTTTTACGTGCGCCCCTCTGATTGCCATGGAAACAGAATGAGAGCGGCGGCCCGCTGCAGCGTTATTCTCTCATTTGGCCTGGACCCCGAAGCAATCGAGTGAACCGGCTCATCTGTCCCCACGCTGGGCCCAGCGCAATCCGGACCATTCTTCGCGACCGGTAATTAATCAGTGGGAGCCTCGAGAGAACGAGGGGGGGGGGGCTGTGCGCCCAAGTGCGTGATGTTATTGTTTCATCGGTGTGCAAAATAACAGGGAAACCGCAGCATGTTGCCGTGGCAGCCAAACGCTACAGACAAGGAGGCCTGGATGTGATGCTGAGCGACGGCGCCTACTTAACATCACACCCTCCTTTAATTAATTGAACCCGAATAATCCAGCCTGGCTTTGCCTCTTTATGGGATTAGCTCTTAATGCACAGACAGCAGGATCCTCGTGCGTTAAATGGATCTGACCGGGGCGGGTTTCAGATTTCATCCGCGGAGGCGGCAATTAGATGAGCCCGGGATTTAGCGAGTCAAACACGGGGGCGTGATCCCCGACGAGCCGCCGTTGAGAGGATGAAAAAGGGGGCCCGGCCCACCTGCCAGATGATCATGAAGAGATAGACGCCCATCACTCGCTGCAGGGAAGACTTGGGATCCAGCCAGCGCACGTAGGTCCAGCTCGCCGGCGTGAACTGCAAAACGGCTCGCTTGATCTTGCCCGTCGTGGTGTGGATGTCTCTGGGCGGGAGAGACAAGGAGAGGAAGACAAATACTTGGACCGAGTCTTGAGTCAACTGAGCACGCCACTTATTCTCGACTTCTCTTTACATTCTATGATTAGCAATCAATGGCTGTCACGAGGCAACGCACTCAAGCGTAGTGTCATCTGCTCTAACCTCATTTTGTCTATTGTAATGGTTGTCAACTGCTGTCACTCTGCGAAAAGATTAAAGAACATATTTTGTTGAACAAAAGTCTCTAACAGCACATCCATCCATCCATCCATTATCTACCACTTTTTTTGGATCGGGTCGCGGGGGAAGTCGCTTGAGCAGGGATACCCAAACTCCCCTTTCCCCAGCCACTTCTTCCAGCTCTTCCGGAGGGATCCCGAGGCGTTCCCGAGCCAGCCGAGAGACATAGTCTCTCCAGCGTGTCCTGGGTCGTCCTCGGGGTCTCTTTCCGGTGGGACGTGCCCGGAACACCTCACCGGGGAGGCGTCCGGATCAGATGCCCCAGCCACCTCATCTGGCTCCTCTCAATGCGGAGGAGCAGCGGCTCGACACGGAGCCCCTCCCATATGACCGAGCTTCTCACCCTATCTCTAAGGGAGAGCCCGGACACCCTGCGAAGGAAACAAATTTCGGCCGCTTGTATCCGGGACCTTGTTCTTTCGGTCACGACCCACAGCTCGTGCCCATGGGTGAGGCTAGGAACGTAGATCGACTGGTAAATTGAGAGCTTCGCCTTTCGACTTGGCTCCCTCTTTACCACAACGGACCGATACAAAGTCCGCATCACTGCAGACACTGCACTGATCCGTCTGTCGCTCTCCGGCTCCATTCTTCCCTCACTCGTGAACAAGACCCTAAGATACTTGAACTCCTCCACTTGGGGAAGGAGGTCATCCTCGACCTAGAGAGGGCACGCCACCCTTTTCCGATTGAGGACCATAGTCGCGGATTTGGAGGTGCTGATTCTCATCCCGGCCGCTGCGAATCGCTCCAGTGAGCTGGAGATCACGGCTCGATGAAGCCAACAGAACCACATCATCCGCAAAGAGCAGAGATGCGACACCATCTCGCCCTCGGCTGCGCCTAGAAATTCTGTCCATAAAAGTTAGGAACAAAATCGGTGATCTCTGACAGCACATTTAAAGCTTATTTTCAAAAGCCTTTTGAAGAAAGTCTGACCTACCACTAAAACCATATCTCGCTCGTGTTTTTGTGACAGCGGTGCCTTGAGATCCAAGTGACCTGTTTTTCGAGATTGGACTATTTTTTTTTTTTTTGCTTGTAGTTGTGAGCAAATATTTGGGTCGGGATTGTACAGTGGCAGTGAACTCAACTCACTTCACAACAAGCAGAATCAAGCGGTTTGTTGACACTCCAAGTTGAAGTTTACTGTCAAACAACACATAGAACAAAGACAAATTATATGTTCTGTATTTTAAAACAAAACAAAAAAATAACTTAGATTTTGCTAAGTCATTTTAACTTAAAGCTAACAGAGGGCAAAAAGCCATGGACTGTCTGGAAAAAGCAGTGTTATAATCCTTTAATCAACAAATAATTGAACAAAACAATGGCGCAACACATGTAGACAGTATACACGCAGGCATTTTGTCCTCTCCAAAGAAGGACTTATAATCCTGTAGCTAACTGAGGAGTTTTTTCCAACTTCCGTGTTTATTCGCTCATCTGCATTATCCTGCCAACGGGTGGCAGAGGCGTGCGCAACAGAAGGAACAGCACAATGCCAATAGAATTGAAACAAAAAAAAAATCTGTCAAACCGTTTATTTACATTCTATTTAAGTCATTACAGTGTGTTGTTTAAAAGTACAACGTCGTAGAGTGCTATTTTTCTTTTTAATAAACAATTTTTTTGAAATTTGGTTGAGGGGTGGAACGGATTAAACTTGGATCTTAAGGCACCGCAGTACTCCTGGCACATTGATACAACTTCACATGTGACTGATACTACTACTAAAATAGAACGACAAGGAATACAAGCGCATGGAAAATAACAGCAACTTCCAGGACATACTTGATACTGGCCCAGTGGTAAGTCCTCATCTCCAGAAAGCGGCACACGGTCATCCCCAGCCAGATCCCCCCACCGTTACACAAGAGGATGTCCAGAATCACCTGGTCCCACCAGCACTCGGCGAAGTTGGGCAACAGATGCATGAAGAAGAGCTGAAGGGACCAACACGCCAGATTCAACCTCGCAGACGCCAAACCGCGGGTAGAGTAAGACGCTGAGCAGTTACCTCGGTGAGCTCCCAGGTAATACTGATGGTCCAACAGAGGCCGTAGCTTCGGATGAGGAGGGCTTTCATGCCCCAACCCCAGAAATGGCTGAAGGCGAAGATGTCAAAATGGCTGAGAATTCTCTCCCAGGTGATGACGTGGCAGTTGACTGCGTACTCCTAAATGGGCAGCGCGCACACACGCAGCGACTGCTCACACGTTGGGCACAATTAAAGCAGCCGTTCCGAGTCGTCGTGATTTCAAAACAAATTCAGCCCATTGGATTGGTCAAAAGAAATACCGTAATTCCCGGCCTACGGAGCGCACCTGGTTATAAGCCTCACCCAGCACATTTGTAAAGGAAATACCAATTGGTACATACATACGTAGGCCGCAGAAGTGTAAAAGTCGCAAGTACCCACATTGAAATCCAATTCATTTACAAAGAAAGACGCTACACAGAGTTCAATGCCAACGCGAGCGCCGCCGCGCTAATAGGGCCGGTTAAATATAGTAAAAATCACTGAGACACGGCAGTAACACGCTAGCGCAGCGCTAACAGGGCCGGACTGGTAAAAGTTACTCCCTCGGCACATTTATTCCACCGGTCTCGTGTTTACCTTTTCTGCTCGAGTGCCCCCCCCCGCGCGGCCATTAGAAAAAAATGCACAAATTAGCCGCATCACCGCATAAGCCTCTGAGTCGAAAGCGTGTGGAAAAAAAGTCGCGACTTGTAGCCTGGAAATTACAGTAATGGGTGCCAGGTTCAAACTGTCACTATTCTAAAATCTATTAAGGGTACAGTCAAAAAGCTTTAAACAATTTGAAACATTTACAAAAAATAAAAATACAATTACCCTTTCAAGAATACAATCTTTTTTTTGTGTGTGTCTATTGCTAATGTTATAATGTGCAGGCGAGCCACAATAATAATTAAAACCCTTCCTATTCTCTCGTAATGATGACTGTAATTTCCAGCCTATAAGCCGTGACTTTTTTCTAACGGCCTCAAGGGGGCACTCGAGCGGAGAAGGTAAGAGTGAGACCGGCGGAATATATGTGCTGAGGAAGTGACTTTTACCAGTATCTGTTTTTTTTTTTTTTTTTCTAAACCGACCCTGTTAGCACTGCGCTAGCGCTGTGCTAGCGTGTTGCTGCTGTGTTAGTGCCGTGTGTCTGATTTTTACAGCCATATATCATTTTTAACCAGCCCTGTTAGCGCTGCGCTTGTGTTAGCTTTGTGCTAGCGTGTTGCTGCTCTGTTACAACAGGGTCTCAGTGATTTAGGTATGTTTTTTTTTTTTTTTTTCCCACTTAGTGCTGTGCTACTGTGTTACTACTGTGTAGTTACCGCAGCTGTTTTTTTTTTTTTTTTAAACCATACCTGTTCGTGCTCCCGTGTTGTTGCTATGTTAAGCTAAGATAATAAAACTTTGTAAACTTTTTCCGTGTACCGTCTCTCTTTGTAAATATCTCGCGTTTCAATGTGGGCACTTGCGGCTTTTACACAGGCGTACTTGCGTACCGAACGGTATTTCCTTTACAAATGCGCTGGGTGAGGCTTGTAATCAGGTGTGCTCTGTAGGCCGGAAATTACGGTACACCTTCCCTCTTTGCCAACAAGAGTAGCTATGATTCTCATGGCAAAAAAAAAAATAATAATAATGAGATACACTTAATGCTAAAATCCTAAATGTATCTGCATGCCAAGTCTTTGACTTCTGAGTGTTTGGTTCAAAGTCAGTATTCTGTATGGTGGTTAGCACATGCGCCACATGGTCAAGAGATTCTGCTTGTGAGTCGCAGCCCTCGTGTAGGGAGTTTGCATGTTTTTTTTTTTTTTTTTTTTTTTAGGTTCATTGAAGACTCCTAAATGTTCAATTCCTGTGAATGTGAACAGTCCAGGGTGAACCCCGCCTCTTCCCCAAAGTCAGACCCAAATGAGGGTCAGCGCTAATGTTTTAGTTGAACTTTGAACTACATTCAACTGTGCAGATTTTGCTTTATTGTCATCACGACCCTCCCCTACTCACCATTATGTCAGCCTCTCTCTTGGCGTAGCGAAGGTTCGGATCCAGCCAATACATTAACTGTTTAACCTGCTGCCAGTTCAGGAAGATGATGAAAACCAGGAAGAGGAAGTACAGCACACTCAGGCCTGAGCAACAAAAATAAAAGAGGAAGTGCAGTATACGATTCCAACAAATAGCTTTTTTCCCCCCTCATCATTACTCACCAAAGACTATTCTCCATATCGCTGGATGAGGTCTGGTGAATGGACCTACAAAGAAAGGAACAAATGTTCATTAAAAAATATTCGAAACAGTCAAGATCATCACGTGTCCCCGGGGAAATTATCCAAATTCACTTAATTGGCCGAGTATCTTTATTCTTCTAACTTTTCCACTGGTGTCTGAATTAAATCCTGCTGCAATAAACTTGTGTACATATCTTCAGAATTGGGCGAGATCCCAGTCTGAGAATATTTGGTAAATTCTTATTTTTCCACAAATCGCTACTATTGATCAGTCCCCATGTGCTCTGCTAATGTTATTAACTCCTTTTCTTTTTGACTTTGCGAGAGACTCGCAGTATTATGTTGACCCAAAAATTGAAGTCAGAATGTCTTCATGACAATGAGTGAAAATAGGTTAGAACACAGGTGTCAAAGTCAAGACCCGGGGGCCAGATCTGCTCCCGCCATTGACCCTTTTTGTCCACTGGTGGTCTGTGAGCTAAATTAAACATCACCTCCCATATTGAGCTCACCGTTGGGAAACGCCAAAACGCTGATGACGAGGAAGAAGGAAATCACCAGAATCAAACCCACCCAAAGATTACTGTCAGGATTTCCATCGTCTCTGTAAACAAAGCGAACACATTGCTCAATTTGCAGTTTTAAAACAATCAGCATAGCCTGTGGGTTGGTTTTCACTGACGTCACATTTTTCGCCCAACCACTGCGCGCCCCCATTGAACCTCCCTACCGAAAGCGTACCCAATGTGGAAATCTACGGAATACTCACGGTTACTGTTTGTGTTTTTGTGTTTCACGGGCATCTCGGGACTCAAGTACACAAGAGAGGACTTGCTAACGATCGGAGAGCCTCCTTCTGGCTTTTTTTCGGCCACTCTCGCCAATTCGCTGAAGCTTTTTCTAGAGTTGCTATCGCCGCACTCTTCCAAGCCTCGCAACCCGGTACACAAGTCCGACTCTGTAAGCGGGGACATAACCTAACACTTCCGACGAAAGACTTTGGACGTTCTGTGGCTCTGTGCTTCACGGAGACTTCGCTTTGCGGACGATTCCCCCGACGCTGCTATCCCGCTACCCGGTCTCAACCTCCATCACGCTAAGCTAACAAGCTTAATCGATACTCTTTTCAGAAGGCCAACATTACAGTTAAGATCCTTTTTTGTCAGTCGCTTGAAAGATTCTCGAATTTTGTGAATTACTGGACTTGGTTTATTCTTTTGTCTTTCTGCCATTGTCATCAAATTTTTAACATTATAACAAACATTTCACTTTGCTTGTGGTGAACTAATATAAAGGATTTACTTTTTGAAAAAATATTGGAATAAATCGAGGTTGCCTCGATATTGAAAAAGAAGCATATTCCACCGCATTTCGTTTTCCGTGTTAGCATACATGTAAGCGCTCCTCCTTCGTGATTTCTGTCACAGAGTATAAGATCAAGGGCCCAATGCTGCGCCTTTGTGATGCAGTCCCGAGTCCCATGATGTGTGTACGCCTAACCCTTCAGTATATCAAAATATTTTAGCGTTTTAATCTAAAGCCATAATTTGTTATCAGGAGAGGATAACTCATCGGTCAAAGTTACCAGTTATTTCCCTTTCCTTCCTGACCCAACATGGCTGCCTCAAGTACACACCGAGCGTTTCCTGAGAGTAGAAAGGTCAGCATGCAACCAAGTTTGTCTTCAAAACGCTAATCCATCAGTATTATTAATGTGTAAGTGTCGTTCTAGAATAAGAATTAATTCATAAGCATATCTGTAGTATGTACCACTTCACAGAACTGATAACATACCCGTACCAGTTTTGGTTAGGGTGTACATCTTTTTTTTGCCCTTTGTTTTATGAATTAAACAAAAAAGTGTTATTTCCTTGATTGTGGCCTGTTTGGAGACTTTTATCTCAATAAGGCAAAAAAAAAAATGCCACCTGGCCCATGAATGGATTAATGAAGACATAAAAAAACAATTATATCTACAGTGTATTTTTTTTAAGTACCAAAGATTGTAAACAGCAGTTAAGCCCAGTGAATCCTTGTTCATCAGAAGAAAAATACATTCCACACCTACCAGCAAAAGCTCCTGATCTCACTCACTTGACCACACCCCATAAAGGGGGGAGACACAACACGTGCAAAACTACAGTTGAGACATGAATAATACTTTATAAACCCGGTTTATATTGTTCATTAAGTGCTACATGTATCTACTCCATTTTATTTGGGGAAAATTGTCTTGATACACAAGTAAGCTGAGCTGTGAAAGAATGAAACCCTGAAGTGACAGCACCATAAAACAACGTAAAAACACGCAAAATGTTTACCGTAAACCGCAAATTTCCGCGACAAAAAGACAAAAAAAAAAAAGAGTGGCGGATCACGAGACTTCGGTAATGTGGACGTTAGTCGCTAATGGAGGCGCGGGAGGCACTTGACATCCTTTCATTTCGGTTCAACCGAACGTTTAACTGAAGGTGTTTGGGGAAAAAAAAAACACGCGATAAGTCGCCGAAAATGCCACTTTACGTCGTCGACTTTTATGTTCAAGAAAAGCAAAAGTGTGATTCTTGTCATGAGCATCACAGCCGCTGTTAGCCACATGCTAGCTCCCCAAGCTAACTTTTTTTTTTGGTGCCCCCCCCCCCCACGCGCCCTCCTTCCAGCTCGCTTACCTCGCGAAGGCGAAATACATCAAACAAAGCACCGTGCACGTGAGCAGCGTGATGGTGTGAGGCCGGTAGAAGAATTCGATGGTTATGTCCTCGACCTGCTGCTCGTTGATCATTCGGAAATGCATTCTGTAGTTCACGTCATCCTTGCTCAGGGTACGGGACCCTCGGCTGTACACTGACGCCATGGTTTGGGAAGCCCCCTCAACCCCCCAACCGGGGATGGCGCGCGGGGGGGGCGAAGGGGGGCGGTGGAGGCGGCTAGCCGGCCACACGAACGCAAACGTAATGGATGGAACAAACCCACATCACGACTGTGAGAGGCGGCTGACGAGTGGGAGACGCGAGGGCTCGCGAAAGCGAAATTTCAAAACACAAGGCGCTTCGTGGCTTTTGATTGGTGCGACGCCACAGAGGGGCGTGTCCCCAACGAGCGGAAGAAGAGCTCATTGGCTCTCCTCCGTCATGTGCTTTGAAACGTCACTTTTAGGCAAACGCACCACAGCACGGAACACCCACGAACGTGACAAACTCCGTCACATTTATTTCCAAGAAATAATGTATTTTTATTCATCTATTTATGCCAGTGAGGCACAATGACAGACAGACTTTTAAAAAATCCTCTTCTATTACATGGCAGGAAGTACATACAGTCATTAATCGATCCATTTTGGGTGACATTCACTTTTGTTGGTGTGCCGTGGGATTTTTCAATTGTAAAATATGTGCCTTGGCTCTATAAAGGTTGGAAATCACAAGTTAGGATGACAAACAAACAGGGAAACTAGAGTTGGGCACTGATCTAAAAATTAAAAAAAAAAAATGGACAGCGCATACATATCGCCCGGTATGTGGATTGGTTAAAGCGACCTGGTCGCCATCTTGGTTCTCCCAAAACGCGTGGAAGACATGGTTTACATGTTGGATTATGGTGGGGTTTTTCTTAAAATTTGGCATGTAGAATTAAAACTGGTCGTGTGTGAGTTTGGCATTTTTTCAGTTCTGGTAACATGAAGGATTTTTAATTCGACTAGGTAAGCCCCCCCCCCCCCATGGTCTTAAAAACATTCAATTTTAAGTCACTCAGTTAGATATAGTTTTGGAAATAAGGAATCGCAATGGGAAAATACATGCTAAACACATCATTTGTCGTCTCTGCGACGTCCGATTTCAGATAGAAAATGTAAACTTATTTCCTTGCATTTGAAAATCAAATTAAATTTTCAGATTTCTGTATTATGAAATTCATCAAAAAAATGCACAGAAAATGTGTTTTCTTGCTTATCCACTGAGGAAGTTTGGGTAAATATTTACATCGCAAAAGCGTCGGCCTATAAAGTTGAAGCAGACAGTGAACAATGACAACCGTAAACAAAACTTTGTTCAAGTGAATTAAACTAAAAATTAAAAAAAAAAACTTTATAAACAAATATTAACAGTGTCAAAGTAAATTTTTCTAACTTACCTGTGGAATGTTTTCTCACAGAGATGAAACTGGCGATTAACGCAACTAGGTTAGCGTGGGTGTTTTGGGAGTACCAAGATGGCGGATGGCGACTTCAGTTTTGGTGGCCAATGAGCCATCCAGTTTTTTTTTTAGATCAGTGGGGTTGGGTCAATTGTGGGATGCTGGGCCAAAGACGGCCCGATCTGTACTTTAATCGGCCCATTCTTACATCACTAAGATACGTGTATTCGAGTATCACCTTGCAGCCGGAATCAGGAGCAAGGCATTACTCAAAATGGAACATAAAACCCCCAAAAATATATAATACAGTTACAAAAATAAAGCAAAAGATGATAATAAAACAAGGGCCAAGTCTGGTGCCGTGTCGAAAGCCAAAGGAACAGAGATCGGTCGCTGGGGGGCTTGTCCGATTCACATCCGCCCGACGCGGTTCAAATCTGGACTCCGGCTTTCCCCCGTGCGGCGTTTGCATGTTGTCTCTGTGCTTGCCGGTGTTTTCTCCGGGTTCTTCGACCGTCTCCCCAATTCCCAAGACATGCAAGGTAGATTCATTGAAGACCCTCAAGATGAGGTCAGGTGATATGCAGTGAAGAAAATAAGTATTTGAACACCCTGCTAGAGTGCAAGTTCTCCCAAATAGAAATCACGCAGGGGTCTGAAATTTTCATCGGAGGGTGATGGAACGGAATGGAATGGAAGAAGCTAAACCTGAGGGTCAACCCCAAACGGAGTGGACCCCCCCGGTGGGGTCTCAATGATCCTTAGAAAGGCGGTTGTCCTGTTCAGTAATCTGAATGACGGGCTGCGCAGAAAAGTGCTCGTCAGGAATTTAGTTTTCGTCGCTTTGGAGGCGCAACGCAGGCACAAGAGGAGGCAACGTACCAGATCGACGAACCGCTGTCGGCAGACGGCTTGACTCTGCCAGTAGATCAGAAACAAAGCAATAAAGCCTTCCGCCGCGAGCAGGGACATGCTCGTCGCCCGGATTCCCGTACGAAGCTGCGGGAAAGGAGGTGGACGTTCATTTCGGAGCGGACGAGAACGGTCGCAGATATTCGCAACCCACTTCGAGCTCGGACGAGGATGAGTCCAACTCCCGAATTGAGCGCAGGCGGAACACGGAGAGACAAAGTGACGCGGCGGACCACAGGAAGCCGACGACGTTCAGACAGAACGACGCCTTGGTCTAGCGGGTGAAAGACAAATACTCAACTCCACAAAACGGCCCCGAACGCAAAGTCAAAGTCGTCATCCATTTTTTTTTTCTTTAAAGGGTTGCAGGAACAAGTGTATCCAATAGTTCATGAAATATGTAACCTGTTTTGACAACGTGATGTTAAATCCTCTGTCATTTAATAGTGTTTTGAGAAAATTATTATTTGAATTTTCAGGGGCGCTGCCATTTTCGCGAGTCACATGACCAGTGTGGGCGGATGTGACGTGTTAAGTGCCGTTCCAAACGCTCGATAACATGGGACACCATTTATGCCCGGCGCCGATTTCTCGGATTTGTCCTCATCTGATGAAGAAATAGCGGTAACGGTTGATCGGGAAGACGGAGGAATACTTCCGTACAGATATGAACCTGTGGCTGTTATTAATGTTGAATATTCGGATGGTTCTTCAGGCGGAATGACTCGGAGGCCGTTAGCCACGGATGCCGAAGCTCGGCTAAAGCCCTCCCCGGACGTTGAAGCTCGCCTCGTGGCCTCCGCCGCCGCCTTTAGCCTAGCTTCGGCGTCCGGGGCTAACGGGCTCTGCCGCCTGGAAGCTCCGCCCGCGGCCGGCCACTGGAGTCAGACTCCGCGTCATTCCCGTCCAAAGAACCATCCGCGGCTGCCGGCCTGGAGCTCCCGGGGGGCCTTTGTTTACGCACTTATGCCGCGAGCCGGGCTTCCAGGCGGCGGAGGCCGTTAGCCACGGACGCCGAAGCTAGGCTAAAGGCCTCCGCCGCCGCCGAAAACCGGCTAAAGGTCTTGAAGCTCGGCTCGCGGCCTGCTGCGGGAGCTCAAGACCTGCCTTCGGCGGTGACGGAGGCCTTTAGCTTAGCTTCGGCGTACGGGACTAACGGCCTCCGCCGCCTGGAAGGTCGGCTCGCGGCCCGCCGCCGGAACCCGCTCGTCAGACTCCGCGTCATTCCCGTTCGGAGAACAATCCGCCGCGACTGCCAGCCCCGAGCTCCCGTGGGCCTTTGTTTACGCACTTATATCGCGCGTAGGCCTCCGGGTAGTCAGACTCGGCGTCATTCCGCCCGAAGAACCATCCAAATATTCAACCTTAATTACAGTCACAGGTTCAAATCCGTATGGAAGTATTCCTCCGTCTTCCCGATTAACCGATACTGCTGTTTCTTCACCAGATGAGGATAAATCCGAGAAATCAGCGCTGGGCATAAATGGCGTTTGGAACGGCACGCAACACGTCACATATGCCCACGTAGATCATGTGACTGGCGAAAACGGCAAATTCACAATTGTCGATGAAAATCTTCTCAAAACACTACCAAATGAGAGATGATTTAACATCCCATTGTCAAAATAGTGTACATATTTCATGAAGTATTTGATACAGTGTTCATGCAAACCAGTGGATTTCCCCTTTAAAGGAGACATTTGAAGGCCACTTACCAGGCGTATGTTGGGAACGTGGCCCGCCACGTACGTCAGGATCCCGAAGACCACAAACTGGCAGTTGGTAAAACACGAACGAAAGTCATAAGAAGACAGTAGCGCGCATTTCGCATCCAAATCGAGGCGGGGATTAGAATCGAAGGGCATTTACCGGAATGCCGAGAATGTTGACGAGCGTGCCCGAGATTCTGTGATGGTTCAGCACATTCACAGCGGTGATGAACACACCAGCGAGCGATTGTGCTGCCTACACATGGAGAAGAAAGTACACATTAAAATCACTTCATTCCTCATAAAAGCAATATCTTTGTTTGTCGATCTGTAACAGCGATTTGGAGCGACGGGCAGAACAACTGAGTCCAATTATTGCCATTCATACAAAAGAATAATCCAACACAAAATGATTCAGCAAATTTGTGAATAAATCGGCACGAGTGTGTGTGTGTGATTTAGTCTGTATAATATTTGGGATGTTTGTCAGATTTTTGTTATGTGGAATTTTTGCATAGGGGTAAAAAAAAAAAAGAAAAGTTTTGAAGCACTGGTAGCAAAACGTGTTAGGTGCTTGAGCACCAGGTGGGGCCTATGTGCGCACGTGCCCGGTATTTTCCGAATAATCATCGATACGATATCAACTCACCCCAAGAGGTTTTGGGAACCCGTTGTAAGTGAAAACCTTGAACGCGTCTCGGGATACAGCGCCAAACTCCCGGGGCATCGTGGCAAGGTCCTTCCCGATGCAAATATTGATCATCACGGAATCGTCGTCGCCCGCGAACGTCTTCCTCATCGTCTTTCCGGGACGTGAAGGATCCGGTCGGATCCGATCGGCGTTGACCCACCACAATCGACCGAGTGCGTCGACTTCACCTGAGGTCGGTACAACGAGTCTCGCGGGGAGGTAAATTTGGTGATGATGACACCCTCAAATACAAAGATCTAAAACAGGTAGTTGAAACCTGAAACAAAACAAAAGACCCCAAAACTATCTCGGTACCCCGTTGAAGTCCAAATCCCGTTTTGAAGCGAGGTGACACCGGAGCCTTTTAGTCGAGAGCCACTGAGGACGATCGCGCGGCCGAGTGAGGAAGTGACGAGTGTCGCATCTCTGCCGCGTCTCCTCGATTTAGACGAGGCGCTCGTCGCGGAGGCCGGCAGATTTTCACGTTCACGGTAAGGACCACGCGCGCTTTTCATAACCCACAATCCCTGTTGGGGGGCTCGAGTGTTCACAGTTAAACGTCAATGATTTGATTTGATTATTATTTTTTTTTTTTTTTTTGGGGGGGGGACTGCTCTGTAAAAACAATTACAACAAAATGTCAAAATCTACAAAGCGGAAAATGAAAATGCAAATTAAAAGCGGCACGTAACGATTACTTTCTTGTCCATATTTACTTGCATCGTGCGACGCACACAAAAATATGTATCTCGGGAAATACAAAATCACGAGGTAATTCACAGAGTACATGCTGTATATACTGTACACTACATGCAGTGTCATAATTTATAATACATTAAACAATATAGTGGAATGTACTATCAAATAGATTATAATAGAAGAACAATATCAAAAGGAAATTGTCAAACATAAAACAAAGTCAAATGGAATTATGTACATGTGTATATGACGCAAGTGTGTATATAAAATGTAAGGATTACAATATAGTGAATAATGTAAGAAAATGGATCCTCACATAAAAGATGTCTTGTGACATAACCATCCATAATAAATTAATTGAACAAAATACAAATGTGGGATGAGTAGCCAAGCAAATATCGCTTTCATTTTTAATTAAAAAGAAGCTTCGTGATCATTTAAAAAAAAAAAAAAAAACATTTCCTTTTTCTCGTTAGTTTGCCCGCAGCGGCATACAGCGCGGAAAAAAGCAGAAATACAAACTGTACACGTTTAAAAAAATACATGTACATACTTTCAGAGCTTTGCAAAAAAATGTTGCACATTGACGTTAATCTTTTTCCGACATTGTCGAGTCACTGCTGATAATTATGCTACGCGATGCTATGTTACGATTTGTGATACAGCTGCAAATAAGTATTTGAACACCCGAGAAAACCATTCTTAATATTAGGTACAGTCGCCTTTGTTTGCAATTACAAAGGTCAAACGTTTCCTGTACTTGTCCACCAGGTTTGCAGACACTGCAGGAGGGATTTTGGCCCACTCCTCCACACGGACCTTCTCTAGATCAGGCAGGTTGCTGGGCTGTCGCTGAGAAACGCGGAGTTCCAGCTCCTTCCAAAGATTTTCTATTGGGTTTAGGTCTGGAGACTGGCTAAGCCACGCCAGAACCTTGATTAGCTTTTTACGGAGCCACTCCTTGGTTTTCCTGGCTGTGTGCTTCGCGTCATCGTCATGTTGAAAGACCCAGCCACGAGGTTGTTCCCCAAAATCTCACAATACATGGCCGCGGTCATCCTCTCCTTAATCCAGTGCAGTCGTCCTGTCCCGTGTGCAGAAAAACACCCCCAAAGCATGATGCTACTACCCCCATGCTTCACAGTAGGGATGGTGTTCTTGGGATGGAACTCATCCTTCGTCTTCTTCCAAACACGGTTAACGGAATTATGAACAAAAAGTTCCATTTTGGTCTCATCTGACCACAAACCTTTCTTCCATGACTCCTGTGCATCATCCAAATGTTCATTGACAAACTTAAAGAAGAGCCTTGAGATGTGCTGGTTTAAGCAGGGGAACCTTCCGGGCCAGGCATGATTTCAAACCATGACGTCTTAGTGTATTACCAACAGTCACCTTGGAAACGGTGGTCCCAACTCTTTTCAGGTCATTGACCAAGTCCTGTCGTGTAGTCCTGGGCTGATTCCTCACCTTTCTAAGGATCGTTGAGACCCCACGAGGTGATACCTTGCATGGGGATCCCCTCCGATTGAGCTTGACCGTCATGTTTAGCTTCTTCCATTTTCTAATGATTGCTCCGACAGTGGAGCTTTTTTCACCAAACTGCTTGGCAATTTCTCCGTAGCCCTTTCCAGCCGTGTGGAGTTGTACAATTTTGTCTCTGGTGTCTTTGGACAGCTCTTTGGTCTTGGCCATGTTACAAGTTCGAGTCTTACTGATTGTATGGAGTGGACAAGTGTCTTTATGCAGCTAACGATATCACACAGGTGCATCTGACTCAGAATAATACATGGAGTGGAGGTGGACTTTTAAAGGCAGACTAACGGGTTTTGTGGGTCAGAATTTTAGTTGATAGACAGGTGTTCAAATACTTATTTGCAACTGTATTACACGAATAAATCGTGACAAAAAAAATCATACATTGTGATTTCTGGATTTTTCTTTGTAGATGATCTCTCTCACAGTGGACATGCACCTAATGATGAAAATTTCAGACCCCTCCATGATTGCTAAGTGGGAGAACTTGCAATATAGCAGGGTGTTCAAATACTTATTTTCTTCACTAACCTTCACCAGATCAATAAAGATTTGATCGCATTCCTTTGCAGGTGGGTGCGGCATGGCTTGCCCAAATGTCGACATGGCAATCCAAGAAGATGGCCGAGGCCCGCGGCGAGGCGTTCAGAAATCCCCACGGGTGGTACGGTACCAGGGACGGCAGGTCGCGAAGGTCGGCGAGGACCGGGGGGGCGCTTGGACCTCCGTGCTGGGGGTGAGGCCGCACGTACATACCGCCGGCCCAACACCGCGACATTTAGCAGAAACGTGACAGTGTACTCGCTCGCAGTGAGCTCCGCTCGGCAAATTGCTTTTTAGTCGCGAGCTGCACCGTCAATGTCAGCTTTACAGATGCCAGGGCTACTCTACGTGCGGGTGTGTGTGTTTTTTTTTTTTTTTGCTGTTTAAAGAACAATAGCAAACAGCAAGATACAGTAAATGACCTTATTTCGGAGATATGAATGAATTTGTATGAATTGGTGAACGTGTCAGAAGTACTGCGAGCCTTTCCCGTTATTACAATTGTACATAGACAAGTTTATGATGGGTTTAATGAGTAGTTAAAATCATTTAGTATTCATTTGGTATCATTTTTCTGTCTTTACTTTTAAGCAAGAAGTGTATGTCGCCGGGCTCCGTCAATACAGATTGACTTCACTTTTCCAATTTTTCAAAATATCGAGAAAAACCTTTTCAAATGAGATTTAAAAAATGTCTTTATGTTTATATGAAAATGTCCCTTAAATACATACTCAGACGGACAAAAAAAAAAAAAAAACCACCTCAAAAATGAAAGAAAGACAGATAGAAGTTTTGCGGTGTAGAGTTAAAGGATGTCCAGCCTGTTTTAAAGTCAGCAACAGGAAGCTCCGTTTGGTTCTTGTGGTCTTCCTCTTAAATTGCATTTTCAAACGAAAAACATTTTGCACGCATTGTGAACCGACCCACTTTTATATTCCCCCAAAAGTGAATACCAAGAAATGTATTTTTTTTTCCAAACAGGTACATTTGTGTTTTAATGAACGAAATGCACGACTTCAATTTAATTTCGATGTCAAATCCAAATTTTCCTCACCGTATTGCCGTACGAGATGTATTTTGATATGTAAATATCGATCATAATCGATGGCGGCTTTATCGTTGCAGTCCATGCAGGTCGTCAGTGGACTGCTCAGCGTCGGACTTGGTCTCACGTTCGCTGTGAGCCTGGTGATGACTCAAACCCTACTCACGCTCTTCAGAGTTTCTCACCTGACCGGGGTCCTTGTAAGAAGTCTTTAGGATTTTGATTTTATTGGAAATATGTCTTCGCCGATAATTACAAATTCTCTTCAGTTCATAATTGCAGGACTCGTTTCCAACATGCTGCTGAGATATCCGGTATTAATAACTGTAAGTAAGCCCTATTACGCCGCACGCTGATATAGTTGCGTCTATCCTTTTTTTTTTTTTCTAAGATGCTTTTTATCATTTTATTTTAATAACGCCCCGCGTTTCTTTCAGGTGTCGCTTACGCTACATAAAGCCTGTATCCTTGTGGCCATAGTTGCTGTTGCTTTAATAAGCACCGACCTGATCCAACAGAATCAAAATGTTGAATATTTGAAGGTGAGAGTTAAAATGCCAAAAAGAAAAAAAAAAAATGAATTTATTCGTATTATTATTTCGTAGTTGGTGGTGCTGGAAGTTGCGATGTTGGGACTTCAGCTCGGACTCAGCGTCATTCTCTGCCTGTACATCTCCAAGGGAAAATCTGCCCTGTTGAATAATTAATAAATATTTGTATTTTGAGGAATATGTTTTTCATGTCAATCTTTAGAGAAGTAAAAAACAAAAAAAGTTGTGGTAAATATGTGCCTTGATAGGAAAAAGAGCCCCCCAGCCCGGCCCAGCTCTTCATGAAGCGTTGATGTTGTGGTTAGCGTCGTGCTCGCTTGTGTATCTGCCGCTTTCACACGTTATTACATATTTTGCACAAACTCACAAAAGTATAAGCGGTACATAACAGAAACAACTTTTTTTTTTTTTTTTTAATACAAACTTTTTTTAGTCATCTGTACAAGTCTCACATGGCAAACAAAAGTAACAACATGGCAATTCATTTCTGCATTGATCTGCCAGCTATTATAATTACACAGTAATAATAATAGTAATAATAACAATAGAAAACATCTACAATATAAACACAGATTCATACGTGTTACGGAAATGTTACAAACCACATGAGTACCATCATGGTAGTGTGTGTGAATTATGTATGTGTAAAAACCATTTTTTCTGAGCATGTCCAATTAATATCGATGGAAAGTTGTTCTGAATCTCCGATGGAATTTTACTCTTCGCTGGGACTTCACAGCTGCAGAGAAAAAAAAAAGGAAACATTTTGAGAGAAAAAAAAAATTATATACATTTAATATCCGATTGGGGTTCGCATGCAAGGGCCAGTTTCAACATTGTAAAAAACACTGGTGTGATTTTTTTAAATAAATGACAGCAAAAATATGATTACATTCCATTAAAAAATTCTACAGATCCCTGTTCAAATGCCAATTTTTTTTGTGGGAAAAAAAATGAGACCAAAAACAAATCATTTCAAAACTTTTTTTTCCACTATTTCGTGACTTCCAACATTTACAACACTATTAGCGAAAAAAGTGAGGTTGATGGACTTCATAAAACCTGAGATAATGTGGTTGCAGAAGTGTGCACACCCTCTTCTAACTGGGGATGTTCACATTAACGCGAGTGTTAAAGGGTCTTTGTTTTCGAATCCACGTAAAGCACATTGCGTTACTTTGTGTATGAAATGCGCTATACAAATACATTTGCTTTGCTTTTGCTTAAAGGAGATTCTGCACACACGTTCCACGATTGAAAGTGCCTCTGACTAAATCCTGTGGATTCTGAATCCCGTTTTGAACTGCATCTACACCGTGTCTAAGTTCTCGTCCTTTTCGTCATGAGCAGTGTTGTGTTGGTGCAAAACATTCCTTCTGTAATTATGGTCCCAGACAAGTTTTTAAATCTTGGGCTCATCAAAACCTGGGATTCCAACAGAGACGTTCAGACTTTTCGGAAAAAGGCAATCACTGCGTGCATTCAAGAGCATGCGTTTGTTCACACGTACGTAGAATCATTCCAAAATGCCAACGTCGGCGGGAAATGACAGGCAAATAAAACACCCTACGGGAGCAAAACCCACCAACCCGCACGACCATGCATCGTATATTAGTAACAAGGCCGCGGATCGTCGCCACGGTGGTCGAACAGAATGTTAACACGGCCGCAAATGGCGATGCTGAATACTTACTGAGCTAAGCTTAGTCACACCACTGTAGACAGCGCGACTGCGATATGAGAATTCTGGCTCTGGCACAAAAAACAAAACGGTGGGAGTTTTAAACAGAACTTGTAACTACTGCTTGTCACTTAATGCCCCACTGTCATGAAATGCAGGATTTTTAGTATGTTATTAATGGGGGGAAAAAAAAAAAGGACCCATCCACTTTTTCCCCACACCACATGATTTTGACGTATATGGTTTTTTGTCACTCCCTCCATGAAAACCGTCTCGAGGGATTTATTTTTGGAGAAGAAGCAGGAAGTGACGCTGACAACAGCAGCGCACTCAGGCGGTTTCGTGTGTTTGTACTAGTTTTACCTGCTGGAAGGTAGCTCGTTGTTCCTTCGTGTTCAATGCCGGCTCGTTGTATTGCCGGATATTGTTCGAACACTCTTTTTTTTTTACTCTTCGTACTTTTCCAAAAGACCCGGTTCGTTGTGAAAAATGGATTGCAAGGGTGCAAAGGACGAGAGCTCCGTGGGTTCCAAATTAAAGGTAGGTGTGTCT
The DNA here is from genome assembly GCF_019802595.1 of Syngnathoides biaculeatus. Taxonomy (NCBI): domain Eukaryota; kingdom Metazoa; phylum Chordata; class Actinopteri; order Syngnathiformes; family Syngnathidae; genus Syngnathoides; species Syngnathoides biaculeatus. Next base: position 6,413,062 of record NC_084644.1, read on the forward strand.
ACAGCTACTTAAAAAAACAATAGTTGGGGGGGGGTGTAACAAAAGATCCACGTACGTAAATGTGTCGACGGGGACGGTTTCGGCCGGGGTGGCTCATACATACTGTCTGGGAGTCTGTTGTTAGTTAAAAGTGATCCGCATATCATCTAAATATGCCTCGAAATGATAGGGTAAAATTTCCCCAGTCACTTCACTTGATTGTGAGATGTTCTCTTCTTCGAAAAGAGCTTCCGTGTCAGAAAGGCCGTCGGAAAAATCCAAAAATCTCTTTTGTTCGTTTCCCATAGCAAGTGCCATTACATGTTTTCAATGGCGAATGTCCGGGTGTAACATCTGCTGATGACATTCCAGGCAATATGGCGACCAACTTTGCGCATGGATGATACGCTCTCCGCTCATATTTATTTTTTCATATAGACATTGAAGTGAAAAACGTTATATGTATTTTTCATTCCAATATCTATTTTACAATGTATATAAGGATGACAGTGGGGCTTTAAAGCTGCTCAATGAAGGTTCTAATCGATGTTTGCCACACGCCTCATTAAAAGGCGGTACAAGCATCTGATTTCTCCCAGCCAAGCAGTCCATAAATTTAATTTACCTGCATTTAAAAAAAAAAAAAATTGTTGGCGATTATGCAAGAAAGATACAAAAAGAAAAAAAAAAAAGAGACAAAAAGATGATATGCAGCACAAAAACGACTACAGTGTAGCTACAGTAGTTACACTTTTCCTTCAAAGTGCAAACAGAAAATTCATGGAGCGTTGATGGAAAAGAAAAACCCACTTAAAAAAAATATTGGCTACAAAAAGAATTTGAGATTAAAAATTTAATAATACATCACTAACAGCTGCTGGTTTTGGTTAAAGTATTGAAAAACAGTGGTATGTTATATTTTACACTCAAATTATTGAAGAAAAAAAAAAAGAAATCTAAAAAATCTGTATTATGTGTACAGAAACTATATTTACCTTTTTGGACTGAACGACTGAATTAAATTGTTTTTTCTACGATATTCCAATTTATCGAGCATCACCTATAAACTAATGAAATATTTTCAGATAGCTGAGAAAGAGAATACGCAAAATAATAAATAATATGTCTGGAGTATAGAAAAAAAAAAACTTTGGACAGTGTAAAAGAGCACTGCTCAATTTCAGCCTCCCTTTAGTGGTACGTTAAAGAATCACTGAATTAAATGTTTAAATTGTGCACAATGTTTGAGGCTCAAGCAAGTCTCTTAAATCCAGTACAGTACATTTGTTAAGTGTGGTCCAATCGTATTCAACTTTGATAAACAATACATATAAATATTATATACAATATATGATATTTCATCTTGTAGAAGATGAACATTTATTTTGGTACAATTCTATTCAACTTGTGTTTTAATTAATCATTACTTCAGTACAGTTTTTACTTAATTAGTACAGTTTTTATCTAATATTCCTATATTTGGGTAAATTTTGTATTCACACTGCATAATGTTACAGTGAAATACGACAATATTACAAACAGTTTGTTAAAGAATCAAATCTGTGGCTTGTTTTTGACGAACACTGAGGCATACTACACAACTGTACACTAATAACACTCATGCCCGTGTTTTTCTGAAGTGCTTCTTGGCGTAATGAGTTTAAGACCCACTGGTTTAAGACAAAACTGCAGAAGAAAGACTCACCGCTGTGATGAACTTGTTGCCCTGCGCTTGGAGGTCTTCGCTTTTGGGGAAGATGGAGGAGGCCTCCATGGAAGAAGGCGGCATGGAGGCGCACAGGAATGAAGAGGAGGAGGAGGAGGATACCTCGTCGTTGTTGTTGTTGTTGTTGTACGAGTCCAGGATCCCGTCGGGGGGTCCCGGTAAGGTCAGGGTGCTCAGGCCGGTCACGCTGTCATTGGAAGTGCACTGGGACGACGTCTCGGAACTCTCCGTAACTGAGACGCAACGACACGAGACCGTTTGCTCGTAAAGACCAACTGCAGTCAGGCATCATTTATCTGTGCTTTGCAAAACGTAAGTTTAGGCGGCGTGTCGTGGTTTCGCGTGTTCTGATTATCTGCCATCAACAGGTGTGGTTTCACGATCTGTTGTGGAAACGCCGCCGATGGAAAAAGCAGACCGCGAGTTTCCATTCTTTTCCACAGCACGTCTGCCACCGCGGCAACACTTTGAATAATTTCAAACAGACGCCAAACATGTACTGTAGTAAGGTAAGCAAAGACAATTAATAATACTTATAGCCAATGTTCTCTCTAATTTTTGACTCGTCTGAGCAAACACACTAAGGCCGTGAGCGCCCCCTTTTGACCACTGAGAGCAACATCAGACGTACGCACTGTTGTCAATCAGTGTCATCCACTGAAGTTACACGGCTCATTAAAAGGTTCAGATTACATTCCCAGCAGAACATTTTTAAGAACAATTTTGTGTTTTTGCAGACTTACACTGAAAATGTCAACAAACCAAAAAAATACATTGCAATTCAAATACATACCAAAGCCAACTATGAACTACAGTATAAATATGAAACTTTGTTTCATTCGATATCCCCGTCTGTTTTTCTTGGTGTAAAACTGAATTATTGCTTGCGGGATATCTTTCACAATGCATGTGGAAAGCTGGATGATCCTCTCAAACAGTTTTAGGGTTAATGATATGTTGCCTCCGATATTTAAAACACAGAATTCGCTTTTTGTGCACTGTATTGTCTGAGCTTTCATCCTCGATCAGGCTGTGCCAAGGTGGAATTTTAACGTTATCCACCATCTCATCCTGCACTTTCTACTTTGGCTTTAGACCAGACCTTTTTAACTTGAAAAAGAGAAAATTTCGTCCAGTTTCACCACTTTTTCTTCTATTATTCATATATCCCGGTGTTTGTAATTATGAGTGTAACGCTTTGAAATGGAGGGGGGCAGTGTCAGGTTAACTAGGAAGTAGAGTGTCCGAACTCACTGTGAGAGGCCGTGTTTAATAGAAAAAAAAAAGACGTCAGGCTGTAGTTCACCGCGCTGGACCTGTTTTCCTCCGCGCTCAGAGTGTGCGACAATTGCGCAAATGCGCAGTTTAGCGGTAACATTGCTTATAACTGTCTGTGGTATTAGCCTGGCTTCCCAAAAAGTGATGTGCTACATGATTTACTTTCTTTTACGTCATTCTTAAGATTTTACCCAAAAATACAGGATGGGTGTTTAGCGAGCAGATTTTTTTTTTGTTTTGACTCACTATTTGATGTCCAAAAAATGTCAACGTTGAATTTTGAAAAGAAAGACAAATTAGGAAAAACAATTCGGCCTTTAAAAAGAGTACTCACGCATGGAGGGTTGACTCCCGGATTCGTGCTCCAGCTCGTCCTCCTCGATGCAGTCGTAAGGCCATTGGGCGAAGGAGGGAACGGTGGTCAGCGGGTAAGGGTGAGCGTGCAGGTGCGGGTGCGAGGGCGACGAGTACAAGTGGAGGTTGAGCGATCCCAGCAGGGAGGACGACGACTGGCTGCTGGACGAGGACGTGCTGCTGTTGGAGATGGTCGAGTGCGGTCTCTTGATGGAAGCCGAGTATTCGTACGAGGGCACGGCGATGGAGGCTCTCGTCCTACATTCTGTTCACAACGTAGACAAAAAACATTCAGAAAAACGCCGCAGATGTATGTTCAAAGCGGCTGAGTTTCAAGAAGAAATTTTATTCTCCTCTATGGTGAAATCAAAAAGGCTGGATCCAAACGTCGAAGTATTGTTAATATAAATTGGTTTTTGAAAATATCAGAATACCCCCTATCCAAGAGCAAGTTGTGTTTTGTTTATTATTGCACAGGTGGGGACAGTATTTTCCATATTGTTCATGGTAATGAATTGGAATAAACGTTTTAAGATATTCTTTGTGAATAATAATTTCATTACCGTAATTTCCGGCCTATAAGCCGTGACTTTTTTCGCACGCTTTCAACCCTGCGGTTTATGCGGTGATACGGCAAATTTGTGCATTTTTTTCTAATTTTCGCAAGGGGGCACTCTAGCAGAAAAGATAAGAGTGACAGTGGTGGAATATATGTGCCGAGGAAGTGACTTTTACCGGTCTGCCCCTGTTAGCGCAGCGCTAGCGTGTTACGACTGCATCTCAGAGATTTTTTTACCGGTATGTTTTTTTTGTTTCTTTTTTAACCGGCCCTGTTAGCACGGTGCTAGCGTTAGCGCGGCACTAGTGTTAAACTCTCTGTGTACTGTCTTTCTTTGTAAATATCGTCTTCTGCGTTTCAACGTGGGTTTCAATGTGGGCACTTGCGGCTTTTACAAAGGTGTGGCGTATGTATGTACCAAATGGTATTTCCTTTACAAGTGTACTGGTTGAGGCTTATAACCAGGTGTGCTCTGTAGGCCGGGAAATACGGTCACCAAAAAGTCCATGTATTGGGCTGAGGGATGTACAGGTGGTAGTTAGACATTCAATTAAGTTGAAGTTCCCTCCAAATATTGTGGAAAAGCCCTAAATGTACCCACTTGATGGTTTGCGCATTTCTAGGCTATTCCAATTGATTGGGTCCAACTTTGAAAATGAGCCGAATTTTCCAAGTTTAGTTTGTGTGTGAAAGGTGAATGTATGTAATATATTAACATGAGTCAAATGTAATTTTCTTTCGCTTTTTTGCAGTTGTTTTTTGTGATGTAAAGTGTAACTTTACTTGGGATTTGGCACCCCCTATTGCTTGTAGTTGACATAAAATCATCAAATGCATATCCATGTGAAGTGTTTTTCATTAAAACATGAGTCTCCTCTGATGTTTTTTTTTTTTTATGTAGGTGTGAGTAGACATGTTTACACGTTATAGATATGATTTACACATAGACGTTACAGTCAGGAACTTCCATGCATCAATTTTCTTCACTGCTAATCCTCACGAGGGTCGCGGGAGTGCTGGAGCCTATCCCAGCTGTCAACGGGCAGGAGGCGGGGTACACCCTGAACTGGTCGCCAGGCAATCGCAGGGCAGATAGAGACAAACAGTCGCACTCACAATCACACCTCTGGGCAATATAGAGTGTCCAATTAATATTGCATGTTTTTGGAATGTGGGAGGACTCCGGAGTCCCGTAGAGAACCCACCCAGGCACGGGGGGAACATGCAAACTCCACACAGGTGGGACCGGGATTGAACCCGGAACCTCAGAACTGTAAGGCCAACGCTTTCCAACTAAGCCACTGTGCCGCCTGTTCATGGGAATATTAAACCCAAAATTAGGATGAGCATGAGGGGACAAGACACATATCATAATGACCACTTTTGCTGTCTAACAAAAAGAGATGTATTCAAATATTCTTCCTGTAAAAATGTAATAAGAATCCATTTTAACAGATTTTTGTTATCGTGGCTGCATTATGCAGGTGTGGAACTGTACTGCGTCACATTGCGAGACGTTTCAATTTCTTGTAGCTAACTGAAGCAACCAAAGCAGGCTAGGGTGAAAAAACCCCAAAACAAACAACAACTGCTTTTGTTATTTTGGAAAGGTAAGATGGTTTCAGTCAATAAAAGACAAATATATTGCATCGTGCGTAGATTTAAAAAAAAAAAAAAAAAAAAAAAAAAAAGGGAAGGTTGGGGAGACCACAGTGGGAGAAAAATAAGTAAGTCTCACCTGACCCCTTCATGATATAGTCGATGGCTCTGTCATTGATGGCTGCATCACTGGGCTTGATGTCCATGAAAGGCTTGCTTCCAATTCCCATCGACACCATCTCCTGCATGCGCAACTCTGCAAGCCAAAACACACAAAGAACTAAATGTTCCTCAGCTAAATGTTAAATAATAATAATCAATTGGTTACTAGTCTTGACAAAAAAACACACCCCTGTTTCGTAGTGCCTGTCTCCACAGGATCTTCCCTATGATTGAAGTCCAAACCGCCTTGACCTCCACGGAGCTGGCTTGGAGGATGAACGTGTCCTGGGACTTCCTTCGGCGGAACCAAATCTCAAAGCGTAGACCGCTGTCGCCGACATTTTCAGTCATGCCTATCTCTGCCGTCTAAAAATAACAACAACAACAATTTGTTTAAGCAGCCGAGTAAGTACCCGAAAGCCCAGCAGACAATGGAAAAAAATGAAGACTCTTACTTTGTAGGATTGTTTGTAGATGTAAATGTCATATCCTCCCTCTATCTTTTTAGTCTTGCTGAAGAGGATGAGGTCTTCGAACAAGAAGACGTGCCGGAGGTACTTCCTTCGTCCGCACCAGACGATGAACTCATCCTGGCAGCGCAGTTGACCCTGCTCTTTTAGGTTCACCTACACAGGAAACACCCCGGGTCGCATGCGTCACACACAACAATGGAACTTCTTTTTTTTTTTGGGGGGGGCTGGATACACTCTACTGTATACAAATGAAGAGGATATCAAGTTCAAAAATACACTATGGATCACAGTATTGGGACATTGGCTTTCGGGATTGTCCATGGGCGTTTTTTTATTTTATCCAGCAGATCTGTAAGATCTTTGAGCCTAGCTCACAATCGAATACTTGATGGGGTTGAGGTCAGGGTTCTTGAGTTCCATTATGGACTGGGAGCACTGTCTCGTCATCACAGTCAATATTGAAATCATATTATTTCCCCAAATCTCTGACTGAAGTGGTACTTTGGATTCTGATTTTCAGAAAACAGTCACAGTCATATATTCTTTATCCTCTGCACAGAAAAAAAATGACTGGATCTCCTGATTCAAGCTAACTGGAAGCCAAGGCGCGCACAATAGGAAAACAATGTCAATGGGCATGAAGGTATGAATTCATGATGTACAAACCGTTTCATTCTTTTTATTACAATTTTTTTTTAATAAAGCACAATAATGTAGAGTGCTATTATTCTTATTTAAAAAAAATACAAAAATCTTTGTGGGTGGTTTTTTTTGGGGGGTGGAATAGATTAAAAACATTTCATTTCCACGGAGAATGATAATTTGAGACTTGAGTGTTTTGAGTAACATAAGTCCAGGCACTACATTATAATTCAGAGCAAATTAGGCCCAACCAATAACCGATTCCTAAATTGATTAAAAGGGAATGTCTCAGTAGTTTTGTCCATCCGATTTGAACATTTTCTGCTTACATCACAGCCTCGAATGGCGTCCATCGCCAGCAGGTCGTTGCCATGGCGGAGCTGAAACTTGACCATCTCCTCGGCGGTGCGGAGGTCGCTCAGCTCTTGCGCTTGCGACAGGCAACACTCCTTGATGAGATCCTTCAGCAGCAGGGCATATTTACTCATCCGCTGAATGGGCTTCAGCAGGTAGGACGCCAGATCCATCTTGTCCCCCAGATCCAGCTGTTTATTCTGGAATGTGAGAGGATGATCAAGACGGTTCGAGACACTAATATGTACAGTTTGTCATTGTCTCATTTTCCTGGTTCAGACAAGCTTCGCGGTTTATGATGTACGGCTTCAGAAATAAACATGCTTTAGGTAAAGAGCTAAAACATGTAAACAGTCCAACCGTGATTTTTAAGTTGAGCTACTGAAATTAATTTTCACAGCACACTGATTTACTGAAATGAACCAGCATCTGTTTTTGTGAAATTCATGTTGCACACTACCTTAAAGTTAGTTCTTTTTCTATGTAAAAGTACATATATTTATCATATCGTGCAACAAGCTCATAACAAGGCATTGCTAATTTGAGCCAATGTACTCTACAGTATGTCGTTGTGAGACTTTTATGTTGCAACACTGTGAATCAACGCTGACCTTCTCACCCAATGAAGAATGTTACCAGAGTTTCCAGACGCACCTTAAAGAATTCGTTCCCATGGCTGCTGAGCAGGGAGTCGGACCGGGGCTTATTCTTGCTGTACAGGGCATACATTCCAAACTGATCCTCCTGCACACACACACACACACACAAATAATAAGTTTGAACACTCCAGAAAGTAAACTGGCCCGATAGCATACTCTCCTAAACAGCAATCATGTAAGTGATGGAAAGGATATGATTTGTAAGTTATTAATTGCAACGCTGAACTGTGTACTTTTCTCCACCGTAGCCAACAAATGGCTCATAACCTTTCACCATTGATAATGAATGCTGACTATGCTATGCTAAAGTCATTCAAATATAAATGATCTTCATAATCCTTAATAGTGTTTTTCTGGTGTAATTTCCTTGTCATAAAAACGTTTCATATTTTGTCATATTCTGTCAGAACCTGTGGCCATTTCTCTGCTCCGTTGGGCAGTGAAACCCTTGGTTCCAAGTTTCCACATCGTGGCCATGGCTAGCATGTGCCAGATTTTTGGTGGGTTTGGACTCCTTAAAGGGGAAATCCACTGGTGTGTATTAACAATGTATCCAATAGGTCATGTAATATGTACTCTATTTTGACAATGTGATGTGAAATCCTCTCTCATTTAATAGTGTTTTGATGAGATTTTTATCGACAGTTACGAATTTTCAGGGGTGCTGCCATTTTCGCAAGCCTACATGCGCGGATGTTATGTGTTACGTGCCGCAACAAAGGCTCGATTACATTGGATACCATTTATGCCCTGTGCTGATTTCTCGGATTTATCCTCATCTGATGAAGAAACAGCAATATCGGTTGATCGGGAAGTGCGGAGGAATACTTCCATACACAGCAATGAGCGGCGCAGCCGTAAGCGGCTTGGCCGCTCGGTTCATTGGGAAGACGGAGGAATACTTCCATACAGAGCCGTGAGCGACGCCGCTCCGGGGCTCGGGGGAGCTATGCGCTCGCTCCCTGGCGAGGGAGCTCCAGAGCTCGGGAAGGGAGTTCACGGCTCTGCCGCTCGGTTGATCGGGAAGACGGAGGAATACTTCCGTACACAGCCGTACGTGCGGTGCTCGCATCTGTGAATGGAAGTATTCCTCCGTCTTCCTGATCAACAGACCGGCCGAGCTGTGCCGCTCACGGCTGTGTATGGACGTATTCCTCCGTCTTCCCGATCAACCGATACTGCTATTTCTTCATCAGACGAGGATAAATCCGAGAAATCAGCACTGGGCATAAAGGTGTCCCATGTAATTGAGTCTTTGTTGCGGCACGTAACATGTCACATCTGCGCACGTAGGTCATGTGACTCACAAAAATGGCAGCGCCCCTGAAAATTCGTAAAAAAATCTTCTGAAAACACGATTAAATGAGAGAGTATTTAACATTACATTGTCAAAATAGAGTACATATTACATGACCTATTGGATACATCATTAATGCAAACCAGTGGATTTCCCCTTTAAATACCGCCGAGCAACAAGTGCTCACAAGCATGTAGCGTGACCTGGAACAAATAATCTGTGCGACTCTGTTGTTCAACACTGGCATGCCTGCTCTTCAGATAGTTTTAGAATGAATCACATAGCTATTTGTTGCCTCGACTACAGAGAGCACTGTAGTTCTCTTGGTACGAAGCATATCCGTGTGTAAGGTACTGTAGATGTTTTCTCTCACATGAAACAACAATGGAGATAACAAAACCATGACCCTGGGAACACCACATTTACTTGTGTAGCCAGACTTCGAAAGGTCTCGACGGTTAACAGAACATGAGACCTCTTAGTAAGTTTTCAGCGCGCCTCCTCGGGGGTACGCCGACTTTGTCTGCGCGCACTCACGTGTCGGAGAAAGCAGCTGCTGATGGACAGCGGCGAGTGGGCGCACGACTCCAGGTCCTTGAGGAAGTACTGGCTGTGGAAGTCCCACAGCTTCTCCACGTTGCCGAAAATGATGCTGCGTTTCCCGCGCAGGTCCTGCGGCAGATCCAGACGCTCCATCTCGGGGAAATAATGCTCAATTACGTAGCTAAGAGAGCGAACGTACTCCCGCTCGGTGGAGATCATCTCATCCATGATGTGCTGCATTTTACTGGAGAACATAACGACAACACGTTCACGACATTGACTCAATAATGCAAAAACAAATGATAACATTGACTAGACGTGTGTCAAGATGATGAAAATTTTATGAAAAAACAAAAGCTCCCCGGTATTTAGTAGTTCAAGCGAAAATATAGTATTAGTATTACCTGTACATCTAAGTCATACAGATTTTTACTTTTACCAGGCATGGGAACATGAGGCATGAGGGTAGATTTTGAACTGATAATTTGTTTCACAGTTGGTGTGATGTGTTGCAAGTGCCAAAAAAGAAAGCTATCAATTCTGGTGCAAATCTAGATAAAGATCTAGGTGTGGATTAGGAGATTTATTTTCACTTTACACACACACACACACACACACACACACACACACACACACACACACCACACACACACACACACACACACACACCACACACACACACAGACAGACACACAGACACACACACACACACACACAGGGCCAAGTTGAACAGTGACGCACCAGATCCAGTAAAATGTACTGGGGTGAAAAAAATTTGCAAAGATGTAAAATGAGCATTAATCCCGCCTGCAGGTGCAATACATCATCCGTAACACTAGAGAACCTCTCTCGCTAACTTGAATAAACCCAAATTATATTAGCTCAACTAAATATGAGAGCTTATATGAATGTTTGTTACATTTCTAAAAGTATTGGTGTTTTGAAAATGTTAAGCCTTCTGACCTGCTCTGTTTCTTGCCATCGCCTTCACTGTGTCTGTTATGGATCCTAGATGGAGTAGACATGCTGCGACTGCGTCCCAAAACCGGGCTCATGACGTCGGGTCTCTGAAGCTTCTTCTCCGCAGACACATTATTGGCCACCTCGAGACCCTTGATGTACACCCCCGTGTAACCGTGCACGTGGCTGGAGTCTGAATGGCCGCCCTCCCTCGGCGTCAGCTCGTAGCTCATGGTCTTCTTCATGATCTTCTTCATTGGTGACTTGCGGACGCGGGAAGCTGCAGAGAAGGTGGGCTCCGAGTGGCACGAGATGCTGGAGTCGATGGTGCAGTCGCTGTCCGTGTCATCGAACATGGATGAGCTCAGCTTACTGTCGGGCAGGAACGTGAAGTGAGAGGAGGAACAGATGGAACCAGAGGGGCTCTTGGAGAAAGGCTCATCAGAATTAGCCTTGGTGTCCTCAACAGTCAGCGACGTAACTGTGCTGCTGGAGGAAGTAGAAACTTCAGGTAGAACCCCACATTCACTGTTCTCCGTTTCACTAAGTTGGCTCTCCGCGTGCTTTAAAATGTCCGTAAATTCGGAGGACACAGAGTCTGAAGATGCCCTCGTGATTCGGGCCAAAGTGTCCTCGAGCTGCTGCTTCGTTTGCTGACATTTGTGCCACACTGTGTTCCACTGCTGCACTTGCTGAGGACACTCCAGGGAGAGAACCATGTCATTCAGTGTGCTGAAGTTGTCCATGGAGAACTTGGAGGCCTCGGTGCAGTAATCCTTCAGTATCGGAAGTACGGTGGGTGAAAGCGCTTCGCCTGAAGTGTTCAGGTGACTGACGTAGTCCTGGCAGTGATCCCTCCATTTATTTACCTATAGAAATTAAAAAAAAAAAAAAGGGTTCACCGTTTTAGACTGCTCGATATTTAACCTAAATATATAATATTCTACACCAAAATAAAAGACATGTTATGCTGTAGATCAGGGGTGCTCAATGTGTCGATCGCGATCGACCGGTCGATGAGGCAGTCTTGGTCGATTGAACTCTAACTCTAAACTGCGTGCATGCGCAATTGTGCACCGCTGATGCAGTCTCTTCGTAGATATTCTGTGTTGCGCGCGCAAAAAAAAAAATCCAATGCAAATTGAAAGTATAACATACAGCTATTCAGTTTAAAGTTTACCTTACACAGCCCTGTCGCCCCCCCCCCCTTAAAGACGTACACTCATAATTACAAATGTTATAGTACTTATGCAGCCCATCAATATGTATATATGTATATAAAAATTTATAATGACAGCGTGCACCACCACTGCTTTAGTTAGCAACACAGACTGGGCGACGTAGAGCAAAGACGAGCTAGACACGCTGCTTATGTTTAATTTCGATAATGGAGAAAGTTAAAAAAGAAATGCTATTGTTTTCAGATGCAATGACTGTCGGAGTATGTGAATAATCGAAGAAAAAGTGGTTAAACTGGACCAGATTTTCTTTTTTCTGACTGGGAAAGGTCTGGTCCCATGCCAAAGGAGAAAGTGCAGGAAAGAGAAGGTGCGTCATTTTAAAATTCCACCTTGGCACAGCCCTTTGTGCACAATACAGTGCACAAAAAGCTAATTCTGTATTTTAAATATAGGAGGCAACATAACTTAGCTCACGAGAGGCTGGCCGCTTGAAAAGTCAATCTTGGGGTAAAAAAGTCTGGGCACCCCTGCTATAGATGATTTTTTTTTCCCACACTTACAGAGTCATAGAACTCGTAAAGATTTCCCAGGATGTCTAAGTGTGCCTTCCTCTTTTCCGCTCTGCTCAGGATGGAGACAAGATGTTGCTTGAATTCCGAGGAAACGGAGCCAGGGAGCGACTGCGGAGACTCTTTCACCATCTGCAGGGCGTGTCTCTGCTGTTGCTATTAACCACAAAATGGACAACTATTTATGTGGCATTTCTAGATAACACACATGACGTGGATAAAAGTTCTTGTTCAGATGAAAAATAGGGAAAACCCGATGAAGCATTGTGTCTCAATACATGCTTCTATTTTTATGTATTCCTACATATTTCAGCACTTGTCGAGATATTTACCACTGACTCTTTCAGAAATTGGTCCAAGCTCTCCTTCATGTCTTTTATGCCGCTGACAGACAAATTGAGCGATTCTAAAGGTGTGAGATGCTTCTCCCCCTCCGCATTGAACCACAGTTTGACCTGGGAGAAAAATTGACATGTTATCCCCAAATTATTGTTTAGAAAAAAAAAGCCATCAATAGCGACATTGAACGTTCACCTGTTGTGTTTGCTCTTCAAACTTGCGCACCTCCAGGAGACATTCCAAGTCCTTCTGTGACTTGTTGGACAGGATGACGAGCTCGTGGACCTCTTCGTCCACTTGGTTGTACAGCGCACTCAACATATCCACAGCGTCCCTGAAGACGAGCAAACTTATTAATAACTCGGTCATTTTTTTGTTATCGACAGGAAGCAAGAGGCCTTTACTGCAGTAGTACCTGTAGCTCTCATTCTCACAGGCCTCTTCCTTCCTGATGCGGGCGAGGATTGTGCCTCCTTCCAGACGTAACCTATTTAGATGAGCGTCATCGAGCACGCGTCTCATGAGATGCTTCTGCTGCTCCATCATCTGAGACACCTCCTAAACAACAACAAAAAAAGGTCATTTCCAATATATCACGTAACTTTTTCGTCCAGGTCCGGCTACCTCGGAGGTCTTCAGATTGCCACTGTCGCTTAATGTGGCGATAGACTCCTGGAGGGAAGAGATGGCTTCACTGCAGCTGCTGGCAAATGGTTCAATTTTCTGTAAGGGTGAAATAATATTTAGCACGCCACTTCCTGGGTCACGGAGGATAGGATTATGATGTTTCAGTTGTAGTGGAAGTTCATTATGATGTAAAATGGCAATATAAAAGATAAATCCCTCGATAAGTTTTGTTCTTTTCTGCAGCAGAAAACTGGTAAATAACGCTGTCAGAGTATGTCATAACGCTTATTTCTGTCCATCGTTTGTCCCACTCACTTGTCTAAAGAGGATCCAGTGGTTGTGGTCGTAATGGAAGGTACCCTCCAGGTCGCGTGTGAGCTGGTTCTGTTCGACGTGCTTCAGCAGGGCTTTCAAAGAGGACAATGTCTCGGTCTGCGGTGAAAAACACACAAATATCAGGGCAGTGCACACCTCATGTCTGACTCCAAATGTATGGTAACAAAAGGGTATTGCTGGCACACAAGAAAGAAAAAATGTTCTGTATCACATTATATCGGGATAAATTTCACATTTGGATATTCTAAGGCAGCGCTGGAAAAGCATTGGCCTCACACTTCTGAGGTCCCGGGTTCAATCCGGGACCCGCCTATTTGGAGTTTGCATGTTCTCCCTGTGCTGCGTGGGTTTCCTCCAGGCACTCCAGTTTTCTCCCACATTCCAAAAACATGCAGTATTAATTGGACCCTCTAAAATGCCCCTAAGTGTGATTGTGAGTGCGACTGTTTGTCATGATGTGCCCTGCCGTTGGCTGGCAACCAATTTAGGGTGTACCCCGCCTCCTGCCCGTTGACAGTTGGGATAGGCTCCAGCACTCCCTGCGACCCTCATGAGGATAAGCGGCTAAGAAAATGGATGGATGGACATTCTAAGTTATCACATTAAAACGCGATGAGTTTGACTTCCACATTCTTGAGGTTCTTGTTACCGGTGAAGGGTTGTGTGTCTTCTTTTTTAAATGTCCATGTTCTTTAAACACTTGTATTTGGCCTTATACAGTATATTTATTTTATGACAGTATTATTGAAGAACAGCGTAGTTCCGTAGGTACTAACTGTGATTTATAACACCCAAAAAGAAAATACACATGCCGTCATATGGCCAGTGTCCCGAAACTCAAGGAATTGTTTTGTTTTTTACGAATGTGAAAGTGATTCACATTCAAACGTGAAATTTTTCATGTTACAGTGTCATACAGAACTTACTACGCCATAACATGAAACCTATCATGGTACAATGTGAAATTTATCATTTTATGAAGTCATGCTGACATTTATTTCTGACGTGGCAGCGATAAACTTCCGTATGACAATAACATTGTTGAAGGAATATGAGAAACTGCTTGGAGGGGTTGGAGTTGACATTTAGAGATCATTGGCAAGAGAGGTCCATCCATCTACTTTCTGGGCTGCTTATCCTCACAAGGGTCGCGGAAAGTGCTGGAACCTATCCCAGCTGTCAACGGGCAGGAGGCGGGGTACACCCTGAACTGGTTGCCACCCAATCGCAGGGCACATGGAGACAAACAGTCGCACTCACAATCACGCCGAGGGGCAATTTAGAGTCTCCAATTAATGCCTGTTTTGGGGATGTGGAGAAAAGCCACGCAGGCACAAGGAGAACATGCAAAGGATTTGAACCCAGGTCCTTAGAACTCTGATGCCAACGCTCTCACCAGTTGCACCACCGTGCCGTTGGGAATAGAGGTAAAAATGTAAATTCCCACACAATCTCCTGGAAACAGCCACTTAATAACAGCCATCACATCAGTTACTCATGTAATAATAATTACATTCACTCACTTGTGTGCTTAAATTGTCTCTTTCAGGTTTGGCGGCCGCCTCCTTGTCCACCAGGAACAGAACTGAGTAAAGTGCATTTGGTACGAGTGCCTGAAAACACACGCAAATGTTTATGGTTCTAAAATGATGACTGTTATTTATAAAGTAATGTCAAAAGTTGAAAGAATGAGAGTATTTCCTGAAGAGCCCTATAAAAATATTATGAAAATCCAGCAAATACACACAGACTTGTATGAATGATTTTTTTTTTTTTTTAACAATGCGTGTTTTGCTTCACACAATGAGGATCTCTGCGTCACTAAGTCAGACGCAAAACATAATCATATGGCTCTTGCAAGTCGACTGAAAGCGGCCCGCTCGCAGCATGTGGTTAAAAAAGAGACAAGTAAGCACAGGTTAGCCCTGGGGCCAGCCTTTTCTCAGAAGCAGCACTTGAACGTGTAGTCATTACAACTTCAGGGTGTGTCTCTTCTTCTGGGATGTCGAACATTAGAAAAATTTGTAAAGAATACGTAATAAAAGCGTGATACGATTGGCCTTGCTCGAACACGTGAGGTTGGCAAAAATTTACGGGGTGGTGTTGGAGGGTCAGTGCGCGTTCAGTGTCTGCGCTCACCTGAAATTCATTCAGCGACGACAACAAAGCGGGAACGGGCTGCTGTCTCCTGCTGTCTATCACAACCGTCAGGCCTTCATCGCGTGTTTCTTTCCTACAAGCACAAAAAATACAATGCGGCCACTTTGACTCCATATTGACATTGTTAAACTATTATTGCTATAAGCGAAAAAGCCAACAATATTGTTAATCGATAAAATAATGTATAGTAGGGAACAAGTCAGAATCTCACTAAGAACAGGACTTACACTTATTTGTGTAATGACAACATTTCACTCGTACACTCACATTTATACAAAAACAGTAATTGTTTGTGTTGCCTTATGAAGGGCTTATAAACATTCTACCAGTGTTAACTGTTTCAAGTCATGACATAAAAAAATAGATTGAGATTGACCTTTTTTTTGTTTGTTTCTTTCGGCTTGTCCCTTTCGGGGTCGCCACAGCGTGTCATCTCAGATGAACGCACATATGTTTGGCACAATTTTTACGCCGGATGCCCTTCCTGACGCAACCCTTCTCAGGGAGTGGAGGCCCCAGTGGGATATGAACCCACAACCCCTGGTTTTCCAGATTGAGATTGACCTGATTCCTGCCAAATATTGAGCCCCGGAGCTCCCTTAGCTAGCTGTACACTAAATGGTTGAAGTTGAATATGAGATCATGAATCATGATGTATTTCCACCGCCCACCTCGCCCTCACAAAGCAGCGCGTTCAGATATGTAATAGAGCAGAACACAGCAGTTGTTAGAACTTGACAAATAGTGAATACACAAAAAATTGTGAAACTTTAGTATCATGATCCTGAAATTTTAGAACAATCAACAAAATTTTTGATAATTTTTTGTACAGGTATGCTACTTGTAATTGATACTGGTACCAAAAAAAGAGTATTCTAAATGTCTAAATGCTAAGTGATCGTGTAACATACTATTACTAATAATACTACTACTACTACTAATAATAAGCCATGTTTTATATAACCGGAATTTCCGGCCTATGAGGCGCGACTTTTTTCTACACGCTTTCAACCCTGCGGTTCATGCGGTGATGCGGCAAATCTGTGCATTTTTTCTACCAGCCGCAAGGGGAGAGTCGGGCGGAAAAGGTATGAATGAGACCGGTGGAATATACATGCCGAGGAAGTGACATTAACCGGTCTGGCCCTGTTAGCGCTGCGCTAGCGTGTTACTGCCGTGTCTCAGTGATTTTTACCAGTATGTTTTGTTTTTTATTAACCGGCCCTGTTAGCGCGCGTGGCGCTCCCATTAGCGCGGCGCTAGCGTTAGCCTTAGCGTGGCGGCGCTAGTGTTAAACTCTCTGTGTACCATCTTTCTTTATAAATATCTCGTGTTTCAATGTGGGTTTCAATGTGGGCACTTGCAGCTTTTACACAGCTGTATGTATGTACCAAATGGTATTTTCTTTACAAATGTACCAGGTGAGGCTTATAACCAGGTGCGCTCTATACCAGGAATTACGGTATAATATTGACTGTGCATTTACTTTTCATTTGCAGTTTTAGTGTTTTTTTTTTTGTTTTTTTTACGATGTTGTTTGAAAATGCTCTGCGGTTAATGAACACTTGCAAAACTGAATCAAATCACCAAGCCCTATTTGGTGCATAAAAAAAGAACACAAGCGGTGACTGTTCTCAACTTACCGCAGTGTGGAGTGTAAGTAGACCAATAAACCGCTGAGGTCATGCACCGTGTAGTTTTCACCTGCCCACACCTGAGCTCTGGTGCACACCTGCAACACCGCCCTCCCACTGCGATCTCTGCTTCCTGGAAGAAGAAAAAAAAAACCCCACCGTAGGTGAAAACACAATGACTATTTTTTTCAGTGCCTGTGGTGTAAAGCTGAAAGATGTTGTCGATGATACACATAACAGTATGTAAAATTATCTGACCGAAACAAAATGTATCCGAGTGTATTTGACCAGTTACAGGGTGAAATAAGGCCCAAGGTTTTCCGTACCTGGCAAAATCACAGCGCCTGATACAAGCAGCTCCTGATTGACCTCTGACATCCGTTTGGGGAGAGAGAAGTTCCTGCCGTTGGAGGTGCTTGACGATGAGCCCAACCCAATAGCTGAGCCGTTGGCCGTTTTTGGGCAGCTGGACTCCTCCTCCGCGAGTCTCGACTTCCTGTTGTCAGAATTGTCCTCCTGCTGCCCTGTAGATCGGGTGAATGTGAGGGGGTTCCTGAGTAAGTTCTATACAATAACACACCACAACTAAACAAAAACGAAAGAAGCTTCCTTTCACCTCAGCGTGTTGTAATCACAGTAAATCCCACTGACTCATCTTGGAGACCAGGTGTATCGTCAACATGATTCAAGAGTAAATTTGCCACTATTTCAAACGTCAGCGTTGTAGTCCTCAGGGCCTGTTTTTTTTTTTTTTTTTTAAGTACAACTTAAATTCTCGACTGAGAATGCAATTTGCAAACGTGATCCAGATTGTGGGGTTGTGACAGTGTATTTGAACAGGATTATTTACTGAATATCTCAATTAGCACTGATCTCACATTACACTGTGGTGTAGTACAAGAAAGTTAACGCGATCATGTTTGGTGTGACTCATTCCAAAAACTATAAGACAACCTGCATTTTCTTATATTCATGTCGGTGCAAAGTGAAACTAGAAATGTTGGTGATGTCACTTTGACAAAAACTTGACACTACTTGTTTTATCCAAACTCATCTTTTAATGTTCTAAACTGCTGTTTTCACGGCAGTATTATATTACTAAGAATATTGTTGTACCACTTAACCCTCCCATAAATGACGAAATATCAAAACAGTTATGAATCAACAGCACATGTGTTGGTATCCAGCATTTCATTTTCCCTAATTTCTGGCCTATAAGCCGCTACTTTTTTCACACGCTTTGAACGCTGCGATTTATGTGGTGATGCAGCCAGTTTGTGCATTTTTTTTTTAACGGCCGCAAGGGGCCACTCGAGCAGAAAAGGTAAGAGTGCGATTAGTGGAATATATGTGCCGAGGAAGTGACTTAGTTTTTTTTTTTACCGGCCCTGTTAGCGCAGCGCTAGCATTACCACTGTGCTAGCGTGCTGCTGCTGTGTCTTAGTGATTTTTACCGGTATGTTTTTTTTTTTTTTAACCGGCCCTGTTAGTGCTGTGCTACCGTGTTGCTACTGTGTAGCTGCCGTGGCTGTTTTTTTACTGATATGTTTTTGTTTTTTTTTTACCAGCCCTGTTCGTGCTACCGTTTTGTTGCTATGTTAAGCTAAGCTAAGGTATTAAAACTTTGAAAACTTTTTCTGTGTACCGTCTTTCTTTGTAAATATCTCGTGTTTGAATGTGGGTTTCAATATGGGCACTTGCGGCTTTTACACAGGTGCGGCTTTTGTATGTACCAAATGGTATTTCCTTTAAAAATGTACTGAGTGAGGCTCATAATCAGGTGAGCTTTGTAGGCCGGACATTACAGGAGTACCAGTTCCTTCAAGATGTGATCAATTCCAATTTGTACTGCTCAATTAATTGAACCATTAACTGTTATCCTCATCACTAGTAAGAAGCACAAACATAACGACACTGGGCACACTAAATGTTTTTTAAAAAATAAATTTTGCAATGTTATGTGTATTGAGAAAGGCTTTCTATTCGCGGCTACTTAAATCTGTTTTGAGGTTCTTTTCAGTTTATCCAGTAAGAAATTATTATCATAGCTTCACAATGGTAATTTTGAAAAAAAAAACAGGATAGTGATGGTCGTCCTATGGAGACGTGCAGTTTATCATTAAGAATAAGCCATCATCTTGAGCAAAGAAGTGAGAATACTAACAATAGAGTTATGTAGGACTGAAGAGATATTGACACTGTCATAAGTCTTGATGATGGGTAAAACAAACTGTATTGCAAAAGTGCATTGCATGATTGCATGTTTGACACTGTTGTTTTTTTTTTTTTTTTACTCTTTTATAGTCACTCATTTGTGTGGGAGTAAACCCAGCCAGCACAGCCTCTATTGTCTTCAAACGGTCAGTGCATTTCCTGCGCCGCTGTGTGAGCAGGCCTGTGTTTGCCGCATGTTTCCTAAATTGCTTTGTTTTCACAGGAAGTGACAATCGTCGAGTAAAGCCTCCAGAGTATTGTGAAAGGCTGCTTTTTTTTGTGTCCCATCATCAGTGTCGAGACTAAATCTGGATCAGTCAATGGGGATGGGACCTTGTGCTCGACGAGAAAGAAAATATCTGCTTGTTCTAAATCTTTGGCAAAAGCTTCCTGATTCTTATGTTTTGTGTCTTTTTGTTCCCTGACAGCTGATGGTTGGGTTCTCAAATTATACTTTTGTAAATGAGGCAAACCATATGGGATCAGAACACTCCCTACCCCTGAAAGCACAGTAGGGAAATCCACTGTAATTGTAGGATGATGGTGTCCTTCTACTTGGTTTACAGATTGTTTTGTAGTCTTTGAAAGACCGTTGTGGGAAACCTGCCTTGCAACAAGTGAAATGCAATCTACTCTGAGGTCATCTTAGGAATGCAATGGGGAATTAATATCTGATTACTTCTTCTACTGTATTCTGATTTCCTGGGTAGGTTCTATAATTTGTTAATTCTATGATTTCTTTTTAAACTACATTATAATGACTTTTTAAAAAAAGAAAAAAAAACAACAATATTAAATAAAGGACAGTAATTTTAATTGGAATGTTCAATCCTAGACAATTGAAGAAAGAAGTAAGATAAACTCTACACAGGCAGGGCCTGGATTTGAAACCCAATCCAAATGTTGAAGAAAAACAATACTCGAAATCTTTGGTAGTAAATAGTAGGTTAACCTTAGCTGTCAGATGATTGTAATAGATTTCAAAAGCAGGATAAATTGGTATAAATTACATCTGAAGGACACGGGAGGCTGTGACTATGTTTGGTGTGGGCCTCCAAATGACTAGCTAGCCATATGTATGGCTTTGTTTGAGTCAACGCTGTCGCCATTTGGCATGAGAGCCGAACTTGGATCAGTGGCTTGTGCACTGATGAGGAAGGGAGCTAGCTAGCAGCAAGAACTAATGTGAATTACAGGACACATTGACCACCGATACGTATGGCGCAGAAATACGTAGACATGCGTGCTTCAATTTGGTGCCAAGTAGCATCGGGTCTTGCCTTCCATGATGCGCCTGACTGCTTAGCCAGCAGCGGCTGGTTGGTGGACTGAAGCATTTTAAGCGGGGTAAAACCACACCATTCAGCAGAAGGAGCATGCTCACTTAAACCTTTATCAGGAAGGGTTTTTGAGTTGTGTCGCCAGTGTGGCAAACACGGGAACTATTTGCTTTGCCACATCTTGTTTCAATTAGTCACTGGTAAGGTGGCAAACTGCCATCGCTAACGCTGAAATATGGTTCCCAACATCCATCCATTATCAGTGCCTTTTATCCTCACTAGAGTTGCGAGCGTGCTGGGCCCTATCTATACATACAAAAGCTAAGTTCATATTTTAACCCATGATAAAGGGGTATTGCGTAACAACACCAAAAAAAAAAAAAAGTGAGACGTCACCCTAACGTTATCTGTTACCTCAGTTACTGTGCATGAATCAACACAAAACAAAACAGACACACGCTACAAAAGACAACACAGAGATGTGACTTCATTACACTTTCCAGTGTGGGACCAAAACTGCACCCCCCCCCCCCCCAACCCAAAGAACACACAGCAAGTCACCGCTGAAAAGCAATCTGTCAGCAGTGACAGCATTAATGTTGCACAGTTGTGAGCTGTCCCACCAAGTGATGAGCTGTTGGAGCTAGTCTTGCTGCAGGCTATCATTAGAAAACCTGCCCACGTTAGCCCTGTTTTGTTTTACAGCTTCAAGCTCGGTTTTTAAGCCCTTAGGTTGCGTTATTGGCGAAATGGAAACCAATGGACCGTCACTGCGAATCGAATACCTGGAGCCAAATTTCTAAACAACTGTCAAAAAAATAAACAACTCTCAAAACTGAATGTTAGTATAGACGGGCAGTCATGGAAGAATGGCAAAGATAATAAGCGTGGCCTTCATTCCCCTTTGATACCACTTGCTGACATCGGGATGTGGGAGTGAGATTCCAAGAATTGGAAGACTGCCCACTGTTCCAACGTATCACTTAATACTGTTGGTTTGCTGTGGTCAATCTGATGGGCAAGTGAAAGAAAGTGTAGCAACAATAAATGCGAAATGATTTTTTTCGAATTGTGAAGGTGTAACACTGTATGTCTAAGAACAATACAATTATGACCTACAGCATTATGATACTCGTGAACAGTGTCACATACCTGGGACATCTTTGCTGGTCCTTTTTTCGTACCCAGGAAGAGAGGCCTCCACTTCCAACTTCCCGAAGCGAAGAACATATCCGTTCATTAGCTTTTTGGGGGAGATGCTAGCTGAGCCCCCAGAAGAAGATCTCTCCCGGTGAGCTTTACCCTGGCCAGCTTTGTTAGTCCTCTCCAGTGACTTGGAGCGGCGTTCCGCCCGTCTCTCTGCACTCCGTAGACCCCTCTGTAAGTAATGCAAAGGAGTGTTGGGCCTGGAATCGTCCCCACTGAGCCAGCCACGACTCCCCAACCGCCGAGATAAGTGTTCTCGAGAAGAGGTGCGAGTGTCCGGGCTGCTGCCTGGTGTCACGGATCTCTCTCTTAGACCACCATGCTCTGAACTTTCTTCCAGGATGGACTCAGTGCTGGACCCAAGGCTCATGGGGTTCTGGAGGGCTTCCATGTAGGATTTCCGGAAAAGTCTTCTGCTCTCGAAAGCCGCGGAGTCTCTTGGGTGACGTCGACGAGGGCCTGGATTGCTGAGGTCTGTACTGAAAGAGAACATCTTGGACGCTGGTCCTCCTTCTGTTCCATCAGTGTCCTCCCCTTTGGGCTCTGTCCCACGCTCTTCAGTGGGACTGATCTTAATGATGGGGGTTGTTATGTCTACTTGACTCACGCTATGGCTATCACTGCTGGTATTCGTGTGGTTTCTGTTTGGCGAGGTGCGCTCTGAGAAAGGGAGGGACTCCCTGGAGCTGCGGTGGCTGTCCAGGGTGCCCGTGGATCCGCTGGTACTGCAGGCACTGAGCTGGCCGCGGAAGCCGACCCTGCCGCAATGCGCTTGCATGATGGCTTCCGCCGTGCTGGTGACAAATAGAGGGTTGACCACGTTCTTCCACGGCGTCCGGTACACAGATTTACCGGTCGTAAGTAGGCAGTTCTGTAGCGCGTGCAGGTTCCGTTCAACTGTTACATTATGCAGGAACTCAGCGGTGAAGACGCTACCATACATGCTCTCCGCGATGGGGATCTCCACAATAGCATGTCCACTGGCAGACAAGCATTTTATCACAAGTTTGACAGTCTTGCGGCCTAAGGGGACAATTTGCAGGTAGAAGTCTCCTTGCTTTAGTTTGACTTTGTGCAAGGGGGACAGCTGCAAGACCACTTTGTCGTGAATGCAGAGAGGCCACCCTTCATTGTAGAGCAGCAGTTCTCGGAACCTTAACTGAGAGAAGAGAAAGGTCAAATAAACACCCACCGCGGGAAAAAAAAATGGCTTTTGTACGTCAACGCAAACCTTGTGGTACAACTTGCATCACGGACTAAAAAAAAAATCGTCACAATTGTTACAACACACACACGTGAGTCACACGCAGTGATCATTCATGACATGTCCGATCAGGCCCGGGTTTTGAAAGAACCAAAACACAATCTTTGTTGTGACAGAATATGAAAAACAGACTCGAAGAGCACTGACATCTCTTTCGATGGTAAGCAGAAAGGCTTGGGAGAGGACCCTCTCATGTTGCCCACGATACAAAGAATTCCATGTATAGCAGGTTGTTCTCTCGGGCTAGGTTTAAGTGAAACTAGCGTTCTATGGCTAGCGTCACAATGGAATCACGAAGGAGATGAATGCAGCGTAATAAAGTTTCATTGCTTTGGCCGTGCAAGCAGGACCCACAAAGGTTGGATTGGAGTAGATTGAGTTTCACGGCTGGATGCTTTTGGCTTGTTTTCTGCATCCCATCACTTCATATCCTCTTTCTTACCCCTCCAGCCAAGATATCCAGCAGCAAAATTCTCACATTCCTTAGCAATTCTTAGCCTTTCTTATCACCTCAGTCATCTGACTTTCAAGCTAGCGGAAACTATTCTTTTTAGATGAGTTCGCTGAAGAATACTAAAAAAGATGATGTATGAATGCAAGGTCACAAAATTGAACCACTCACACAAGTTTCCTGTTGAATGATTTGAAGAATCCTCTTGGCAGGAAGCAAAAAGTCAATGAAGCAGCGGAGGCCGTCCCCACGGTACTGTCTTTCCACCACACTGAAAAGCTGCCACAGAACGGTGGAGGCGGTGGCGCTGAAGGGCCGGTACAGGGCTGACAAGGTGCTCTGGATACAGCTGTCCAAAGACTCTGCGTCCTGTGAGAACAGAAAAATGTGAAGTCAGGTGTTTGGTGTTTCACAAAGAAGAGTACAGTTTGGTTCACTTTCACTTTGCGTTTCTGCTGTCAAAAGATTTTTAAGCATGTCAAATTGAGTGATTGGTATCTTTTCATATTATTGATGCAGATGATAGAGGTACACAGCTTTTGTCATACCGCCTACACACATGGTAGTAAAACCAAAAGAGTGATAAGTGTATATGGTTCCGGAACATAATGTGAAAAGATGAAGTGAATTGTTGTAGATTTGACTATTGGCATGCGAGTCCCCTCCAACAGCTTTTCGTGGAATAATGTTGATATCATAGATTCTGTATTGATATTTTGACATGAATGACCACCATTATAACTGCAGATAAACGTGCTTGACAGACTGAACATGATCCCATTGATTCGGGAAGTTGTATCACGATGGGAAACGTGAACCAGTGATAGTCTTTCCATCAGACAGAGGGGAAACACCTGGACCAAGTGACGTCACCGAGAGTGGACACAAACAGCAGAACTGGAAAGTCCGCCCAGTGCAACGTGACCTTCCAATAGCGGCCATGTCATTTTTCGGATCATCTGACCCATAAATAACCTGACAGGTTAGTATAAAAGAACACGGGCAGGGCACGTCTGACACGCAACACGGAGAGACTGATCCGGAGTGATACAGTCGTCATGTTCACAGCTCGGGCCTGGGTGCCGCTTCAGCAGGGAGTCAAGGCCAAACATCCTCCTACTATCTGTCCTTCCCGAGTGGAACACAACAGTGGAAGAGACATCTGCCTCTCGTGATAACCACGCCGATGGACAGCGATGCCAGGGAAAGTCCCACCATTTGGCAGCTGTATACAACGTTAAAGAACATTTTGGTACTTTGGCTTGGTCAGATTTGCATGACAATTTGAAGTAAATCAAAGCATCCCATGTGCTCCAGTGGTTTGAGTCAGACAGCGCCATATTTCACCCTTTGTGGGACTGTTGATCCCAGCAGCTCAGTGCTGTTTATTAGAGGAGATTGAGTACAGTTCACTGCGTTGGTACACATGCCACGACTTGGCTACAAGGCCCTCATTGTGAACACCGCCTCCCCAAAGTGCTGTGTGCAGTACAGTGTTGGCCTCCAGAAACAAAGCGCCCACCTCCATTAGTAGTCAGACAGCGCTTAGTGGGACAGAAATGTCTCTCGGCCTTAGTCACTTGGCAAAAGGAAGAACCTCCGTGGGGTTTTATGAGGAGAATCCACACAATGGGAGGAAAGCCTACATGACACTATGAAGACAGGTCGTTTGGGTTCCTTTTTAGGTTTTCAAGGAAGGAAAAAGGTGCTAGTAGGGACTTGAAATTTTCAAGCTAGTGCAAGTACAACACTCCAAGTCTTATTTTACTGATCGTCTCGATGGTAAACTTTTCAATAGTGTCACGTGAAGTAACAAAAAAAAGGTACACCTTCATATAGGACATCATTTTTTTTATTTATTAATGTGTCATTCAAAAGCTATAATTTTAAATAGAAACTTAGTGTCAAACTAGTTTGCAGTGGTGGTTAAATTGTACATTCGGTTAATAAATTAACTAGATTGATGAGTGCAAAAATCACTGGTGTTTAATCGCATTATAAAGCACCCGAGGCAAGTTTGTGTCCAACACTTGACTGCAAACAAGTGAGCCGCTGTTGATTTAATCTCCATTATTTGGTGGTCTAAAGAAGAATAACATGATATCCACTATATGATATGATATACTGGAAGTTATGATATCCAACAATGTTAAAAGCTAAACTCTTTGTCATTTGATGGTCTAAAGAAGAATAGCATGATATCCACTATGAGATGATACATAATAAGATAGGATAGGATAGGATAGCCTATGACCCAATAATCATCCATCCATTCATTTTCTTTGCCGCTTATCCTCACGAGGGTCGCAGGGAGTGGTGGAGCCTATCCCAGTTGTCAATGGGCAGGAGGCGGGGTCCACCCTGAACTGGTTGCCAGCCAATCGGAGGGAAGATAAGCGACAAACAGCCGCACTCACAATCCCACCCAGGGGCAATTTAGAGTGTCCAATTAATGTCGCGTGTTTTTGTGATACGGGAGGAAACCGGAGTGCCTGGAGGAAACCCACGCAGGCACGGGGAGAACATGCAAACTCAACACAGGAGGATTGAACCCGGAACCTCAGAATTTTGTTGTTGTGTTACCACCTGAGCTACCGTGCCGTTGTTCAATTATACATCTCATTTTCGGCAGTGTCAATCTTTACGAAGTGTTGTTGTGTTAATCACTGGTTAGTTAGTTAGTTAGTTAGTTGGGGGAGGCAGGTAAATAGAAGCAAAACTAACAAGTACAAGGAAGAACTGAATTTTGGTACAAAAAATAATTTTTACTTGACACCATTTGCGTTATCAAGTCAATGGTACAGAACCAACAAAAACCGACATTACCTATTAATTTATCACTTTGTGAACGGTTTGACCCCGGCAGAGGTCGCAATTATAATGCAAGTCTTGCATTTGATTTCAAACCGTGCAGGTATCCCTAATGTCGTGGCAAGTGAGAATAGTGTATGTGCATGTCTCAGCAGAATGCGGGAGCTCAGCTGAGCACAGAGGAATGCAGAGGTTGCCCTGCTTTGGACCCTCTGCCATGACATACGAACAAAGTTGGAAGTCCCGCCCTTTCATGATTCGAGGTCTCGTTAGTAAATGGCTGCCTGTGTGATGTAATTACAGGTCTCTGGATCCAGGTAGGACACTTTTGTCTGCAGAGGCAGGAAAACAGCTGTTACAGAGGCACATCGAATGAACCCCAACGATTTTGCGTATCAAGCGACACACTTTTTGCTTTTTAACATGCCTTTATCCAATAGTTTTTAAGTCGGGAAGAAACTAGATTATTTTGAAAAAAAAAAAAAAGCATACACAAAGGCTATACATCCAAGAGAACGGTGGAGCGAGAGTGATCAAGAGGTGCTCACTGACACATTTAGTGGGTCACGGGCACAAAAGGCTGCCTACCAGGCGTTCAGTGGACCATGAAGCCGGCGGGGGAGTGTAACAGGAGAGCCCCCAGATACGCTGCTCCCGAGAGCCTCACGGGCAGCAGGATGATGCCAAAAGGCCTCAGGTTCCTTGGGCATGCCGGGCCATTGATAGACCCAATAAACTCTCGGCATTGAGGATATCTTTTGATCAGAACTTAAAGAAATCAATAATGAGGACTTGCTGAGGAGTGTAACTTTTGCTTCAGAGCCACGTTGTTGTGGCAACGCTCTAGTGACCATGTATATCTACGCCGTTCTCCGCCAAACCTGAACTGTTGACAAAAGTGTAAAATGAAATTTTGATTTATTTGTCCTGTCCTTTAGTTAGCAGACTTCTTCTGGATTTATTGAGGATGCCAACCAATCAGATGACATTAGGATTCTGGTTGAAACTTGAATGCAACTTCATCCAGAGTCCCACCGTCCTATACAACACGTAAAAATAGCTATTAAAAAGATAATCAAACAACTACC
Source organism: Syngnathoides biaculeatus (assembly GCF_019802595.1). NCBI lineage: Eukaryota > Metazoa > Chordata > Actinopteri > Syngnathiformes > Syngnathidae > Syngnathoides > Syngnathoides biaculeatus. The sequence continues at coordinate 6,440,807 of NC_084644.1, forward strand.
TTGTTAGTTCCAATTACTTGAAAGTGAAATTGTGTTGCCACACCAGCCTTAAACAACAACTGTGTATTGGTACAGTAAATAGAGGGTTATCTCTTTTTGATAAAAGTTAACCTTTAAAGTTCACGCGCAGCAAGACCAACATTTAGGGAAGCTCGGAGTGGAAAAACTGACCACCCAGCAACAAAAGGATTTCATGACAGTATTTCTTTGACTTTATATACTACCACAATAACATATGTGACTGAAGAGGTTTAATTTGAAAGGTTTCGAAAAAGTATGGGATTTACCATTTGGAAATCATAAAATAATAAGAGTAACATTTTTTTTGGGCTTCTCTGAAGACTGCAAAGAAATGTTAACTGTTTTTTTTCTTCAAACTATTAAGTCAAAACTTGCAATTTGATTAGAACCATTAATTACAAATGTGTTGCGGTTCTGGGCAAACGTTGTTTTTAAGAGTCTCACACTAGTTAAGGGAAAGGCCTGATTTATGTCGTCGGCCGACGTGTGATGTCTTTGTTTGACAGGATGTAAACAACAGTAGCGGCAGGATATTGTTCTTGAGAAGCCCATGCTGGCCTCTTTGACTCTATGCATTGGTATTATACTACATTCCTCAGCAAACACTTGTGCCCATATTTCTTAGCATTAATGGAAAAGTGTGAATACGAGCGGTGGAAATGACACCACAGTCAAAAGGAGATCAAGGGAAAATGTGTTGATTCTGCGCATGGTAACTATAGAACTGGTGCGTACCAAAACAAGTCATGAGTTGATCAAGTAAAGTTGCTTATTAGGGAGAGGATTCAAACTTTGTGTACTTCACTGACCCCAGCGCTGATACAAACTGATACACTTTAAATCTTGCTTTGTCTTTTTTGAGTGGAGTCACATAAACAGTATCTAACAACCATAATAGAGCCTGCAAAGTTGGAGAAGCTCGAGCACACTTCTTGATGATCAAGAACCCACATGGAAATGGAGAAACATGCAAAATCAGCATCTGCGTTGTTATTCCCATTTTTTTAATGCAAATACAAATGGACTGGCTATGCTTGGAGATAAAAAGGTCATACAGTGTGAACGATAACGAATGAACAGCAACTAAAGATTTATCCCCAATACACGCCAGCACAAATCACCAAGTGTCAGAGCACATGCCAAGTCCGTACCTTAATACTCAGGTAGTTGTCACAACTCTTCGACTTGGCTCTGGAGTGCATTTTGCCGAGTGACAACATTGAGCCACCTGATCGAAATCCCACTTCTTTGACAAAGAAACAAGTGGGCGTCAAATCCGAGCCGTACAATCCGGTGTGTGATCAGCGCCGTGCTTCCCGATCACCGGGTCCATTTCCAGCGCTTGTGCTTTGTGGCAGCTGGAGCCAAATAAACTCCTGGCGGGGCGTGAGAGAGGCAGTGCGATGGAGTCCCCGTCACTCACCCTCATTCCCTCCTCCCATCCAGAATAACTAACTCCCTCCCGGGCAGCCAAGCCCAGCCTCGCCGCATTGATAACAACTCATCGTTGTAAACGCGCACACACGCTACCTGGTCTGCGCACCCCCACTCGCCCGGAGCCCCAAACTCTCCACCCGGCAGGGGTCGGACTCTGACCAACTCTTCTCTGGCCTACTGACCCCTTGCGCCCCTACCTCCGCAAGCCGCTCCCCGCACCCATCCTGGCCACAATGGGCCCTCTTTTGTCCCGACAATACAAATGGACTAGGGTTTCAGCTTATTCTGCTGCTTTTCAAAGGGAGGGAAAGAAAGGAAGACATCAGCACAGGATTGGTGGTTCAGGTCGCTCACGACAATAGCATTCCCCTCCAATTTTGTCAGGGGAAAACCCAGTCCTTTAACAACTTTGTGACACATGCGGGACATGCCTCCGTTGATGTGGGTAAATATTACATCTTTACAGCAGATTGATTTTCGGAAGAAGAAAAATTACCCACAAAGAGGGGCAAAAGGGGCCACGATTTGTTCAAGCATTTCTGATGTGGGACAGTTTTGCAGAAGTTGTTAGCGGTCCATTCCAATCCATATCATTATTGACTCCAAAAAAAGTATTTCTGTCGATTCTGTTGAAGTAACACCATCCATCCATCCATCCCTCCAACCATTTTCTTCACCGCTTATCCTCATGAGGGTGCCCTGCGATTGGCTGGCAATCAGTTCAGGGTGTAACCCGCCTCCTGCCCGTTGACAGCTGGGATAGGCTCTAGCACTCCCCGGGACCATCGTGAGGATAAGTGGCAAAGAAAATGGATGGATGGAGGTCTGCAGTCCAATCCAATCCATATCATGACTCCAGAAAAGTATCCCTGTCAGTTCTCTTCAAGTAACACAACAAATAAAAACTAATCTCTGAAAAATGCAACATGGCGGAACAGTGGAACATCCGTAAAGCGTTGGCCTCACAGTTCTGAGGTCCCGGGTTCAATCCCCGAACCACCTGTGTGGAGTTTGCATGTTCTTCTCGTGCCTGCGTGGGTTTCCTCCAGGCACTCCGGTTTCCTCCCATATCCCCAAAACATGCAAAATTAATTGGACACTCCAAATTGCCCCCAGGTCTGATTGTGAGTGCGGCTGTTTGTCTCAATATCCTCTGTGATTGGCTGGCAACCAGTTCAGGGTGTACCCCGGCTCCAGCCCGTTGACAGCTGGGATAGGCTCCAGCACTCCCCGCGACCCTTGTGAGGATAAGTGGCAGAGAAAATGGCTGGATGGAAAATGCAGCATGCTGCATAAAATACCCATAATTCCTACATGTTTGAATGCCATATTTTTAGGATCCTTTCGAAAATTAAAGCTGTACTACTTGATAATTCCATTCAGGTGGAGCTCCAAAAACTCTTTCATTGTCCAAATACTTCTGGACTTTATGGGACACATTCTCAGCAATGAATGCATACTTTGTGCACCCACAAAAACATACTTAAATAAATAAATAATCACAAGAAGCAATGGTGCCTAGAACAAAGAAGGTAGTGAGCATAGGTAATCAAATTGCTTTATATTTAGCGAGGGGCACTCGCTTCCTGCAAGGCCTTGTAAAAGCAAGACACACAACAAACTGAGACGACAACACACCGTCTCCTACTGAGCTCACGTAGCACGCTTTGCATCACGAAAAACACGCCGTAAAGTTCAGCGTAAACTTCCGTAGTAGTGAGGTAAAAATAACTATTGTTATGGTGCATTTAGTCGCGTGTATATTGCTCCTGTATAATCTTCTGTATAAAAAGGAAGCAGACATACCTCTCACATCCATATTCTACAAATACACACTCCTCACTGTCTCACACAGTCAACCTGTAATTTGCGCTGGCCGCGCCATTTGCAGTGGCGACGCTGTCAGCAAGGGCGGCCTTTCCTGCTTTCATCCCCGCAAGTTTTCTCTTTTGCCTTCTTTTTAATCCTCACTTATCTAATTACGCTGGAATTGCTGCACATGAAGAGCAAAAGAGAGAAAAAAAAAAAGGGGGGGGGGGGGCGGGGGTTCAAGTGGAAGTCAGCAAGTATTCCCCGTTGGGGCCTGAGCGAGAAATGTCACGTCAAGGAAGGCCTCGATGGTTCCGTTTAGTCCAAATGTATAATTTTGTGTGAGCAAGCGAAATCGCAGGCGTGTCTGCATGGACACATGGCGAGAAGTTATGTTTGTGACATTCTGGAGCAGCTAGTCTGAAATTAAAAAAAAATAAAAAAAAGTTAACAAACGTAGAAAGAAAAATTGACAGTACAAATTCAGATGTTACTTCAATATTGTCAGTTAGAAATGCAGTATAAATATGTCGATTGATGTAAATAATTTGTAAAATAAAATGTAGGTTGCTCTTTATCATGTTGCTTTGCTAGCGCAGAAAGAAGAGAGCGAAAAATATAAAATGCTTTGTCTATAAATAAATACAGCAATAGCCCTTTTCATTGTAGTCATAAATGTATTTTTGGTCGTGTGCTATGTGACTTTTTACCTCCCTTGTGTCGACGAGAGGAAGCTGGTCTGTTGCCCTACTATAGTGGAATAAACAGTCAACAACTTAAGTGCCCCAAGACCTAAAGCTGTTTTTAAACTCAGGAAGATTTATCACCCCCCCTTACCCCCCACCCCGAAAAAAAAAAGTTTCTGTAGGCTGCGGCATCGGGCACCATAATTACCAACATGTTTGGATTCGAAGACGACGGCCACTCGGAGATCAGCGCTCTCTTAATATTGTTTGTGCAACCAGACAAATGAAACTTTTCCTGTTGTTTCTCCATGCAAAGCCGCAAGATTTTAAAATAGCCACATTTACGCAGGCTTCTGGTAAGCGTTATTTATGCGATGTGAAGAAGCGATATGCCAGTCCCCTGGGTGGCATGCCAGCTGATAAAACCATCTTGGGAACATATTAGCGAGATGTCACTGGGACAGCAGTCATCATTTTCCATGCTCACATCCAAACCAACAAACATAAATTCATTTGAACAAAGCAGCTATTTGGGTTAAGGATCTTTCAGTCGTATTTCTGTTTCGGATGAGGACAATCGCTCACGTAATTGTATCCACTGACGCATTCAAAACTTATTTGGACAGATGAACATATTCTCAGGATGTGTGATACAGTGCGGTTTGTCATCACTGCAAAATACAACTACAATAAACATACTGTTCAATCAAACACAGAATTGAGCTTTATTATCTTTGTAAACATTAATTGGACACTTTAAATTGCCCATAGGTGTGATTGTGAGTGTGAATGTTTGTTCGTCTGTATGTGCCCTGCGATTGGCTTTCAACCAGTTCAGGGGGTACCCTGCCTCCTGCCCGTTGACAGCTGGGATAGGCTCCAGCACTCCCCGTGACCCTCGTGAGCATAAGCAGCAAAGAAAATGGATGGATGGATGGATGGATTATCTTTGTAAACGTAGACATCGCGAGACTGCCACTACTGGATCAATTTAGACTGCGCAAGTGTTATTTATAGGTGATAAGTGAAATTAATGATAATTCCTCCAAATAATGGGAAACCCATTGTTACGTTGAATAAATTTCATTGCACCTTTACAGAAATACACATAGAACGAAATTGACTTGATATTTTGACAATCAAATGAGCTGGACGAATAAGAAAATTCACCAGCGTTTTACAGAAAAAATGAAAGGTCCCCGGTGGTACACACTGTGGTGGTTTCAGTACAATAAGCATGAAATGAGTAATGCGTGAAACGTTTCAAAATTAAGTAAGCTCAACCAAATGCCGTCTTTGCTGAAAAAAGGTGGGTGGTCACTTGCAATTAAGCAATACACACACACACACGCACACCAAACTGTGGAATGTGACACCTTGGTCCTATCTCACTTCGTACCGACCTCATAGTGCCACACTGGCCACCCATCGACAGTTGCTATGAAAACGTCTTCGACTTCTCTTGCGCCACTCTGGCACTCTTTCTTTCTTTCTTTTTTTTTTTTTTAACACTCCAAATCACGTTATACGCGAAACCATCTGGTGAGTCCAGCTTCCAGCCAAAATTCGACATTCCAAAGTACCGAGACACTTTCTATCACCGACGCGCCACAAGCAAGAATGAATGAACCCCTATACAGTAAAGTCTTTGTTCTACAGTATCTATCTATATATCTGTGCATCTTTACTTACGGGTCACATTTTTGGGAGGATCAGAGAACGTCATTCGTCGCTGCCTTCCACCCGGCCTTTAGATCTCATATCCCATCACCGCGCGCGCATTTGCGCTCTCATCTTGTGCTGCTTCTGAGCTGGCCTCCCAACGGCCACTCACTTTAAGAGCCCCGTGTGAACTGTTCCTCCTCTGTTGCGAGCCACGATGTCACCGCACAAATGCAAACAGCTACGCAAACACGCGCACACCCGTTCGTCTCCGGCGCACATGTGAGGATACTTTAAATCGAATTTGGGGTCTCCCGCGGCCATCGTTGTGACGCAGCTGTTGCGTGAGCGACTCGGAGATCGCGTCAAAGCGAGAGGACGCCACCTGTCACCCCCCCCCCTCCCCCAAATGTACCTTAGCCCCCTGCTGTGCGGATGTCTCACCCCAACACAAAAGCCTGTTTTCGCTGAGTACGCGAGCACAGGTGGCCAGGTCGAGTTACAGAGGTGGCTCCCACACTCTTCAAAGGGAAAACCTGGTCTGACCGAGTTCATACACAGTTTGCATAGTGCTGTGTGACCAAGGGGTTCCTAATTAACTATCCAACACGGACAAATGACAACGACTCCAATATTTAGTCCAATAGTGTATCTTCCTTGCAGAGACTTGCCTGAGTGCCCCCCCATGAATTAACAAGAATTTAGGATCAACCACAAGCAAAAGGCTGACTGGCCGACTTACTTCTGCTTATCCCGTAAGGCCTGCTGTGAAGTATAAATGCATTGCTTTTATCTACAGTTTGTAAAACCAGTGGCACAAAAATCTTTAAATAATGACTCATCTGGCAAGCGATTATAATGCAGAAAACTCAGGAATACTCTGCTCTTCAGTGGTTGACCATTTTGCTTATTTCTCTGGAAATGAAAACGATTTTCTCTCTTACTCATTATGCAGACAGAAGGTAAACAAAGCAGCAGTCAAGGAAGTCACAGTTTTGAGCATAAGCACTCACCCCCGGCCAAAGTGCAGTTCTGTGGTGTCAGCGTCTGACTCGCCGGGCTGCGCGGCGCTGACAGCTGTCGAACCGGACGAAAAGACCTGCCCCCAAGTCTTGCGGGACCCTGACGTGTCCCACCAAACACACCGCTGCGGCTGACCTGAAAACGATCGCAAAATTAAGGCAAGCCAGACAGAAAAAGTTCTTCCATCCGCCCCCACCACAAACCCCCCCACCCCCTCCAGGCATCCCAATTCCTCGCTGGGGCGTAGACCGGTCGTTTTATCTGCGCCCATCTCCTCCTATGTGTACACTGTGATTGGAGGCCAGGAGTGGTGCAGCTCCACTGGGCTACCATGTCAACAAGTCTATTAACAGCAAAGGGAAATGCCAATAGTGGTGTGTAAATATTACAGTTCCATTATCTCGATAACTTTGCAATACACGGGGTGCCAAAATGAAAGGTGCTGGGAAATCAAGGACAAATGCGCCGGTAAAATAACAAAAGGTTTGCCGGCGAAGGGGGATCAAAGGACAATGGAGCACCTGACAAGAGTGCAGTCCTCGCGATGGTACCAGATGCTCTGTATTGTTACACGGATTACTGGAGTCGCTCAGCAAACACCTCCAGGTGTGCATTCCACACCGTGAGGGGGGGTAAAGGTGGGAGCCACTCCTAAATCAATAAAAATAGCTGACTTCTCTCTCTCCCTCTCGCATACCTGAGCTGACGAAAAGACCGCAGTTAAGTGTCACTTGCTTCCACCAAGTTCAGTTCATCGGGCCGGGGTTCTGATCCGTGTGGGATGGCAAATGGCGACAACAGTAAATGCAAATAATCAGATACAATATTGCTCAGTGTACAATATCAAAACGTCAATTATGTATCGTAATTTCCGAACTATAAGCCGCGCCTTTTGTCACACGCTTTCAACCCTTGCGGCTAATACAATGATGCAGCTAATTTATGTATTTTTTTTTTTGCTAACAGCCGCCAGGGGCGCTCAAGCAGAGTGAGACAGGTGGAATATATGTGCAGAGGAAGACGCAAGTTTAATGTAACTTTGCGCTTTGTGCATGAATAAAATTAGCATGAACAGACCCTCAATATAGAAAATGTAAGAAGAAATGCATTTGACGCAGCTTTCAAGTTAAAAGCAATCGAGCTGGCCGATAAAGAAGGAAACAGAGCTGCTGTGTGTGAATCAATGGTCAGACGCTGGAAATAGCAGCGGGAAGAACAGGAGCAAAGTAAAAAGACGAAAAAAGCTTTCCGACGTAATAAAAGCAGGTGGCCTTAACCGTGTTGCTGCTGTGTTACTGCCACTTCACAGGCACTGCTTGGAAACAGAAGCTAAGGTATATCGTTAAAACTTTGAAAACTTTTTCTGTGCACCGTCTTTCTTTGTAAATATCTCATGTTTCAATGTGGGCACGTGTGGCTTATAGACAGGTGCAGCTTATATATGGACAAAATGTTTTTTCCTTTAAAAATGTACCAGGTGAGGCTTATAATCGGGTGCGGTTTATAGTCCAGAAATTGCAGTAATCCGCTGTCGTCGCCCCACTGCATAGTAACACAGATGTGACAATTTTACGTCAACAAATCAATTGGAGAGCAGCGATCATTTATAATCAAAGCTCAATTTCAATGAGCAACAAGATGAATTGAACCAACCTACCGTAATTTCTCGAGTATAATGCATCCTCAAGTATAATGCGCACACCCACAGTTGACCTAAAAATAATCAGGAAAACCCTTCTACCAATGTACAATGCACACTTGCTACCCACATGCTCAAAATATTAGGAATGATCTGTAATTATGTTTTGTTAGGTTTGTACTTGTGTTTGTTTTTCAAAAAAACTGTCCGTACAACAATCATTAATAATAATCAGTGTGCATGTGCTGATGTAGCACCATCTTACTCGCACCGCACATCATCCTTTGTGCCATCCATGACATTTGTGAGGAAACATTTTTTTAATCCCAAGAGTTTGGGTTGCGCAGTGCAGCCTCTCGCCCTCCATTTGGCTCCAATCTGTAGCAGTTTTCAGTACAGCGTCAGGTGGCGATCAAAACAACATGAGCTCAAACTAAGTAGAAACAGGCGTGATGAGCACATTTTTTAAAAAAACAAGAATTTCAATTGTGTGCGCTCTCCCGTTTTTTTTTTTTTTTAATGAGCCCATGGCGCTCGTACTACGTAGTTTGAGCTCATGTTGTTTTGATACCCACCTGAAGCCATTGAAGCGAGCTATCATTGTTTCGGACTGCCGCGCAACTTCCGGGTGTGCGGCATCGTCAGGACGAGTGATGACACATTTCTTTTAAAAGCAGCTGCACAACTAGCCGTTGTATTCGACTTTTTTTTTTTCTTAGTTTAAGTTAAAACTAACTCACGTTGAGTCGTTTCTGATCTTTGGTGCAGTCGCAACAAACATGCCACGCTAATGATCGTAAAATGCAAGCTCCCTGACGAGGTCATAGAGTTCAGGTTGGGGGCGCACATTACCGTAATAGATATACATGTGTGACATAAGACATGGAATATTATATCGGAGTGTATATGTATACATTTTTTACCACTCTATGTACCTGTAAACAACTATACATTGTGATTTTATTTTTTATTTTTCATCCATACCTAAATATAATGCGCTATACTAACTTTTTTAACATGTTTCTGGAAAAATTTGCATTATTTTTGAGAAATGACAATATTTTGTCACAGTCTGTCAGCCACACTCCCCTATTTAAGGCTTCGTCGATGTGCACACATTGTCAAATTGGTCGACACCCATGCATGCAAGGCGAGTGTTTGTTTATATATGCCCTCCGATTAGCGGGTGACAAGTCCAGGGTGTACCCCACATCGTGCCCGGAGTCACTTGGGACAGTTACTGGTGGATGTTTAGTGCGTGTGCAGCTTTCACAAAATGTAACATCCCGGAAAGATTAAAAACGTTGTCATTTTGCCCGTTTGTTTACATGAAGACAATGTATTGGAGCTCGAAAATGCAAACGGGTCTCAGAGGAAACGTTGCAGACGTCGTTATCGCTTACATCTGAACACTGAGAAAGGTCATCTGCGAAACGACAGACCATGCGCGTACACGTTAAGCCTGGTCGCGTGTGTCTACGTTCCAGCCACAATCCTGCTGTACTGTTTGTGTTTTTAACATTCTTTGGGAAACGTGAAACTGAAAATGGCCTAGCATGTATAGAACATTGTTTTCAGACATTTTTGTGTCCATGTGAAACGCAAAGAAGCTTCTAAAGTTAGACCCTCTTAAATTCATTTTCACTGACTTATAAACATCCCCTTTTTTCCTCTGTTGGAGAAGTTTCAAGCAAAGCCTCCCCGCAGTAAAAACTGCACCTCGCACCGTTCTGTAAAGTTTGCAGGAGGCGGAGCGTCCCGACAGCAGCCATGCATGGAAGGTGAAGGGAGAAAGAGACAGGAGGCTCATCCTCGGTCTGGACCGTACACCTGGTCTACGCTGGGTCTTTAATCATGGTGGGAAGGAGCAGAAATTAGAGGCTCCGCGCCCGCGTCCCTCACGCTGGACCGAGTTACCGCGTTAGCGTTTAAATATTCACCACACGTTGAATCACTGCCGGGCTCAAGTTGAGACTCTGTGATACAAGTACAGGGGTTACATACGGAAGCGTATTACTGCCACACCGAAAAAAAAAAAAAAGTCACGTTTCACATTATAATGTGAATCGTTTCACATTATAATGTGAATCTTTACATGTTGTAATGTAAATTCATTTCACATAATAACGTAGATTCGTTTCACATAACAACGTAGAAAATAATTAATAAATACATTTCACTCCTCTTTACCCCACCCGTCCTAAAAGACAATTACGTCCGGTTCGAGTGGGCGGTAGCAATACGCTTCCATAAAATAGAACTTAATCAAACCTTTCAAATGAGCCGAGCTACCCATCCCGCAGAAACACCGTTTCAAAGCAATAACTTCCGGTTCAGGTCCCTGGCAGAGCCAATTCGGCGAAGCCCGATGAACGTGAATCTTCTTTTACAATTTTAAATCATTTTTTTAGTAAAGATGAAGGAGTTTTATTGAAGATCTGGGTAGATGTACAGGAATGTATATGTTTGATATATAACTCTAAAAGGTCTCCACCCACCCAAACAGGAAGAGATTGTCTTTTGGGGGTGGGGTGAAAGAGGGGTGAAATTTATTTATTTATTATTTTCTACGTTATTATGTGAAACGAATCTACGTTATAACGTGAAACTAATCTATGTTATAATATGAAACGATTCACATTATAATGTGAAAAATTCACACAAAAAAAAGTGGTCGCGTTTCACATTATAATGTGAAAAATTCACATTATAATGTGAAACGCGACCACTTTTTTTGGGGGGGGGAAAGGCAGTAATACGCTTCGATAGTTACAAAATTCCAACACTTTTCTAAAAGTATTTTAGAATTTTTCTTTTTGTTTGTCTCAGGCAATAAGTGTTTTCTTTTTATCCTCTCACTTCTACTGCACTCATTTTCAATCAAAACTAATGAGAATTTGGAGCGTAAAGTATTTAAATGACTGAGGAATTGCTTGATGATGAGCTATTATACTGTTATAAGAACAGATGTGACATGTAAAAAAAAAACAGAGAAAGAGGGGAGGAGGCAGAAAGGGGGGAGGCGGTGGGAGAACGATCGGGAGGGCGAGGTGTTTCCTGTTTCCATTGCTCTAATTATACCACTCCCTTGGGGACAGGCCCCATCAATTAGAGACAATTTTTCATTGAGGATCTCCCGAATACAAACGTCAGCTATCCGCATGTCCGCCAACAAAACATTAGACATATTCCGGACATATGAAAAAGAGAAATACAGAACATTCAGCAGGAGGTGACATCCCCCTTTTGAATGCAAACTCCATGATATTAACATGTGGGAAGATTGCAATCAATAAAATGCTGCTATTTGCAGTTATAGGAGCCACCGATGTATTGTGAACACCTCGCATCTGATCACGCGCAGTCAGCATATCAGCACAATTGAGAGCGCCTGTTTTTGTCTCAACTAAACTTGTGCCACAACGCCTCATGAGCCCTTGTCACTGGAATAATGACATCCTGTTTACAAATTCCGGCAGGATAAACCAGTTGGATGATATGGCGATACAGCTGTGTCGAGGGTATGGACAAAGCTTATGAGGCTATCGTTAAAAAAACAATAAAATACAAAATTAAAATAGAAACAGTTTTTCGAAATTGCTGGGAGTGTGTTGTTTTGGAGTGGAGTTAGCGTACTGCCCTCCTCTGGCTGGTAATACAAACAGATACAACAAATCCGGTCCCGCGAGTGAACTGGTTGACCTTCTAGTGATCTCGTCACATTCATAGAGACTCACTTCCTGTGTGATATCCCTGCATGATGTGCAAAATGGAAAAAAAACATACAGCTAAAACTAAAGTGCCCCGGCAGAAATGTTACTTGGATCATTGTTTTTGCGAATAAGAAATACAGAATACAAGATTTAAAAAAAAAAAAAACCCTCATGTAATAACCATACGGATGACTATAATTATAAAGTGTAGAAACTGTTCATGTGATAGAACAAAAGTAATTTTCTTTTCATAATAAGGACATTTCTTAGACCCCCCCCAAATTTCCGAACAGTACAGGTATATACAAAAACATATGATAATAGATTTTTTAAAAATTACGTGTGTCCAAACTTTTGTTTGCATACAATATCACAGCAAGCTATAAAAATACTAACAATAACGTGTGACTAAAAAAAAAAAAAAAACATCCATCCATCCATTTTCTTAGCCGCTTATCCTCATAAGGGTCGCGGGGAGTGATGGAGCCTGTCCCAGCTGTCAACCAGCAAGAGGCAGGGTACACCCTGAACTGGGTGCCAGCCAATCGCAGGGCACATTGAGACAAACGCCCGCACTCACAATCACACCTAGGGGCAATTCATCCATCCATCCATCTTCTTTGCCGCTTATCCTCGCAAGGGTCACGGGGAGCGCTGGAGCCTATCCCAGCTGTCAACGGGCAGGAGGCGGGGCACACCCTGAACCGGTTGCCGGGCCAATCGTAGGGCACATCGATACAAACAGCCGCACTTGCATTCACACCTAGGGGCAATTTAGGGTGTTCAATTAATGTTGGGTGTTTTTCGGGATGTGGGAGGTAAACCGGAGTGCCCAGAGAAAACCCACGCAGACACGGGGAGAACATGCAAACTCCACACGAGCGGGGCCGGGATTAAACCCGGGACCTCAGAACTGTGACGCCAATGCTTTCCAGCTGATCCACCGTGCTGTCCCTAACAAATACATTTGAAAAAAAAAAAAAAAAAATCATACTTTCATAGAAAATAAAGGCCGGAAAAGAGAACAGTATCAAATTTAATGAAAGCAAATCTGAGATCTGCCTTTTAGTATGCAAAAGAGTTGCTGAGAAGAGAGGTGGGAGGGTTGCCAGACAGAAGAAAAAGAAAGATGGAGAACGAGAAGCCTGAAGAGTCATCACAGCGGCTTTCATCCAGCAGCTCACACTGCCTAGCAACCTGCACACCGCGCACCCGCAGTGTTACGGCGGCACAATTAACACAACTATAAATACATATGCATTTTTAATACCAATTTACAGGATGAAAAGTGTTTCGCAGCATCCACACCTCTGAGTAAACTTTGTTTAGCACACGAATGCTGACATGTACTTGACAATAACCACTATGTGAAGGTACAACTACGTCTGAATATTTGTCGCTGCACTTATCAATGGATCTGATTGGCATTTTACATTTTACAAACACTGTAACTGCAGAGTACTTAGTCGTGATTTTGAAATGTATTGTATAGTAAAATGGCCAAACGTCGCACATACAAATTGAGGTCGCAGCGGTTGGACTGTGCTGCACACGATCGGATTACAAATCCAAATCTTATTTTTCTTACAGATTTCCAAAGTACTGTATAGTTGCAAACCTGAGTAAAGTACTTTTGTGGGAAAAAAAAAAAAAAATATTCAAGTCACACAAATGTCGAGCGTCACTTCTACAAGTGTTTCGATTATATTTTTTTCCTCTTTTTGTGATGTCAACACAGGACATTAGTCGGCATAGCAAACAAGAAGATAGTAACCGGATTACAAGAATTGGAACTCGTCAGCAAAGTTGTGTACTTTATCCTGGCTGCGCAGTACTATAATAATAATAATAATGAAAAATGAAGAACAATGGAGAGTGAACTGAGTTTTGTCTTTAGTGTATGTGAAACAACTCACATCCAGGGAACCAGCACAAATCTTCCCTGGTAACGGTATTCAATATTTTTTTAGAATCGACTACTTAACCGATCATTCCATCCATTAAAGACATTATATTCGATTTTTAAAAACTATTTTGCATTATTAAGCATATTATTCAAACATTATTGCCAACTTGGGGGTCCCTATCCTCACGTTTGACTGTCGTATCTGTGACTGTGAGTGTTTGCGACTTTAAAAGGCGCGGCATGGCCTGGTGAGTGACGTGGGCGTCAGCGAATGAGAGTGTAGAGTTGGCTGCCGGTTAACCGCTTGTGTATGAATGCGCTTATTACATATTTATCTTCTTCTTGTTTTTTCAATAAGGTGATTGAACGTGAACTGGCGGCTGTGTTGACTTTCAACCACCTGCGGGGGCGCTGCAATAGTTGGAACTAGTTGATGCTTGGTTATATTAAATTAGCTAACATTGATACGTTGTCTTGTTTTGGTGAACACAGACGTGCGAGTGTGGTACACATTGCGCTTTATTGTTGTTGTTAAGTGCGAAAAGATCCAAATGTTGGAGAACTTCTGGTTTTAAGAGATATTTTGTGTAGAACATCAGAGTACAATAATATTAGTCTGTATGGAAAATGTATCCAAGGCTGAGGTTTTTCTTTACCTTTTTATGTAATCTGATTATTTCGATGAATTTTTGCAGGCCAAGAGCAAATAAATTCAATTTCCCATATGTCCTCATGAAAAAAAATTCCAAATTCACAACAAAATCGCATTGGAAAAGAATTTTGTTGTTTATGTTTCTGAAAAAGGAAAACACAAATAATCATACACATAAAGTATGTTAATATTTAACAGAGAAATGAAAACACTTGATCAGTTTTTACTAGTTAGTTTTACTTCGTCTTCTTTATTTTATTTCATTAACTCGTTGTGAAATTGGTGCAACTTTACGACAGGAAACAGTTGAATGACAAAAAATAATAGGTATTTGACCCCCCCTCGTGCGGCCAGCTCCTCTTCACCCAACTTATTGAACCGGTCCCAAATTAGAAAAGTCCAAATACTCGTCCTCTTTTCTGTTGCACTTGAGAGTCAGTATTAGGGACCCATTTTCCCTCCACATTAAAGCGGGGGGCTCTCAGCTCGGGGCTTAATCAAGTGGAAATGGGAATAGGGCGGTGAGGGACTGGGGAGGGGGAACGGGGGGCAGGGGGTGGGGGGTCAGGATTGCGGGGTGCAGGGTAGAATGGCACAATTGTTCACATAAAGGCCTCACGTTGAGCCCACTTTGAAGTTTCAGTCAGGGAGGGTGAGCGGTTTGCATTCAGGAGGGGGGGGGGGGTGGTCATCTATTGCCAGGATTTACAGTAACAAAACACCATTACAGGTTTTGCGCGTGGCGAAGCACTGCAGGGACGCGAGAATGATCCTAGGTGAAGCGCATACTTTACTGCGAAAAAACAAAATAGCGTCTCAACAATCCCGACAACGGCGGGACAATATCCCATCATTATCCGGGTAATATTTCCCCGCGTTGTTGTTCCCTCGCACGGACACCCGGCAGCATCAACATTCAAGGGAGATTCCCCTCCATTTGTCCCCCGTCCCATACAAGTAGACGGGCTCCCACTGATCTATTATGTCGCAAAGCCTTTCTCATGCATGTCTTGAATGCTCAGAGGATAATCACGTTTCCCTGAGACAGGCTAAGCTGCGCTAAATAAACCCCACATAAAGGGAGGGGGGGAAAAGTTGCGCGGCGTGCGAAGGTAACGCTGGAAAAGTTGCAAGCTATGCTGGCAAATGTAGGAAATAGATTTAAAAGGTTTTGTTTGAACATGAAGAGTTAATTTAAAGTTGTATTTCCTACCTGCGTCCTTCCTGCCAGAGCAGGTGTATTTTAGGGATGCTGGATGGAGCCTCGTAAAAGCAAAATCCTCGCAGCGACTCCCTCGGGTTAAACCTTCGCGTTCCGCGTTGGACGAGTGTGGAAAGGCTGCGTAAAAAAAAAAAAAAACAACAACACGGCAAAAGTCAGACTGAACTGCGGCGCACACTTGTTGCTCGGTGGTGGATGTCAGGGTTGAGAGCGGCAGGTCCACTGGGGGGGGTGCACAAAGTGGATATTTGCATTAGATGGGCCCTCCCCTCGCCTTTCATGGCAGCCATTGTTTGTCGCAGCCGGGGCTCAAATTCGGTCCTTCTCTAAATCCCCTCACCACTGGAGCAGGGAATGCTGATTTTTTTTTTCGTCCTCTCTCTCTCTCTCCTGAGCTGCCAGCAATTAACAAAAGACACATTGCAACAAAGCCCAACTAGACAGTATGCTGATTTTTTTTTTTTTTACCCCCCTTTCATTTATTTAATGGACATAACATCAACCACTTGTCATGAACACTTTTCAAATGTGTTTCTTTGAGTCCTACGTTGCTGCGTGTACTATTACCTTTTTTTTCTATGAATATTTTTAAAAGCACATTGAAGTAAAAAGATTGGTCTAAAGGGAGAAAACCTTTTTTTTTTCATTTTTGCATGTGTAAAACATGTTTAGCACTTTAATATGCACAGTTTCCATCAGGATGGAAATTGTCTAATTGCGAAACTAGGACAATCACATCAAGCTCCACTGCACTACAATTCTTGAACTTTCGTTTTTATTACTTATTAATTAACTTTCACTGTAATTTTATCTTACTGGGGTTTGCATAGCTTTGAGCAAGAGACTAGTGGCCTAGCAGGGCTGAATCAATTGTGCTCAACTTTGCAGTAAAAATCCATGAAAATACACTCAAACGCTTATAAGATAAGGAATTAGATACTTGGTGTTTTGCATTTAAAAATCTAATCATGAGTGGACCATGAAAATTAGTGCAACTTTGCTTCCATCTAGCGGTTAACTCGAAAAAACGAAATAATCCTCCGGCAACAAAGCAAAATAACAACAGTTCAAGCACAATATCATATTTAATTGAACGATATTCGAGTGTACCATATTTTCCTGCTTTGGTTTTATTCCTTTATATTTCTTATTGGAGTTTCTATCCTTCAAAATTAATCAAACCACAACCAAGCTACTAAATTAGCATTACCGAGTGGCTAGCAGCTAATTAGCGGTTAGCTTAATACTGGCGTTAAAAAACACGTGCGTAAAATCGTCGTGAACATGGAGGGAGCAACAAAATGTGCGTGAACATTATAAATTTAGAGTTTCAAGTACATATTTCTAGATAAACCGGTTCTTATAAGACACAAAATGAACAGTGATAACAGAACACTAACCTTGCTTTCACCACGGCGTCGCCATCATGGTAGAACTACGTTCCATACCACGCCATAGTTTTGTTTTTCTCTTATTTTTGTTCAATATATCTGCTTCGTGTAAGCGTATAAAAATCGCAGGATAATTTTAATCTTGCCATGTTGTTGAATGTCCAAAAATAGTGGAAAATATTAAAACAATAATTTGATCTTCTGTCCGGAGTGGTTTTTTTTTCTTACATAACTGTAATAATGAACTATTTTTAAAAACTAACTCTTCCATCCGTTCCCTCCACCTGATTTTAGTTTGGCAAAAGTTCTGCAAAATAATATTTAAAAAAGGATTGTTATTTTTTTTAAATGTGTATACCGCTGCTCCAGTAAAACCAACAATAAAGTAATCTTAGGCATAATTAAAAACTGTAAAATAATTCTATCATCACATCTCACATCCCTGCATGTATCAAATTTTGATTTTCTTAGTGTCTGTGTGTTGTTTCTTTTGGAACAAAATGTCTTATTCTAGGAACAATGTCCTATTTTTTTTTTTTTTTTAGTATAAAAATTACTTTTCCGGATAAAACTCGTCATGGTAAGGCAATTAAATTGTATTTTCGAAATTCACTTGTCAAAATATTTTTTTTCAGTTGTTTGGCTTAAGTCAATTTTCTCTCTTAGAAATATATATACATATAATTTTTATTACCTAAGACGTTTCGACTTTATGACGCTGCCCCCGTCCGCCATTTTGGTTCCATGGAGCTGAAACCTACCCCATCTGACCCACCCCCCCCCCCAAAAAAAAAAAAACGACTCCACCCTGGACTGTTCATCCAGTTATTGAGACAGACAACCATTCATCCTCGCATTTACACCGCCACACAGTGAAAAGTGCACCCACGTGAATCACCACTCCGTTAAGATCTCGATAATGTTTATTACCATATATAAAAGACAAAATACACCTATGCATAATTAAATTCATGATGACATATGCATATATAGTATTATAATTATACTGTAAAATGTGTTTATACATATTTTTTATACAGTACACATAGCAAGATTATTTTTTCTTTGCATAAAAACTGTCAGTGGTGATTTTATAATCCCCCCCCCCAAAAAAAAAAAAGTCCAACCCCATACAGTCCACAGCTAGAGAGGCCTCTGTGAAAAAGCAGCACCTTTACACCTGAGATCCGTGTTATTTTTGGAGAGGTCTCCTACAGAACGTGACGTGACGCTTCCAACGACCGTCGACAGCATCATGAGGGGAAAAAACGGGTTTCAAAATTTTCCTGGTTTTTGACTTTCTGGCGTGTGCGTGTGTGCATGTGCTCGCTGTTACTGAAAATAGGTTCTGCGGTCCCAGCAAAGACTCGTTTCAAAATAAAAAAAAAAATACAAAAAATCTAAACCGTGCCACACAACATTTGTGGGAACACAATAGCTTCGAAACCCCTTTCAGGTCCACTACGGCCGGGCATCACAATCGAAAACTCCTCCATACGTGTCGGGATATATCTGGATAGCTTGAACGAGGAGAGTACAAAGATCTGGGACTGGGAGTGGCGCTTGGTCCGGTCCGCAAGACGCGAACGGAGGCGGTCATGTCTGGTGGTAATGGTGATAGTGGTGGTGGTGATGGTGTTCGTGGTGATGGTGGTGCTCGTGGCGCTGGACCACGGGAACCACGAAGCCCGGGCTCCCGGGGGGGCCGGACACTTGCTCCCGCTCCAGGCCCGGCAGCGCGGAGGGCAGGGTGGGCTGCGGGGACAGGGGGGTTTTCCCTGGGGAAAGCGCCTCGCGGGCTTTGGCCCTGACGCGTCTGCTGTGACTGTACTGGAGAGGGTGTTGGTGGTGGCCGGACGCTTGGACCTGGTGCGGTAAGTGGTATACATCCTGACCCCCGTGGGCGGCCCCGCTGGCGCTATGCAGCACACTTTGCAAAGGAGGGTGGTAGCCGTGGCATTTAGTCGATTTGCCCCCGCCGCCGCCGCTGTTCCCTCCTTTGTTGGTTCCCTTGGGGGATTTCACAAACTGTACCCCTTTACCCCGGAACTCTGCGGGGTTGTAACCGTCGCCGATGACCTGCGAGCGCCGCTGGTGAACGACCTGGGCTTCTGGCTCGTGGGAGCGACAGCGGTTCTGGCTCTGGGAGCTGCGACTGTGGCTCTCGTTGGGAGGGCTTGTTCCTGAAAGACAGGTCAGAGCTTGAGGGGTGGGGGTGGGGGGGTGGGTCGCTTTTTACCGCTGCTTAAACACAATGAAACATTGTGCCGAAGCTGACAAGCAGGCATTCACGAGCACTCGAGCAAGTATCAAAAATGCCTTGTCTGAACGATGAAAGTCGAGCATTCAGTTCAGGATCCCATTTTGATTATTTCTGCCAAGTCCGCAACAGAGAGACAAGTTTATATTCTGATTGCTATTTGTGGGTTGATAGGATTACACAAAACTATAAAACTGAAATGCCACGTATGGGTCAAGGTCAAGACAATGAAATCAGGGATACCAGCGTTTACTGTTGCCTATCAGAGTCCATGTCAGTTTTTCAAAATCCATCCTTTTTCTTCGCCGCTTATCCTCACGAGGGCCGTGGGGAGTGCTGGAGCCTATCCCAGCTGTCAACTGGCAGGAGGCGGGGAACACCCTGAACTGGTTGCCAGCCAATCGCAGGGCACATGGAGACAAACAGTCGCACTCACAATCACACCCAGGGGCAATTTAGAGTGTCCAATTAATGTTGCGCGTTTTTGGGATGTGGGAGGAAACCGGAGTGACCCGGAGGAAACCCGCGCAGGCACGGGGATAACATCCAAGCTCCACACAGGCGGGTCTGGGATTGAACACAGGACCTCAGAACTGTGAGGGCAACGCTTTCCAGCAGAGCCACCGTGCCGCTGAAAGCTTCTTGCCCTTCATCCGAGCCGATACTCTTCTGTCCCATAGAACACCAGACACCTTCCGCCAACTGTTCCACCCTGCTTGGACCAGTTTCTTCACTTCCTTACCACACTCACCACTGCTCTCTATTGTTGACCCCAAGTATTTGAAGTCGTCCACCATCGCTATCTCTTCTCCCTGCAGCCACAATCTTCCCCCTCCACCTTTCTCATTCACGCACATATATTCTGTTTTACTTCAGCTCATCTTCATTCCTCTCCTTTCCAGGGCGTGCCTCCATCTTTCTAATTGTTCCTCTGCCTGCTCCCTGCTTTCAGTGCAGATCACAATATCATCTGTGAACGTCATAGTCCAAGGGGATTCCAGTCTCACCTCATCTGTCAGCCTATCAATTACTACCGCAAACAGGAAGGGGCTCAGCGCGGATCCCTGACGCAGTCCCGCCTCCACCTTTAATTCTTCTGACACACCTACGGCACATCTCACCGGTATTCTGCTGCCCTCATACATGTCCTGTACTATTCTAACATATTTCTCCGCCACTTGCGCATGCAGTACCACAGTTCCTCTCTTAGTACTCTGTCATAGGCTTTCTCTAGGTCTACAAAGCACTAAAAGGAAGCACCTCGTCCAACATCGACATCGTCCCTTAGTCACAAGACGGCGTTAAAACAATTATTTGAAAAGAGACGGGGGACATGGCTGCAGCACAAAAACTGCTGAATTTTCAGCCAATAATGAGGATAGGTCAAAATATTATTATATGAGGGAGACGACATTGTTGTGTCCAGTTCATCTTATTCCCGTCAAATCGTGGTGTGCTTGTGACGCACTTTTTACCTTCAAACCTGGAGGTGTAGTTCTCTATGCCAGCCAAATCCAGGTAGTGATTCCTCCGCTCAGTGTTTTCATCCACACAGTAATGCTGGCCTTCAGCGGTCGGCGGCGCCTCACTGCTTTGGCCCCTGCTGTTTCGAAGAAAAAAAAAAAAAAGGATCCCGGCACGCGGATAAGACGGCGGAAAATATCCATTTTCTGTGTGTGGTCGTGCGCTCATCAGCAGGCTGACCTGATGTAGGCCGACATGCGCTTGTCGGATGAACGACTTTCCTCCTGGTGGCAGCGTTCTGGAGACGGAAAGTGAAACAGGTCAGAAGGCGTCAATAAATAAAAAGTCGTGTGTGAATGATGCGGAGGCACATTGACAATTATTGTTATTTATGATTTTCTCCTGACCTGTTCCCGTTTCTCTTTTGTGACATCGAGGCTCCGGAGTGACGGTCAGCTTCACGCGCAGCGTCTTGCTTTTATTATGGCAGGAGTGGTTGACCGAGGCGTCCACGACATCGTAGATGGTGTGCATCAGGCTGGACATATCCTACAAATTTGGGGGAAACACGCACACGAAAACTTTGACTGACGCCCCGAAATTGGCCACAGCGATAAACGTAGACACGAAGAAGATTTGGTGATCCTGACTTGAGAACACATGCACACCTCCTTTGTCACTTTGCCGCTGTTGTCAAAGTCGTAAAGCGTAAATATCCACTCCTGCCGGTTGTCATCCTCCAGTGAGACGTCGCACTCCAAGTCCTGTACATAAGTAAGATGATGATCATAAATTTTTGTATTCATGAAGGTGCAGCTGTTCATGCTCATTTTTCATGCTGTTGCCAGAGAGGATTTCGTTTACATTCATTTGAATTAACGCACAATAGCATTGCACTCATAATACAATTGTACAGACGTTGTGGGGACTCTGCTTTACAAAATTCCACTCACTGGCACAAGGGGGCAGCAAAATATGTAGAATTAGAAGGAGAAACCCCCCTGTGTCAGTATGGATTTGGGGTATTGGTATTCATTTCACATATATGAGTTTACAGAACAGGCGGTACGGTGTCTCAGTTGGAACACGTTGGCCTCACAGTTCTGAGGTCCTGGGTTCAATCCCAGACCTGCCTGTGTGGAGTTTGCGTGTTCTCCCTGTGCCTGCGTGTTTTTTTTCCTCCGGGCACTCCGGTTTCCTCCCACATCCCAAAAACATGCAACAATAATTGGACACTCTAAATTGCCCCTAGGTGTGATTGTGAGTGCGGCTGTTTGTCTCGTTGTGCCCTGCGATTGGCTGGCAAACAGTTCAGGGTGAATCCCACCTCCTGGCCGTTGACAGCTGGGTTAGGCTCCAGCACTCCCTGCGACCCTCGTGAGGATAAGCGGCTAAGAAAATGGATGGAGGTTTATAAAGCAGATTCAAAACCCTTTTCCTAAGCAAAATCTGCCATGGAAATTAAAGATGAGCATTCCCAAAACATCTATCCATCCATCCATCCATTTTCTTTGCCGCTTATCCTCACGAGAGTCGCGGGGAGTGTTGGAGCCTATCCCAGTGGACTATGTGCAGGAGGCGGGGTACACCCTGAACTGGTTGCTGAAAGTGTTTGTCGCGTCTGCCTCACAGTTCTGAGGTTGAAGGGCTGAATTTTGGTTTCCGCCCGTGAGGAGTCGGCATGTTCTTCCCATACTTGTGAGGATTTTCTCAGAAAAGATGATTTAAACGTGGAAGCCAATACTACATTGCAAGCAGTGTTCAGCCAGCCAAAAGTTATTTTATTCTTCCTGTGAATACTAAATAAAATGGAGAAACACAGAAGTGGTGCTGACAAAAAAAAAAAAAAAAAAAAAAATCGCTTCCCGTTTCTTTTTGTTCCGGTAATAAAACAACTATCAGGCGTTTTATTGTCACAGTGCGGACTTACATCCAGACTGATGCGCTTCTTGCCGTTAGATTTGGTTTCTCGCTCCCCGTCCTCCGGGTGAAGGTACTGAAGGTAGTTCTCGCAGCCCTCTGCCTTTTCGGGGGGGAGGGCCACTGTCACAACACAGTCACACAATTAATTTGTTGCAACCAAACCACAGAAATACTGTATCTAAAAAAACATTGGGGGGTGGGGGGGGGGACAAAAAACAAAAACAAGGTCATACTCCAGAAATAGTTTGCTGTGTTTTGCTTTTTTCTTTAACGACACAGACTAAAATTATAAAAATCTGTTGGATTCTGTGGGTCTTTCGCACAGTTATGACTTCAAAAATAGAACATTTCTCTCATTAGTTTCCTTCCTTTGTTTCTGAAAGAGTCTGAAATAAATAGTAACAATGGGAATATTACGAGAATAAAGCTGTGCATGAATTCGAGATGAAAAACTTTTATATTTTCACAAGTACATGACAGAAGCTGAATATAGCATCGGGGGGGGGGGGATGCTACACTGATTTTACCATAAAAAGCAACACGATAAGTGAATTTTATAATACGACCACACAAACAATGAAAGTCAAACAGGTCAACTACCAATTAATTACAGTACGCCATTCAATGAACTGGTCAATAATTCAATAACTTTTTTTCCCTTGAAAATACATCTTTATTCACACAATATTAAAACTTTAATCCCGAAAATAGCTGACGCTTTATCTTAAAAATGTACTGGTTTCTTTATGGAAAATACACAAAACGATGCAAATTCCAGCAATGTTGAAAGTAGCTATAAATACATCTCAGCATTGTCATAATAATGTATGTTATAACGTGATATAACAAGTAACTTAATTTTTGTAAAAAAATATTAAACTTAAAAATACATAACTTTATTGTCATAATATCCATAATTTATACCAAAAGGCAGATCTCTAATTTGCTTTGATCAAATAATATACTGTTCTATTTTCAGGCCTTTTTTCTTTTCTATTAAAGTATGATTTTTTTTTATGTATTTGTTAGTCACGTTATTGTTTGATCTTTTCTTATAGCATTTTCATAGCTTGCTGTGATATACTGTACAAAAAAAAGTTCGGACAGATCCATCTTCTTAGTTGCTTATCCTCACAAGGGTCGCTCGCGGGGAGTGCCGGAGCCTATCCCAGCTGTCAACGGGCAGCAGGCGGGGTACGCCCTGAACTGGTTGCCAGCCACTCGGAGGCCACAGAAACAAACAACCATTTTGCACTAAAAATCACACCTTGGGGCAATTTATAGTGTCCGATTAATGTTGCATATTTTTGGGATGTGGGAGGAAACCCACACGGGGTACGGGGGAGAACATGTAAATTCCACACAGGTGAGGCCGGGAATTAAACCCCAGTCCACAGAACTGTGAGGCCAACGCTCTAACTAACCAGTTGTCCCACCATGCCACGCTATTGCTATAATATTTTAACCGTCCCTTCCCAACTTACCCTCTAGGGGGCAGTGTTGCTCTGCGAGGTGTCCCGCTTTCAAATGCTCGTTCGGAAACTCCTGGGTGGGGGGAGGAGGAGAGGAAGATCAAGAGACGTTGAGTGAATCTACAGTTCAGACCTCAGACACAGAGAAAATAAACTTTTCAGGCCAAAAACATTTCCTCGTCAGATCTGCGAAAAAAAAAAAAAGAAAAGAAGAAAAAATTAAAGACGGCCTCCACTGACGGGGAGCTTCGGTGCGGCCAAACACTTTGAAACATATGCGCTGTGCTTATTGTGTTTCACTGTCTGGGATGCAAGCGAGCGCGGCCAAGCATTTGAGATTCCTCCCAAGCCTTCAAACAGACTCTTGCATCCATCAAAAAAAAAAAAAAAAAATTAGAAGAAGAAGCTGCAATTCATCTTGTTAGCTCTCTCTTGGCCAAGTTCGCTTCTCACAGAAAGTGCTCAGCCTGATGAAAGAGGCCAAAAGTTAAGGGAAGTTTGGTTAGTGCCCATTCAGAACTCAAAAGCAACGCATGTGTGTGTTTATTTTGAACGGAGAACAAAAGCCAGGCTGACGTTTCCTTATTTTATTCTTCTGTAGTTGAAGAGAAAAAAAAATAATAATAAAAATAAAAATCGATGGAGTCCCGTCCGTCCCCGACAAAAAACGGAAACAAACCCACCGCGTGTTCACGCCAGACGGACAAACTCTAATCGGGCCGAGATCGTGGAAACAATGACAACGAAGTGCAGCGCGGGCCCGGAGCCGCAACAATTTACAAAACAACAAATGAATCATCTTGTTTGCGTCACGTTCGCCCCGCCGCGCTTTGAAATCAGAATCGCCAGCCGTCGACTCGGAGGAGGCCCGGCTGCAAGGAGGCGAATGAAAACCAGATCGATGCTCGAAAGACAAAAGAACTGCATGTACTGCGTGTGAGGGGGA
This sequence comes from Syngnathoides biaculeatus, assembly GCF_019802595.1. NCBI lineage: Eukaryota > Metazoa > Chordata > Actinopteri > Syngnathiformes > Syngnathidae > Syngnathoides > Syngnathoides biaculeatus. The sequence goes on from NC_084644.1 coordinate 6,466,033, forward strand.
ACATCTGCATGCGTTTAGGTGAAGGAGCCCCCCCCCCCCACCATCCCCTCCTCGCCTCCCCCTCCCCCTTCCCCTCTTTCGCAGCGTAATGACAACATCAGGGCCTGCGGTCGGCTTTAACAATCTCGGAGCCCGTGATTATTCCTCACTTCACAGGACGGGTCCGGGCGGCCTCTAATCTAACCCCGACCTTCACCATCAATAGAGAGGGGGCGGCGGAGGGGCGGACGGGTGGGGGGGGGGGGGGGGGGCGGTTCTGCGGTGGAGCGATCGAGTCTCAGGGTCAAGGTTTGAACACCCGCTGCAAATTGGCCACCTGAGACTTTTCAGGATAAAACGGCAAATGATTGGGAGTCGTGGCTTTTAGGGAGGAGAGGGGTGGGGGGGGGGGTTGAGGAAGAAGGAAAGGGGGAAGGGGAGAGAGGCAGGAAGTAGAGAATAAAGACACTGAGGGCACGTCGGAGGAAAGGGATGATAAGAGGAACAAAGATGGGAGAGGAATAGATACCAGAAGAGGATGTGGTCTGCCTAAGCGGAGACTGATAGGGACTATCTCCAGCTAAATGGGACCTCTGCCTGGGAACTGGAGGGGGAGGCTTTTTACAGACCCGACAGAACTTTTATGAGTGACGTGCAGATGACTCGGCGCTGCTCTCTGGGCCCCCAAACAAGTCTTTAATCACCACCTACCGTACGCACACACACACACACACACACACACACACTCTGTAATAAACCGTCACAACAAACGCGATCTGGCAGATTTTTTTTTTTTTACCTCGCGTGTCCCATGGCGGGACAAAACCCTCTACGCCTCGAGACGTAAAGCTTTGAAAATAAATAGGAAAGTATAGTTCTCATGCAAAAATGTGAATTTCCTACATCGTTCGAATGCCCGGCCGACTTACTCACTTAATTATAAACAATTACAAAAACCGCATCTGCTGTATGCTGACAAATGCTTTTCAAAAGACACTTTGGGTACGCATGTGTGTAGTATCACTGTATCACTATTCTATCCATCCATCCATTTTCTTTGCCGCTTATCCTCACGAGGGTGCTGGAGCCTGTCCCGGCTGTCAACGACCAGGAGGCGGTTTACACACTGAACTGGTTGCCGGCCGATCGCAGGGCAGACAAACAGCTGCACTCACAATCACACCTAGGCGCAATTTAGAGTGTCACTATTTTATTATACAGTATTTAACTTTGTCAAAAATTATAACTCATTATCGAATATATCTTTGGAGCGCCATAGTGTAGAATAACTAACTAAATAAATAATAATAAACCTGTCGAACTGTGTAGCCATTTACACGACCGAAGAAGAAGTCACGACTTCGACTTCACTTTCCGTTAAACAGGCCAACATTTCGGCCGAGTCCGTAAATTCGTGAGCAAATTGAGACGTCGTCGTCGCTGTTTTGGTATTTTGCTTTGGAGCCCACTTTAGCCATCTTGCCGCCGAACATCTATGGGAGGAGATTTCTACAGGGAGTCCTCGGTCTACGACTGACATCCATTCCGACAGTAGCGACTTAACTCTGATTGGGACCTAATTCGGATTCCACCGTTAAAGTCAGAATTGACATCGAAATACTTTGTATAAAAACACAAATACATTGAAATGAAAAAGATGATGTACTTAGCATCACAGAAGAAGAAGAAGGGGAGGCTGTGCTTAGCTATCGCAAAGGAACCTTGTCCTCGATCATCTCCATCCCGACAAGTATCAAAGAACCTTGTTTTTCGATCATTTCTTCCGACAGAGGAACAGAACCCTTCACATGTGCTAAAATATGGACTTTATCTTTAATAATTGTCACCACGGTCGACCGACTGAAGCCTTGGTGGCATTGCTGTCTCTCCTCTCTCCAATCTTTTTGTGATCTTGAGCTTTGTTTCCATGGTAATGGATGTTCTTTTGGCTGCAGAAGCATTTGTAAAAGACACAGCTTTCTTTTTTAGGGCGTTTATGTCGAAAAAGGTGGGCAAAAATAGCGAAGATACTCCCGGCGCACAAACACGGGCGATTATTCGCCAGACAAAATGGCGGACGGGGGACAGCGTCGTAAAGTCGAAACGTCTTAGGTCGAGACCGTCTTAACCCGAGGACTCTCTGTATTAGAGTGGGCTGTAGTAGTTTTTGTGTGTGGGTGTGTGGTGTCATATTACATTATATTTGCAGGTCAGTGTGTAGAAGGACTCTTGATGAATAAAGGTGGCAATTTTTTAACTAGATTGCCCTCAATAATGAGTGGCGGCACGGGAGGGAAAGCGAGTTGTTCTGCAGCTTAAAGCAGCATCAAAAAGTTAGCGCATCCCTTGAGTATGGACCGCAAAGCAATAAGCTCTGGAGCGCGAGAGAAGGGAATCGTCATGAAACAAACAAAGCCAACTTCCTCCAATTAAAACTGAGGTAAGAGGGGATGTAACGTCTCGCTGATTGAGGCAGAGCACGTGGCCTCGCCGAGGACTGCAAGCCGCCCCAAACGCCTCCTCATTACATCCGCCGAGGGAGCTAATGAGAGAGCGGGACCGCGTCTGACCGCAGTCTGCAGTTTAACATCCAAACACATGGCATCGCCATCGCCATCGCCCACGCCGTTGCCCCCCCCCCACCCTAAATCCGCCAGCCACATGTGCAATTAACCGCCTCCTGGCATCTCGCCGCAGCCATTCTTTCGATCGGATCGGTCTACGCGAAACAAGTCTGGGAGCTTTCTTGTTTTCCACCTGGATGCGATGATCCACGCGTATTTTGAGCGAAAAAAAAAAAAAAGAGGGATGACAAGTCAACGCAGTGACAGGACGACCATGTAAACAAGTGTCATCCGGGCGCTGTGGCATCAGCGCGAGCCCGAAAAGTGTGTGATGTTTGTTCCCGTTTCATGCGGCACCTCTGCCAAGCTTCCCTCCAGCTTCCAACTTCTCCTGGCAGACTTTAATGTGGGTTAAGGCGACCGGCGGGAAGCTTTCATAGGAACCTACCAGGTGACATCAGACATCCCCCCCCCCCCCGCTCTTCGCCAGCGTCCCACCCATTAACCCCCCCGCTGGAAAACCAACACTACACATCTTTGTTTTGGCGACCCCCCCGGCCCCACCTCGCCGACTGAAAAGACTCACACGGTAGTCTTCCTTCAAAACGTATGATGTGCACGACACGTTTTGGAGAAAAAAAAAAAAAAAAAAAAGAAAAAAGCCGAGGCTACAGCACGAAAGATTGCCTAAACATTTCCTCTGGCCTCAGGGTATGAATTACAGCGGCGTGTATGTGAATCCAAGTTCAAACATACTCCATGCTGGAGAAAAATTAAAAAAAAAAAAAAAGGATATCATCAAGAGGCTTCCTCATATTTTCCAGTCGATGCGGCTTTCCAAAATCGTGCAATTAGTATCCACACAACTTGTACGCCGCAGCTCTTCTTTCCTGTCCAAACAAGATCTCGCTCATTTCCTCAAAAGTGTCTCGAGGTGACACATGCTCAAAGTCACCTGACACCTCGAGGAAGGCGCCGAGGGAAATCCTCGACTATTAATCGCGTGCGATTGGGGGAGGGCTAATCGTTGACGGAAACGCGGCTCCGGCGGTGTCGGCGTAAAGGAAGGAACGCCGCTTTGTAAACATACGGCGTGGCCGTCACCGCACAATGAAACCGGAGAGCCAGCGAGGCCGTTGAGGTATAAAAGACCTCCATTCCGCCGAGAAACCAACCTGGCCTTGACTCAAAACCAGATGTAAGTGTTTAAACTGAAGACAGCCAGTGAAAGGGAAGACGATGGGGGAGGGGGGAAGGGGAATAGCGAGAGGGTTGCAAAACGCTAAAAAGAACAATGGATGGACGGGAGACGATGGGAGGGCTCAGCCGAGAGCCCGAGTCAGGGTCATTCTGGTGGTGGGTCAACATAGAACACTGACCTCGGCTTAAGTTTCAAATGGCAATCGCGTCGAACCGCTAAATTCAAGCACAAGCCAATCCGGGATGATTGTTTGTTTGAACTTGGGATAAACTTGTTCAATTGGAAACAACGGAAAGAGAAATCCAAAGTGCTTGTCCGTGTTTGTGCGCCGGGAGTATCTTCGCATTATTCGCCCTCCTTTTTAGACATTACGGCCCCAAAGAAGAAATCCGTGTCGTTTTAGAAATGTTTCTGCAGCAGAAATGGAAACGAAGCTCAAGATCATAAAAAGATTGGAGAAAGGAGAGACAGCAACACCACCACCGGCTTCAGTCGGTCGACCGTGGTGACAATTATTAAAGATAAAGTCCGTATTTTAGCGCATGTGAAGGGTTCCGGCCCCATGTCGGATACAATGATCACAAAACAAGGTTCTTAGATACTTGTATACTCAATGTATTTGTTTTTTGATACAAAGTATTTTGATGTATATTCTGACCTTAGCGGTGGAATTCTGACTGATGTGGAAATTCGAGTGAAGTTGCTACTGTAGGAACGGATCTCAAGTCGTAGACCGAGGACTCCCTTTATCTCAAATCATCTTTCCCCATTTAAATGAATGGAAATGCCGTTGATCTGTTCCAGAAATGTCTTTAAATAAAGAAAAATAACTTTCCATAATATTGTACTTCATAAAAACATCACATTATACGCGAAAGATTATAAAATGCACTTAACTTTTGGGCATTGTGATTTGATGCGGGAATTCAATCCATTGCTGCTCCTTCTGGCATGCCTGCCTTGGCCACTGGGAGGCAGCAATGCATACTACAGAGAAGAAGAAACTCCTACAACTCTGCATCAAGTTGCTGTAATTAGTTAATTTTTCAAACAAGTGATGTCTGCGAGTATTGTAGGTCAAACGTGATTCTTGTTTTTTTAAGTTTTAATGTTTCGGCTTGGAAGCATTTGTTTTAACCCACACTGCCCCACCCTCTAAAAAAACAGCACGCGTTCACAATCATGTTATATAGTGAATTATGTGCAGCATGAATATGAAAAAAAAATCCACAATGCACTGAACCCGTCATAGGTCAACTGCGATACAGCGAGTGAACGCTGCATTCCTTGAATCTCGCTCAAATCAAATCCTGTGAAGCACACCGCACTTCTGTCTGACATCATACAACGACAGCGGCGAACTGTACGAGATTCCGCCGCATGAAAATAAACAGGAATGCGTGGCGAGCGCGCGGAAGCCGCTTTGAAGTGTCAGCAGACGTGCGCCGTCGTCTTACGGAATTCGAAATCTACGGGCGTTTAGCGGGGAATGCGATGGACGCATCGGTTTGCCGTGACATGTCTTTCTCCGAATGCCATCGAGATGAGAGCAGAACACCGTCCCGCCGCCTGGACGGACTCCACGTGGCCCGAGAAACGACTCTCGCAGGCCAGCGGGACTCTGTTTGAGGTCGAACAGGAGGCAGAAGCTCTCCTTTGGCAGGACATGAATCGAAGGGAGTGAAGCCTCTTCGGTTCTTGTATAACAACAGCTGTTAGGGGCCTTTTGATGAGAATGCTCAGCCATTGAGCTAAGTGCATCCAAACCATTGAAAGTCACCTGCTCCTCTACAATTGAGAGATCTTCTAATACCCCACCCGTTCCGCCTTTCCCAAACCTGATGATCCCCTCGCTTTGATTTGACCTGCTGGAAGGCATAAACAAAGATTATCGCCGCTAGCTGGCCGCCGCGCATCTGTCAGCGACGCCGTAATCAGCTCCGCTTCATTAAAGCCAGCGTTGATGGCAACGTGACGTAATGGAGAAACCTTTCCTCAGCTGTCGCACGCGCGCCCGGTACGCCGTCGCTACTCGGAAACCTCGCATCTCATTCCACTCAATCGTGTCGGGTATTGAGTTCTCCGCGTTCCGCGCGCTACGCTTCGATTTAGCCGAGACGTACACGCTGCGCCACGTCGGGTATGTGAAAAGTTATGCAACGGCTGCAGACTTCTACATAGTAACGCCTTTGGATGTGCGGGACGTAAAAAGGGTTAGTGCAGGGGTGCTCGATGAGTCTATCGCGATCGAGGCGATACTGGTCGATCGCGGGACGGCGTGCTAAAAAAAAAAAAAAAAAAAAAAAAAAAAAATGTCAGCCGATGTTCCCTCTAAACTGTGCACGGGTGCAATTGCAGTCTCTCCGCAGATATTCCACGTTGCGCGCAAAAAAATTTGAAAGTATAACATAGTTTGTGGCATTTTGCAATGTGATTCAATGAGTGAGGGATGACTGGTTGTTACATCCAATGACACAATTCACATACATACTGTAAAAAATGAAAAGAAGAAGCCACTGGTTTCTTTCAGGCAGCACACGGAAGTTCCTCTAACAACAATCGCTGCTCCGCCACACGCTCTTTCCTAGTTTATTTTACACCCGCCCCCGCTCTTAAAGACATACACTCATAATTACAAACGTTACAGTACTTACGCAGCCCATCAATGTGTTTTATGATGAGAGCGTCCACCACCGCTGCTTTAGTTAGCAACACAGTCTGGGCAATGTAGAGCAAAGAGGAGCTAGACACGGCGCTTATGTTTACTTCCGATATTAATGGAGAACGTTAAAAAATGCTGTTGCTTTAGGATGCAATGACTGTCGGAGTATGTGACTAATCAAAGAAAAGGTGGTTAAACTGGATGAGATTTTCCTCTTTTCAGAGTGGGAAAGGTCTGGTCTGAAGCCAAAGTAGAACGTGCAGGATGAGATGGTGCGTGATGTTAAAATTCCACCTTGGCACAGCCTGATCCAGGATCAAAGCACAGACAATAGAGTGCACAAAAAGCTAATACAAAGTAGATCTTGGGGGTAAAAAAAAAAGTCTGGGCATACATTTGGCTCTTACTCTGTAGCATTTTTGACGAACCTCTTGAACGAGGTGACTCATCGAACAATGAGTTCCCATGTTTTCTGGAAGGATGTACAGAAAACGTACCGGGGGAAGAAACACAGGACGCCCTTTGAGCACACACACATGCGGTCAAACAAGGAGGAGGCGGCAGGCGATGAACAGGACGGGCGGGCGCTTGGCCTCAAACAGGATGTGCCTCTGTTTGTGGCCTCCATGTGAAATTCTGTAAGCTCGCGCACAGGCCTCCGGCTCTGAAGCCCAGCCAGTGGGGAGCGCGTCCAGGCTGATAGAGCTGAACAGATTTGTTCCACATTCCACAGGCCCTTTAAACAACACAGAAGACCTCAGACTGCCAGCTCGCGGCCGAGCTGGCCCGGGACACCGATCCCACGAGGACTCGAAGGGACTCCACCTCTTATATAAGTCATGGGGGGGGGGGGGGGGGGGGGGTGTCGGCCGCTCACTGTCTTGTCTTGTTTTGAATGTTTTGGGAGAAAACGCTCTTCAATCAACTTGCCTGCCACTCACAGTCATAAAAAGGAGGATTTGATGCACATTCCAGGGGTTTTGGGGGTGAGACGGGATTGGGAATTTTCACAAAGAATTACTGTTCGGAACACTGATCTATGAAAGCCTGATGTTGGGATGCTAAATTGCGTGATAACATCATAGCAGCGTGACACAGTGTAACAAGCTAGTTAAATACTCGATGAGGGACATGGGACAAAGAACAACTGTTAGGGGCCAAAACGACGGATTTTGTGTTCTTCCTGCTCATTTCCCGTCCTTGCATGGAAATAAATGACAATTATCGACCAGCCGTCTCTTGCGTTGCTAGCTCAGCCCATACCGCTATGAGATAGAGATAGAAACTTAAACTTTATTGCCAATTTAAACCTGTGTGTCAACATGTGTGTGTATATTATCATAATAATAATAATTTGATGATCCCATTTATCATTATGATGTGAAAAGATGTGGGATAATCTCTCTCTTTATATACTGTATATATTTTATTATGGGCAGTTACAATTGATACACATCAACTTCTTCTTTTCCTTTCGGCTTGTCCCATTAGGGGTTGCCACACCGTGTCACATTTTTCCATCTAAGCCCATCTGGTGCATCTTCCTCTCTCACACCCACAGTCTTCTTGTCCTCGCTCACAACATCCATCAGCCTTTTCTTTGGTCTTCCTCTCGCTCTTTTGCCTGGCAGCTCCATCCTCAGCACACATCCACCGATATACTCACTCTCTCGCCTCTGGACATGTCCAAACGATGGAAGTCCGCTCTCTCTAAGCTTGTCTCCAAAACATCCGACTTTGGCCGTCCCTCTAATGAGCTCATTTCTAATCGTATCAAATTTGTTCACACCAAGTGAGAACCTCAGCATCTTCATTTCTGCTACCTCCAGTTCTCCTTCCTGTCGTCGCTTCAGGGCCACCGTCTCTCATCCGTACATCACGGCCGGCCTCACCGTAGTTTTATAAACTTTGCCCTTCATCCTGGCGGAGACTCTTCTGTCACGTAGAACACCAGACACCATCCGCCAACTGTTCCACCCCCCTTGGACTTGTGTCTTCACTTTCTTACCACACTCACCATCGCTCTGGATTGTTGACCCTAAATATTTGAAGTCGTCCACCCTCGCTATCTCTTCTCCATGGAGCTTCACTCTTCCCCATCCCTCCCTCTCCGCATGTACATTCTGTTTGACTTCGGCTAATCTTCATTCCTATCCTTTCCGGTGCGGGCCTCCATCTTTGTAACTCTTCCTCCGTCTGTTCCCTGCAGATCACAATATCATTTGCAAACATCATAGTCCAAGGGGATTCCAGTCTAACCTCATCTGTCAGCCTATGCATTAGTACCGCAAACAGGAAGGGGCTCAGCGCGGATCCCTCATGCAGTCCAACCTCCACCTTAAATTCTTCTGACACACCAACGGCACACCTCACCATACATGTCCTGTACCATTCTAGCATACTTCTCCGCCACACCAGACTTGCGCATGCAGTACCACAGTTCCTCTCTTGAATTTATACCCATCAACAAAAGTTTTAAAGGTGTAACGTGGTGAGGACAACAAAGCCCAGCAACTCTGATGGTCAACATTTCTGCATCCGCAAAATATTATTTCAGTCATCAAGTTTTATAGTTGACAACATTTCTTCACATTTTCAACTTCCCAATCATAATTTAAAATCACTGATGTGCATAAGTGGATAACATACGTAGCTTCTTCTTTGGGAATGAGACGCTGGCTCGGTCGACCTCTTCCAGGATTTCGTTAAAAAGGCGGTGGTTTTATAACGAGAAGGAAAGGTCTTCACTTTTCCTTGGCAGCTGCCATCATAACGACAAATGTATCCATTTTGGGCCGTTCAGCAGTGGCATTTTTCCTCAAGATGAAAAAAATCAGGACCCTAAGATCCGGATCGAACTGTAATAATGTCTCAAAATCACGACAACATTCGCACTGGATGTTTGCCCCAGTCGCCGTGCTTTCATCTCGGACCGCACGTCATCTCCAAATTCTTCCGGGGCAATTTGTTTGAACGCATCCTGGAGCGTTCAAGAAGGGCTCAACTTTCTCAACTTATTACTCGCGATGTATTCGCCATTTAAAACAAGCCGTCCGCCACGATAGCAGATAGCGTGAGGCAGACTGCGAGAAAATCACTTCCTGATTTGTTGATATTTGAGACAGGACCCGGGTCGCTTGGCTTGTCCAGGCTTACGTCCCCTGGCTTCGGCAATTTGATTTGCTTTTGAACATTTACGGTCGGTCGGGTTACGGGAAACCTTAATATTTTCATGGATGGCCTTAACACTTTGCGATTCGCCAGCATTTTGGTGGCATAGCCTCACAGCCACGACATAGGGAGCTTTTCACCAGATACAGTATAGATTAAGTTGGCTTCCACAGGAAAAAACAAAAGTGACCAAGTGAATGCGAGAATCCTGATCTGCGAATAGGTGAGGGTTCACCGTACCGCAGTTCCTCCCACGTGGAATTGGTTAGAGCGCCGCTAAATGTTTTCAGATAAAAACAGCGCACGTCTCCATCCGAGGGACGCTCAGAGCGCCGTGCCTGTCAGCACGAGTAAATAAAGATTTGTAAGCACCCTCATCATCCTCTGCTGTGTTTCAACACGACCGCTCTCCCCCGCAAGGATACTCGTGGTAGTACGTGTCGGGTTGCCAGCTGTCTGTCTAGCATGGAGATGTCAGTTGTAATTGCTCTCACCTGCGAGATAAGCGCCGACAACTGTTGCCCCCCCCCCGCTTGTTTTGTTAAGTTTGCGCGGGATTCCAGTCCCCGGCTTTGAAAAGCAGGCCCGGCACTTCATAGGGGTGAGGGTTCTGCGGTTTGGTAGAGGGGGACTACGGGCGTTACAGTGCCCCTGTGGGTAACTGAGAAATGCAAACAAACCACGAGGCGCGGCAATGGCGAGCACACCCAAGAGATGCTTGTCCATGTAATCCACAATGACTTTTTTTTTTTGGGGGGGGAGGGGTTGCGGCACTCTCGCTGTTAACGACTTGCGGGGTTGCTGGATAAGCTTCCCGCTGGGTTTCCGGAAAATGCCTTCCAGCGGGATAAGAGCGGCTTCATGGTCAGGACCGCAGCTCTCCAGTCCACTTGTCACCGTTCCCAACGGGTAACTTACAAAGAGGAGTGCAGATCCAAATGACCGCCGATGATGAGAGGCCCTCGTGCAGCCGTGACCAATCGGCGAGTAATGTAGCATGAACGCTCCACACTTCCATCTGGGAGGTACAGCGGGCAAACGGACACGGTCGGCCGGTGCTGGAGCTCGGCGCCATTATCGCATTCAGCCATCGAAAAGGCAACGCTCATGACGCAAAAAAAAAAATAAATCCGTGAACAAAGTCGATGAGCAAAAGTGTCGAGTAACTGAAGAACAATCTGACTTTAGAGGAGTTGAGATTTTGTCAGGACGTGGGAAAATGTGTGCTGCGCAAAAATACTAATCGGAGCTATGAATAGCTAACCTCGAAGCCAGAAGTTTACATACAATGAGCAAAAACGCACATTTCGTTTTTCGGATCACTGTCTGACCTCAAATCAGACGAAACCTCTAAAGATCACCCAAATTATTAAATGTCCCAATCATGAAAGAGAGAATTCCTTGGAGAATTTTATAATATTTCCTTCATGGTCAAAGGTTCATATACATTTCCTTAGCTTGGAGTAGAATTTTCTCTGAACTGCATGACTTGGGTCAAACGTTTTTGGGTAACCTTCCACATCTTCTGACAGTAGTCTGCTGGAATCCTGACCCAGTAACTCCTGACAGAACTGCTGTAACTGATTCAGGTTTGTCGGTTGCCTTGCTCGCACACGCCTTTTCAGATCTGCCCAAAAATTCTCAATTGGATTCGGATCAGGGTTTTGTGATGGCCCCTCCAAGACATTGATTTTGAAATCCTCAAGCCACTTTGAACCGTTCTGTCAGTAAGCTTGTGGCAAGGAAATAATTGTAACATTCACACAACCTAATTTTGGGTTGAATATTCCCATGAACAGGCGGCACGGTGGCTTCGCTGGAAAGCGTTGGCCTCAGAGTTCTGAGGTCCCGGGTTCAATCCTGGACCCGCCTGTGTGAAATTTGCATGTTCTCCCCATGCCGGCGTGGGTTTTCTCCAGGCACTCCGGTTTCCTCCCACATCCCAAGAACATGCAACATTGATTGGACGCTCTAAATTTCCCCTCGGTGTGATTGCGAGTGCGACCATTCATCTCTAAGTGCCCTGCGGTTGGTTGGCAAACCAGTTCAGGCTGTACCCCGCCTCAGCTGGGATAGGTTCCAGCACTTTCCGCGACCCTTGTGAGGATAAGCGGCCAAGAAAACGGACGGACGGATATTCCCATGAACAACTTGAACATCTGGGTAAGCATATCGAGCGCAGCTTTGCTGGAAACGGTAATCCGCGATATCTTTGAGGTCGTACCCCTGCCAGTAAAGCGTTCTGGCATTCAAAAGTCTATCCAATTGCCTCTCGGTAATAATATACATGTTTTTGGTTGTTTTTTTTGCGATGACAGCCTTTTAACATCTTTACAGCTCACCCCCAGTGCATAATAAAATTCCAAGATAAAATTCCTTTGAAGCGTAAAATGATGTGGCTTTAGCGCTGGGCTCCATCTCTACTCTAGTATTTGTAGGGAGCGTGTCCACAGTACAGAGCCCCGCCTACTTAGTGGCCGCAAATCAGTATTTTGTGCCCATGTTCAATTTCGAGCCACAGTTTTAAAAGAAGCACTGCCCCATGTCATGTCTGGGGCTGTGTAGTCTCTGACCAGTCCTGCCTAGGTCTTGGGCAAAGATCTGCTTAACACAGGGCGTTCCGGCAGCTGTTTTGTCTCTCGCCTCACTTGGACCTGAGTAGGTGATGACTGACTGCTACTACAGCCACTTTAGGGAAGACCACAAGAATTCTTGACCCTGCAAGAACAGGCTCGATCCCGAGCTGCGAAGTTCCTCACGCGGCTGGAAGAGCGCACGGGGTCGTCCAATGGTCAACGCCAAGTCTATTCTTGATGATTTGCGAGCAGAGCACGAAAAGGAGAGTCTGCCATGTTGGGATGACGTGAAGGAATGCCTTGATTTTTAACACGGGCAAGCTCCAAATATCCCCTGACTGGAATTGTTTAGTGTTTTGAGCTGTTCAGTTTTCCGAAACCTTCCCTGAGCCAAGGCGCCCACTTAACATGAGGAAAAACCGCACGACGCACCCTCCATCCATTTTCCAAGCTGCTTATCCCCACAGGTGTCACGGGAATGCTGGACCCTAACCCGGCAAAAATATCACAAAAGTATAAACAGTATATATTCAAACAATGATGACCTCATCTCAATTTCCTGACATATTATTACTACTAAAGAGTAAAATCTGGACTTGTTTAGATGACACCAAACCTATTACCATAATTTCCGGCCTACAGAGCGCACCTGATTATAAGGCTCACACAGTACATTTGTAAGGAAAATACCTTTTGGTACATAGACCGCAGCTGTGTAAAAGCCGAAAGTGCCCACATTGAAACCGAAAAGGCGATAGAAAGAGACAGAAAGAGTTTTCAAAGTTGTAATACCTTATCTTATCACAACACGGCAGCACGAACTGGGTTGGTCAAAAAAAAAAAAAAACAGCCATGGCATCTACACAGTAGCAACACGCCAGCGCGGCGCTAACACTAGCATGGCGTTAAACCTAGCACGGCGCTAACAGGGCCGGTTAAAAAAAAACATACCGGTAAAAATCACTGAGACCCTACAGCAACACATTAGCACAGCGCTAAAGCTAGCATAGAGCTAACAGGGCCGGTTAAAAAAAAAAAAAAAAAAAAAAAACATACCGGTAAAAGTCACTTCTTCTGCACATATATTCCACCAGTCTCACTCTTACCTTTTCCGCTGGAGTGCACCCTTGCGCCCGTTAGAAAAAAATGCACAAATTTGCCGCGTCACCGCATAACCCGGAAATTACGGTATTATGTTTTTTGAATTGCAAGTGAATACAAACGTTAATTTTACATTCTGCTTTCTAGTGGATGAGCACTTAATTGCTCTGCCTCTCACTACACGTCGCTAGCGTAATAGATGAATTAAATACATTTATTGAAGCAAACACATAATTTCCCTTGGCTCATCCAAAGTTATCTGGTATAGGCTCCAGTACTCCGATGACCCTTGTGAGGATAAGCAGCTTGGAAAACAGACGTGGACACCTAATGATCTCTCACAGCACCGGTCGGGAATCACTGGTGCAGACGCGTAAAATGTAGAAAAATGAAAGTAGGGTGCAGGTCAATTACTGATGGAACAAAGTCGTGTAGTTCACTCGAATTTCTGCTGAATTATTCTCAAAGGAAATTAGCGGTAGTGGCGCAGGGGGATACGAGAGCACGTGAGGACGAATGCATTTGAACCAGCACGTACAAAGTGTGAGGCTCCATTTTAAGCACTCTGCCGATTTTGTGCGCGGGTCCTGGCCGCCCGTGCACTTCCGTGACCCGAAAAGGCAAGTTGCGTGTGCACCAAACACGCTTTTCCCCAGTGTGAAATTCAGGAACGTAAGTCACCCATTGCAAAAGCGGAGATGAAAAGGCAACGGCGCAGAAGGCAGCTCGGCGCAACTCCGCCTCTTTCTCGGCATTTTGCGGCGGAGCGCACGGGGGGGGGGGGGGGCTCACAGCTTTTCAAAGCCTCGATTTATTGCAAACCGAGCCGACGCGGCCGCGCTTTGGATTGGCCGGTCAGTTTGCCGCTGTATCCTTATCTTATCTCGCACGCTCAATCCAAAAAGACCGACCGAGTCCGCTCGTGTAGAAAGTCTGGAGGCAGTCCACTTAAAAAGCACAAAGTGAGACCCTTGAGTATTGATAAAAGCTCTTTAAAAAAGCCTGGAAAAGAAGCAGGAGGTGGCGGTGATGCGCGAGAGGGCCTTAAAAGCTCTGAGATAATCGAGTAGTACCAGGATGGAGGAGTCCTCAAAGCCGAGCACATGACACCGAGGGGAAAAGTTCAGATATTCTGATACACTGGCATTCTTCAAACGATACGATCAGCCGAGCCCACATCAACACGGTGAAGTAGGTGCTGCAGGTTATAGACACAGCCCTTACTCGGACAGTTTTGCCCTCAACTTTCACTACTTTCATGTAAGTACATAAAAGTTGGGCGAGATACTTCCAGAATTCATCGTGCATAGATGATCACTGGTTACTGTTATTTGAAAATAAGGCTTAAAACGGAGCGTTTCTCCTTTTCGCCGCAGACTTTGAGTGAGAGGCGGAGAATACCTCAAATTGGCCGTCAGCCAATCGCGGGGCATGTATGTACACAAATAACGACTCGCGTTCGCGTCTAGATTCTTCAGCGAACGTAATGTCCGTGTTTTTCTGAAGAGAAGGAAGAAGAAGTTGGGAGTGCGCAGGGGCGGAAACCACACTCGAGTACACCAAAAACAGAGAAACGCCACAAAGGAAAGCGAGGACAGAAATTTGAACCCAGAACGTCTCATCGGTGAGGCAAACTCAAACAATTTACGCCCCTGTTGGCCTCCAGAAGATTACTTTTGCCCAAATAATGGTCATAGAAGCGGTTCTATGGATGTTCAGTGGTTAGAGCATTGGTTTGGTAAACCCGGGGTCATGAGTTCGTATCCCACCCCGAGAGGAGTTGGGTCAGGAAGGGCATCTGGCGTAAAAACTGTTCCAAACAAATACGAGTCTTCGTCTGAGATGACACACTGTGGCGACCCCTAACAGGACAAGCTGAAAGAAACACACATTTACATTCAGTATTTGTCCTTTAAAGAAGTAGAAGAAGCTCAATGGTTGAATGAATTGAAATGCAGTACCGTAAGTTCTCGAGTATAACGCGTCCTGATGTATAATGCGCACCCCCAAAGTTGACCTTAAAAATATCAAGAAAACCCTTCTACCAATGTACAATGCGCAGCGCCAATTTGCTGCTACTCATATGCTCAGAATATTAGGAATGATCAGTATTTCTATTTTGTTAGGTTTGTACTTGTATTGTTTTTCAAAAAGTGTCTTTATAACAATCATTAATAATAACAACCATTGTGCATGTGCTGATGTAGCGGTAATATATTCTCGGGACAGGCCACAGGAAACGCTTGTCTTGGTCGTTGTAATTCAATAAATCAATAAAAATAAAATGCTCAATGACGGCGTAGCATTTTATTAATACTGCACTAGCGTCTTACTGCCATGTCTCGGCGATTTTTACCAGTATGTTTTTTTTTAACGGGCCCTGTTAGCGCGGCGGCACTAGCGTTACAGTTAGCGCAGCGGCGCCATATTTAACGTGGTGGCAGTAGCATTAGCGCTGGGGCGGTAGCATTAGCGTTGGGGCGCTAGCGTTAAACTCTCTTTGTACCGTCTTTCTTTGTAAATATCTCGTGTTTCAATGCGGGCACTTGCGGCTTTTACACAGCTCCGGTTTGTGTATGTACCAAATGGTATTTCCTTTACAAATGTACTGGGTGAGGTTTATTATTCGGTGGGTTCTGGAGGCCGGGAATTACGGTAATTGCGTGATGCACAGTACAAGTCTCTAAAAGGTTACAACATTTTATGCTTTACTGTTCCAACAAAATGTAATCCGTTATTGCTTTAGTTTTGTCGTGTCTTTTCTTTTAAAAGTTATGCAACATTTTCTGAAGAAGGCTTTTTTTGTTGTTGTTGTAGTTGTTGTGCCGCACATCCCGTGAAGCAAATGGTGTCTGTGAAAGGCTCTCAGTGAGGGAGGGGGGGCCAGGCGTCCTTTACGGAGAACGGCTGTTTATTTGAAATCAGCCTTTAGGTAAACACGTTACACGACGCGCGGGGGCCAGGTCAGCTTTTGAAGTGGATGGGGCCCCTCCGGAAAGAAAAAGGGTGGGGGAAGAAAAGAAGGCCACCTTCAGAGGAAATGAGAATAGAGGCTTCATTCAGCGCCGTTTCATCCTCTCCGTACACACGCGCACGAAAACAACACAAAAGCCTTCTGGTATATTAATGTAGGATCACAACCTATGTATTCTACTTTTTGGAGCGCAAAGTCGCGTCTGTCTCCCAAATTCAAATCACTTGTAAAAGGGCAAAAATAAACCACTCCCACTCAATCAAGTGTCTCAAACTCGCGGGCCCGCGGGCCGACTGCGGCCCCCAAGATGGTGTTTTGTGGCCCACACCGTACTATGAAAGTGAAATGATCGAAGTTTATGAACGGCACTTTTACAGTGTTGCTTGCGGAGTTGACAAAGTTACCAACCATGGTGGGGTTGTGGTTTTGGGGGGGGGGGGGGGGCGACCAGGTTTGATGCAAGCAAAGAAAAATTTTTTTCGTTGAAAAGTTGCAGTGGTGTTCCCATGGAGAGTTTCACGAGTAGTTTTGCACAACTTTTTTGTTTTTTTTTTAATTTCTCATTTAAATTGTGGCCCAGCCTCAGCTAGAATGTGCTAAATGTAGCGTGTGAGGCTTTGGATGACGGGGACAGGTTTGAGTTAACAAAAGCAAGTTTCACAACTCCGCACCCCTGCCCCCGCCCACAACATCCCTCATCGGAGAGACTCGATGAGATGCGCAAGAAAGCGGGCCGGGGCCTACGCCGTTTCCGAGCTTTGAAGCCACTCGAGCGTTGACGGCTAACCACTTTCAGATGGGACTGTGGCATTTTATGAGCTGAGTAAAAAAGCGATACCTGCACATGTGTGAGCTCGGGGGTCCCAAAGGGGGGGAAGGGGGGGTGGGAAGGGTGGGCGGGGGGTGGGGGCACGGAGCAGAGAAGAGGATAACTGCATCCTCGAGGGGTTTCAAATCTGGAGATGTTGCGTCAACTTTGTATTTTGGAAATACAAGGCACGGGGTACGGTTACCTCCTCTAAATGCTCATCCCTACGAGCAATCAATGAGAAAACAACAACAGCAGGGCTGCGTCTTTTTTTAAGTCGGGAAATCGAGGGGCTCACGGCGTGTGTGGTTTTCGCTCGCCATGCTTCCAACCTAGCAGGGCGTCAGCTTCAGGAATGTGCAGCGAGGATGAAGTTTCTAAGCATTTGGGGGGGGGGTGTCTGAGGATTTTTTTTTTTTTTTAATTCCAAGAATAACAAAGTAAGTGGTGGTAACCATCCGAAGGGAACAAACTGGATGCACATTGCATCACAATGTGAATAAATACTTGAGAAGCTGAAAAAAAAATAATTGCACACTAAATACTGCAGACACGGCGCTGCTATTTACGCTCTCAAAAAGCAACAAAAAACGTCGGGTTGAAGATGAATTATGGATAACAATATACTGTGCCGCTTTTAGTTTTCGCCCCAAGATTTTACTGAGAAATACAGTCAGGTCACAATCTGACCTCCGTGGAGACGATCTCGAGTTTCCACCCTCATTGAGAGAAAAAAAAAAACAAAAACGTGGTTTTATGCAGTAGAGGGAAAATAAATAAGAAGCCTCCATTTACAAATATTTAAAGAGACAACACGCGGGCACGCTTGAGCGCCCTTCGTCGTCAGTGAGCTCATCGCGTGCACGGACGTCGTTGACGATGGACTGCGCGCAATTTAGAACTGCCCGTAATAACATCTCCACCACCGATAAGTGAAAAAAAAAAAAAAAAACAATATTCCTCTGGCTGATCCAAGGATTGTGAAATAAAAGTCCGCTTGGAAAAGAGCAGAAACTTTCTAAGGAGGGGGTGAGGGACAGGGGTTTATGTGGAAACATACCTTACACACTAAAATGTAATAACCTTTGAGTCTCGCTGTGTTTGACTTGGCCAGGAGACACAACGAGATCAAACGCGGACGCTTTTGCCAAAAATGTCAGCATTAAGCACTGGGCTTCAGCGTCAGGTATTTTCTTTCCCCGCCAGCAAGCGAGAGGGGAGAGGCAAGCCGGTGGGGCTGCCCCAGCCTCCCCCCTCTGTCGCACAAAGCATGCTGGGAAAGTGAGGACGACATGCTGCCGTCGACGTCCAGTCAAAAAGATTTGACATATGGATTGTCTTGTGTGTTTAGGGTGAATCGCCCACACAAAGCAAGGACCATAGAGGCGTGGTTGGATGAGAACCCTGACCTCAACCCCATCAAACATCTCCAATATCTGACCTGACAACAATCTTTCAAGATGAAAAGCTTGCTTTCAAACACAAATGCATGTAAAAATCCAGAATGCCCAATAAGACAAGTTGCGCTGGTCTAAAACGACAACATTCCAACCAGTGCCCTGCCTCTGGAAATCCTCCATTTTGACTTAGTTGCTTTGAAAATCAATATTTAGTGTACTTTATAAAAACATAACTAAATAGAACGGATGGAACTAAATAGTTTTGTCACACTTTTTGTCGCAATCAAATGGGCATCGTACTGCATCTTTTGCTGAGACATAATAACTCCTTAGCAGTAATACCGTAATTTCTTGCGGTTTATGCGGTGGTGCGGCTAATTTGTGCATTTTTTTCAAATGGCCGCAAGGGGGCACTCGAGCGGAAAAGGTAAGAATGAGACCGGTGGAATATACGTGCTGAGGAAGTGACTTTTACTGTTACCGCTGCGCTAACGTTAGCGCTGTGTTACTGGCGTCACTCAGTGATATTTACCGGTAAGTTTTATTTGAACCGACCCTGTTAGCTTTAGCGAAGCGCTGGCGTTAGCACTAGCGTTAAACTCGTACCAAATGGTATTTCCTTTACAAATGTACTGGGGGAGGCTTATAACCCGGTGTGCTCTGTAGGCCGGGAATTACGGTATAACAATGACTGTGCATTTAGTCTTTACTTGCACTTTTAGTGTTTTTTTTTAATTATTTTTTATGTTTGTTACTGGTGTGACTCAGTGACATTTACCAGTAAGTTTTATTTTAACTGGCCCTGTTAGCGTTAGCGCTCCCGCGGCACTGGCGTTAGTGCTAGCTTCAGCGCAGCGCTGGCATTAGCGCCATGCTAGAATTAACGCTAGTGTTCAACTCTGTGTACCGTCTTTCTTTGTCAATATCTGTGTTTCAATGTGGGCACTTGCAGCTTTTACACAGCTGGGGCGTTGTAGAGCGGGAATTACGGTATTAGTCATTCTTTGCGGAGGATAAAGACTATAAGCATGTGCATATTTTTATATTATCTTATTGGCTGTTTCACTGTTTGCAAACCAACAAAATATTTGTTAATGAAAGGATTATTACACCAACAGCTCATTGCTACATGCTACTCGTTATCCCATCTTGCGTTAGGATTAGCTTTAAGTTAGCGGACTTAAAGGCTAATGCGGTTGTTTGAAATACAACATGTGATTCTCAGTTTCATGGAAGTGTAACATTGATCTATATTACAGCATTTCTTCGATTTCCAGCAAGGTGTCCCAATTTCAGACGCGGTGGTGACATCTTTCCATTCATCTCCACGAAGCTACACACGGATACTCCCTGAAGTCCGGAAGCGGCAAACGGCGTAAACACCATGAAAGGCAGCGACGAGACGCGAGCGGCTTCAAAGCGGCACTGACGGCGCAACTGAATTCCGTAAAGATAACATCTCCGATAATAATGAAAGCGTGACGTTAGTCTAAATATATTCTCTTTGAGCTGGCTGTCTTCGAATTTGTCGCGGACAAGATCCTTTCATGCTCATTGCAAGGCACTTTTTGGGGGGGTATTGGTGCTCAATAGATGGACTTTAACATCTATCCATTTTCCAAGCTGCTTGTCCTCACAAGGGTCACGGGAGTGCTGACTACGCTCTGAACTGGTCGCCAGTAAGTTGCAGCGTGACCCATTCATATTTATCAGACAAATACGCTGAGGAATGCTTTGAAAGCTCTTTTCATTGAGATAAAATACCCCTTTTGTTTGATTTGGATTTTTTTTTTTTTTTTGCCACGCGAGGAAGGAAATCTCATTTTCTACGGTAAAAGTCATCTGCGGGACACTCCACTTCAAATTTCACATTGACTGCAGATACAAGTAAATGATTTGCGGAATAACTGTAAATGTAAAACTAGGTATGTCCATCCATGCATGTACCAAACACTATAATCCCCAGTGTTTTCCATAAATGTTATGCTTCACTTTACTATAATTTTTTTATTTACAATGTTTTTAAAGTGGTTTTTTTTTTTGTCATCACCATATCCCTATGTATTATCCATATTGCTTTGTATATGTTATTTAGCATGAGTTTGCACATTGTAGTGACGTGGCGGGTGCCCGGCAAAACATTTGAGGGTCTGCATGACATAATACGGTGATGCCTCGGTTTTCGACCGCAATCCGTTCAAAAAGGGAATTGTTTGAAAACCGAATCGATGTTTCCCATTACAATGAATTGAAAAACAAATAATGCGTTCCAAGCCTAAAAAAGATGGCTTTTTAAAGCATTTTTTTAGCTTTTCCTGATTATAAACTGCATAGTAGAAATACAACTTTAAATAATAAAATCATTTAAGAAATATGTTTATTTTTTGTTTAAAATGTATGCTCTAGGAGTAGAGTACGCTAGCCTGGGAGTGCATTGCCGTATCTGTAGCGACTCGGCCCCTGGCCTCAAAAGTGCAGAATAATTTTAAACAATAATGGGGGGGGGGGGGGCATTTTTTTTATCTTTGAGAAAAGTAACACAAACATTCGGAACAAGAGTCAAACAATACAAAAAGGCAGAAATGACTCAACAACTGTACGTATCAAATGTCTACGGGGGTGGTGACTCGCCCCCTTTTAACAAAAAACGAATCTAATGTCATTTGTTTCTGCCGTCCCTTAAGAACATTTCTTAAGTGGCTCATCATGACATCATTAAAATTTTGGAGTGCTCCGCTACATTCAGATTTATTGGGGTGATGAAGTTCGACGAAATTATGGATTTTGTTCTACTTGGCACGGACGGCTTTGATGTCAGCATTTGGGACAAACAACAGTCACTACCGGGACACGTCTGTGTACAGAGGCTGCGTTATACACAATAACAAAAACGCGCTGATTGCGCCACGCGGATTATGTCATTTCCCGTTTTTTTTCCGGGCAGGCTTTCGAATAGACAATAACAAAATGCGTAGTGGGTGGGTCAACTGCTTGCGCCGCGCGCAAAATGTTATTTTTTTTTTCAGCGGCGTTCGAATACTGATTTTCCTTCGAAAACGGGGACGTTCGAAAACCGAGGCTTTACTGTAATCTTTTACATTTTGCTGTACAGTTCACTTGTACTGGCGTCAGTGACCGACTTGATCCGACCAAGAGAAGTGAAAGTCGATTTGTCGACCAAACAAGTGAAAGAAGTCCGTCACGCTCCGGATGGTTCGACCCCCGGTGGAGGTCGCGGTTCTCCTGAGAGCTAACGTAAGTGTCAGAGCACGGCGGTTCTGTCCTCCAGAGTGTTACAATGGAGCTGTGTTGAAGGTTTTCCAAAATGCCTTCACGGGCATGTAATGCTCCATCAAAAGGACAGACTGGGCGAGACTCGCCCTCTGACTCAGAGGCGTCGCGGTGACGCTCACGTGAACCCCGGCGGCATGAAAGAGCGGCTAAATAAGCATCCCGCGCCGGTGATGAGTGCGAAAGCCGCCCCGGCGACGATGTTTGCGCCGACGGCGGAGGTTTGTATTCGGCAAATGGAAACCGACGTCGGAAAAGATAAATGCTCGCAGAGGTGCGGAGCGATGCGAATACTGGACGGCTATTAATGACGAAAGCGAAGGTGAGATGAAAAGACGCTTTTGCCCTTAAGAGGTTCAGTTGAGCCCGGCTCGCCGCGGCAACTACAAACACCGATTTGCGTTGGATTTTGAGTGGAGGCGGGATGACATTAGTCAACTCCATTCTACGTGGTTTTTGTTTCATTTCAGGTATTTAAAGGTTCTCGACATTCCAATTACAAGGGTATTTTTAAAAAAAGCATGAGAAACAAAATTTGAAAGAGTGTACTTGCATTAATATGTTAATAATTGTGACTTTAGTGGTTTATCTGGACTAAAAACAAAACGGTGACAATCACATTGTTTATTCGCAAGCATTCGTCTAAAGAAATTCACAGGTCGAACAACTATTAATGATAAATTAAAGCTTTTCTTGACACCATTTAGGAAAAAAATGGACCGGCGAATAAAGGTAATTCCATTTTAGAAACAAAGTTTCTTTCCTACACTTTTTGCTCTATGTCGAGATCTGAATTTGTGAACGCTATTACGTTCATGATCTTTGAGTTTCAAAGTGTGAATATTTCCACGTTCCGAGGGGATGAGAAGGGGCGGCTCTATTCTATATCAAAAATCCTAAATTTCATGCCTTATCACCTCTATTGGAAAGTTGCGATGTAGCAGGTTTAATAGCATTGCCGAGGAGGACATGCAAACTTCAGAATCAAACTCAGAACCTCTGGACTGTGAGGCAAGGTGCAAGCCACCCGCACACTGTGCAGCCTTTGCCTGATTATCCATCCGTCCGTTTTTTGTGGCGCTTATCCTGGTTTTGGTCGTGGGTGTGCTTAACCGATCCCAGCTGACTATGGCTGGGGAGTGCGGTCCAACCTCAACTGCTGGCCAGCCAATCACAGGACAAATACACTACACAGAAAAAATATAAATCACACTAATATATCCATCCGTCCATCTATTTTCATTGCCGCTTATCCTCACGAGGGTCGCGGGCAGTGCTGGAGCCTATCTGAGCTGTCGACAGGCAGGAGGCGGGGTACACCCTGAATTGGTTGCCAGCCAATCGCAGGGCACACAGTGACAGACAACAGTCGCACTCACAATCACACCTTGGGGCAATTTAGAGTGTCTAATTAATGTTGCATGTTTTTGGGATGTGGGAGGAAACCGGAGTGCCCGGAGAAAACCCACGCAGGCACGAGGAGAACGTGTAAACTCCACACAGGAGGGTCCAGGATCAATCCCCGAGACCTCAGAACCCTGAGGCAGACGCTTTCCAGCTGATCCACCGTGCTGCCACACTAATATTATTATTATTATCCATCCATTTTCTTCGCTGCTTATCCTTACAAGGGTCACGCGGAGTGCTGGAGCCTATCCCAGCTGTCAACGTGCAGGAGGCGGGGTACACCCTGAACTGGTTGCCAGCCAATCGCAGGGCACATCAAGACAGACGCACTCACGTTCACACCTGTGCAATTATTCATATTTGAGCATACATACATGATCAGAGAGGGGTTTTTTTTTCTTCCTTGGCTCATGCATGTCATCTGATTTCAGTATTTTTGTGTTTTACCTCGTTCGACAAACATACGCATTCTTACGATCCACCAATCAGTGGCTCCTCCCTCTCTGCGGTTGACAACCACAACAGAAGTGCCAAAAAGTGGTTTTATTTCATTACCACTCACAGCTCGTGACAACGGGAAAAGTCGCCTTCGGATCGAAGTTGACGACGCCGGACCGGAGCAGAACGCGTCTTCTTCCCAAAGCGATGCAGATGTTGCCCTCCCGCTTCTCCCCCGATGCCGCTAAAACCCCTCAAAAATCTCCCCAAAGAGGAAAAAAAAAAAAAAACCCTTAGATCCCCACTCCTCCTCTTTTCCTCTTCCACGGCAACCTTCCACCCCCTTCCCACCGCAGCCCCTCTCCCAGCTCCAGGATTTTTCAGTACAAACCAGGAACAGATGTCTGCCGGGGCCGTGCTGAAAGACCCCGCTGTTCTGGATGCCAGCCACATGCTTTTCATTCAGAGATGAAGGCTCACAGCTCGCCTTCTTGTGAAGCCATTTTCGGGGGTGGGGGGTGAGGGGCTGGAAAAAAAACAGACCCTCCAAATGCCTTCAAGACTGTTTAAAAAGAGCTACACATATCAGCGCACCTTTTTTTGTCTCCTCTCCGACGTGTTCGCTTCTCAGGTGGAGCTTTTTTGGGGGGGGTTTTTAGACCTTCCCGATCGCGAGCAAGACATTTCTTACATCCAGATGGACGGGGGGTGACATATTTCCACGACTTTTGGACCTTTAAATCCTCAGGTTAGGTCAAGCTTTTATTTCACAGGGGAAAACTTTTCGTGATCGCCGTTAAAGTCACAATATGTTCCAATTGTGCTTTCTAATAATAGCTTCAAAATCATCTGGGGTTTTTGCTTTTTCTTCCGCTTTGATTATTATAATATTTTTTTTTTTTTATGTTTAAAGCCCCAGTGAAGCAAAGCAAAAGATTTCCTCAAGATGTGACACACCCACAGAGAGTGTTGTTGACAAACCTGCCGATTTGGAATGGCTTAAAAAAAAAAAATGTATGTTAAATAAAATGAAGCTTAAAAATCATGGCCGTGAGGCCGTAAAATTATCCGTCCATCCATTTTCTTAGCCACTTATCCTGACAAGGGTCGCGGGGGGGAATGCTGGAGCCTATTCCAGCTGTTTTCCTAACGCCCGCAAGGGGGCACTCGAGCGGAAAAGGTAAGAGTGAGACCGGTGGAATATATGTGCCGAGGAAGTGACTTTTACCGGTCCGGGTTAGGGCTGCGCTAGCGTGTTACTGATGTGTCTTAGTGATTTTTACCAATATGTTTTTTTTTTAACCAACCCTGTTAGCGCGCCACGAGTGTTAGCACGGCGGTACCATTAGCGCGGCGCTTGTATTAGCACGGCGCCAGAGTTAGTGCGGCGGCACTAGGGTTAAACTCTCTGTGTTTTGTCTATCTTTGTAAATATTTCGTGTTTCAATGTGGGTTTCAACGTGGGCACTTGCGGCTTTTACACACACCTAGGGACAATTTAGAGTGTCCAATTAATGTTGCATGTTTTTGGGATGTGGAAGGAAACCGGAGTGTCCGTAGGAAACCCACGCAGGCACGGGGAGAAGATGCAAACTCTACATTGAACCCGGGACCTCAGAACTGTGAGGTCAACCCTTTACCGGCTGACTCACCGTGCCACCTGTCGTAAAATTATTTCAGATTATTTTACTATGGAAAAAGAT
Source organism: Syngnathoides biaculeatus (assembly GCF_019802595.1). Lineage (NCBI taxonomy): Eukaryota > Metazoa > Chordata > Actinopteri > Syngnathiformes > Syngnathidae > Syngnathoides > Syngnathoides biaculeatus. Next base: position 6,491,308 of record NC_084644.1, read on the forward strand.
GCTAATAAAGAAAAACAAAGGGGGGGACAAAAAAAAAAACCTCGCATATTCGCATTCTTACGACTTTAAATTTGATATTTGACATTTATGTCACCGAGCATTTGGAAGACGATCTCAACCGAGCCCGTTTCTACGCCGAGCGTATTCGTTTGCATACTGAAGTCTTGTCCTGAAATGTAAAGTGTTGACACAGCGGCTCCCCACAAGCAAGTCTGTGGGCAAGACTTGAGACAAAAGGCGGCGCTGAAAGCCCAAATTAGCCCGTCATTATTGGGGCATCCCGGCGAGCCCGTTTGAAGCGCTCCGCTTGTGCGCGACAGGGTTTGGGCCCTTGTTGATGTTTCCACAAGTGGAACACAGTCAACCCTCACACAGGACTCTCGTGAACTCCCCAACGCACTTCTCCGGGCCGGGGTGGGAACTTTTTACGCATTCAGTAAGTGGAGGGCATGTTGATTTTTTTTTTTTCGGGAAGTAAAGCAGACGCATCGGTCTCACTCGCAGTGACGGCGCTTCGAGGCGTGACCGAGCTGCCGTCCACTTCTTCTGCACTCTTAAGTGGGATTACGCGACGGGGGCATCGAGCCAGCCCGCCGGACTGGAGTCGCGCTTTGCTGAAAAAATTCAATATTTAAACAAGTTTCATCTGCTGTTATTTCTTCTGAAAGCAAAGCCCCCGCAGATTGCCGGTTGAAAAATGAAAGCTTATCAAGAAGCTTTTGGAGGTTTGCGCGAACTCGTGTTGGGCACGTTTGCGCTTCTTTTCCCGGCAGTACATCATACCCACCAACCCCCTTGACCCCCACCCCCGCCCCTCTCCCCCCAAGAAGGGGCAGGGGGATTGAGGGGTGAGCGTTTGGAGGTTCCACTGATATCAGAGCCCTTTTATAACTCTCAGCGCCGCACTTTGAAGTCGCAGCCAGACAGCTCAGGAATCCTACTCCCCCGTTTGACAATGAGGAGGAAGGGTGGGGGGCGGGTGGGGGCGGGGGCCGTCGGAGCTAAACAGCATGTTCGGCCAATCTGCTCCACTCTATGAAGTCACAAGCGCTATCTGTCCCTGCAGCTCATTAGCAGGCCGCTGCTATGACAAAACTACCTAGCGAGGGCCAGATGTTGCGATAGCCTTAACGGTAAAGATCTTCTTCAGTTGTTTCGACAAAATCTTCAAAAATCGCAGCGTGTATTTTCTTTGCTACATTTATGCACTTCTGAGGCTGAGTCACGCTAATCAATGTGCAAATCTGTCTTTTAACCCATTCGTGGGCAGCGTCCCATTCCTGATTTTCGCGCATAATATCGTTCAGTATATCAAAATATTGAAGTGTTTTAATCTGAAGCCATAATTTGGCATCAGGAGAGGATAACTCATCGGTCAAAGTTAGCACGGAGTTATTTCCCTTTCCTTCCTGACCCAACATGGCTGCCTCAAGTACACACGGAGCGTTTTCCGAGAGAAGAAAGGGAGAAAGGTCAGCATGCAAACAACTTTGTCTTCAAAATGCTAATCCATCATTATTATTAATGCATTAGTGTCGTTCTAGAATAAGAATTCATTAATAAACATATCTCTAGTATGTACCACTTCACAGAACTGATAACATACCCGTCCCAGTTTTGGGACGCTGCCCGCGAGAGGGTACATCTTTTTTTGCCTTTTGTTTTATGCGTTAAACGAAAAATAAGTGTCATTTCCTTCATTGTGGCCTGTTAGGAGACTTTGATTTCAAGAAGGCAAAAAATTGCCATCATTTGCTGCGCTTGTGACGCTGACTCACGCGAATCAACGTGCAAATCTGTCTTTTAAGATTGTCAATTTCATTCCAGCACATGCGCAATCCGTGAAACCGACAGCAGTCCTTTTTTTTTTTTTTTTTTTAATCAGTGTAACATCGAAAGTTCTTCAGATCGTTGAATTTCAACTACGCCGCACAAGAACTCATTTGAAACCTTTTCAATAGTTTTCTTTGGCATTTTGCTGCGCTTTTTCCCGTACAAAGAAGAGGTGAACTCAGCAGGTGTGAAGAGTGAAACAGAATGTACAACAGAAGTAATGTGGAGGAAGCAGACGCAGATTCAAAGCAGTTATGTCCTGGTGTAAGAGCAACTGTTGTCGCTTGTGATCAACATTCAAGCGTTTGATTTTTTTCTACGTTTTACTAATAACTATGGTCTTTTTACAAACTTCAAGCAAGATCTCTGCAATCATTTTTCCGCATGAACAAAATGTTACAGCGGCCTCGGGCACCACTCCATGAAAAATCAGTTCCCGATAGCGGCCAGCCAGGAGGAGGAAGTGCGTAAAAGACAAAATGTCTGAACTTTAGGGCCTTCCAACACTTGAAAAAGAGGTGAAGTGCGATTTATGTACTGCAAACCAGAATGGACCTTTCCAACCTGTCCATCACTCGTACAATAATAGCCGATCAGATCGCCACCAGGCTTGACACGCCCCTGCCGCCATGTTGTCCCAAAAACAATACTGGTTGACAGTAGCGTGCGCTTGGAAAAGTTACGAAGAAAAAGGTCCTCAGATGTGCTTCGGGAACGTGCAATTCTGATGAAAGATATCCTGCTAGGTTCCAAGGGGCCCGGTTGATTCATTTTCCAAAGCCTAAAACACAGTCGACGAAGTGTCTACGTTGGATTAAGGCTCTCGGAAGACCGCACGTACAACTAAATGTGAACAATATCAACAAACACAAGGCTGTACCTTCGAAGGTGAGTGAGGGAGAAGTAGACAGAGCACTAGGTTCCATTACGACTCAAGTCAAATGAATGCACCCATTCACTTCTAAAGACGGCAATGATAATACTCGTGATTTTTCCAAGTAAAAAAGTACTCACCCTGCTTTACATGCGCAGTACGATTCCACTATTTTATCCTGTTGCATTTCAATATGAAGTTTGTGAGGCGTCAAACTTTTTTTTGCATCGATCGCCAACGTTTCGCTGTAACTCTGACATTGCGTCCTGCTCCGTCCAAAATCTTAATTCCGTGTACATATCTTTGCGTGAAAAACTTGAGACCGCTCTGTAGAACTCTCTTGGACAAGTCTGACACATTTGGCAAAAAACATACCACAATATTATCTGGAATATGCGATAGAGAATCGACTTCAAACCTGTTCTGTTCAGTCGCCAGTTTGGGGGTTTATGGGAAATGGCAACTGTAGCTAAGAGGGCGAAGTTTAAGATCGCTAATCGGAAAGATCCATTCGCTACCAGACCACAAAACCGCATCTATGTTTACCAACACAAGTGGTCGATATTGGCTATTTTATTATAGCCAACGACAGCAAGTTGAAACGTATTGTAAGGCCTTTCAATCCAGGACAAACCGTACACAAACTACAGGGAACAAAATGGCTGCACTGACGCTCATCATTGCACGAATATGGCTAAGAGTTAGCTGCTAACCTTAAGTCACAAGAACCAACTTTACACCCGAACTCGCATGTCACTTGCCATCAAGCCAGGCCAAACCTTCTAAAGCCACACACACTCAAAATCACAGATATTGTAGATATGAGTGTGCCGATGGTGACTCCAAGTGGACAACGATAACACGCCATACATGCACATTTAATGTTTGATCATGTTAAATCAATTTTTATTGTTGTGGATATTACGTAGACTTTAGGCCCTGCTTAAAACATTTCTTGGACACTTAACTAGTGGGGTCCTGATCCTGGAATTGATCATTCGTATTTCTATTATTTTCAATGGGTAAGCTTGATAATAAGTACAATCAAAGAAAATTGACTTTTTAAAATCAATCTACTCATTGATACGACAGATCGTCTTTACTGGTGGTCACCAGGCAGTTGCAAAGCATATACCGTAATTCCCGGCCTACAGAGCGCACCGGGTTACAAGCCTCACCCAGTACATTTGTAAAGGAAATACCATTTGGTACATACATAGATACGCCTCAGCTGCGTAAAAGCTGCAAGTGCCCACATTGAAACAGGAGATATTTACAAAAAAGGCGGTACACAGAGATGTTAACGCTAGCGCCGCCGCACTAACGCTAGTTCCACCGCCCTAAGGCCACCGTGCTAACGCTAGCGCCTCCGCGCTAACAGGGCCGGTTAAAAACAAAACAAAACAAAAAAAAAAAACACACTGATAAAAATCATTGAGACACGGCAGTAACACGCTAGCGCAGCGCTAACAGGGCCGGACCGGTAAAAGTCATTTCCTCGGCACATATATTCCACCGGTCTCACTCTTACCTTTTCCGCTCGAATGCCCCCTTGCGGCTGTTAGAAAAAATGCACATATTAGCCACATGACCGCATAAATCGCAGGGTTGAAAGCGTGTGAAATAAGTCGCGGCTTATAGGCCGGAAATTACGGCACAAAATACCGAGACTGACAACCATCCAGTTTCACATTCACATCACTGAGTGGGCTCTGAACCCAATGTACAATGTACGTACAACTACATCATCAGTGACAGACTTTTTAAGATGAATTATGAAGGCCACGGCCATGAAATTTGAAGTCCCTTTCCCGCGAAAAGCGCCGAGACTTTTTATCACTCCGCGAGGCTGGAAGGAAAAACTCGACAAACCACCTCTGCTCCAAATGTTCGGCTGGAATCGAAACTGAAGAATCCATAATCTAAGAACATTTAGAAACCTGACACGGTCTGATCCCAGTACAGACTTGTTAATTGGAAATATGCGGCATAAAACTTATTGCGCTGCAGTCGATAAATTCTCGCTTGAGCTGAGCTGGGACGTCAAAACGCCCCCCAGAGGCATCGTTGACATCAATAAACTCCGATTGTAGTCTCGTTCCCAACACGAATGTAACAAACGAGCAGGCGGGCCCGTTTTACTCCTGCAATCCGATACATACGGCATAATCCTTTCTGCCCGTATTTTATAGGCAACGCAATCATGAAAGAGACTTTTTAGTGTATTAAAAAAAAAAAAAAAAAACCTCTTATGCCAGATTCAGGCGACAGCTGAGACGCATAAAAGCAGGAAAAAAGGGGCTGAATATGCAGATGTGGTTCCAAGGAGGGAATGGAAATGCACGGAAAAGGGATTATTCTTACTTTACCGCCGACACTATAGTACATATGCTCACATATATATATATATATGATGCCATATTCAGCCATGTCTTATTACTTTCTCCTTAGTTTTTGTTATTATTTTTTTGGGGGGGGTATGGATAGCCATGTATTTCTAGGCTTTTGATGATGCAAAAAAAAAAAATCAATGCCATTAAATTGATTGACGTACGGGTGAGAAGCACCTACTAATAAAAATAAAAAATAAAAAAATCTTTGTTGGTTTCCCTCCAGGGGGTGCGTGAACTCCAACGCCCCTTTAATGCGCCACCAGTGGGCGGATAATGGGCCCGATTTCATCTAAAACGCTTGCACCTCACCGACTGTACTTGCCCCTGTAGAACAACCCCAGATGAACTTCAACGCAGGCCGCGGCGCAAACTTTTACACGCCTTGCTCGGATGAAAACGTGTGTGTGGATTTTATGTCCTCTCCAGTGATGGCGGGGGAGGTTGGGGAGGGGGGGGTGTAACAATCGCAGCGCTGTCGTGTCGAGAGCCAGACGTACTACAGACGTGTCACAAAAGAACAATACGACGCTTTGCGCGGGTCTTCACGCGAGCTTGTCAATACACTTCGCCTCCTCCTTAAAAGTCAAGAAGTGCTCATCTCCTCTTACAGGGGTGGGGGGGGGGTGCAAGGGAAGCGTGGATGGGGGGGGTGTCACAACTCCAAGCAAAAAAAAAAAAAAAAAAACTTTGAAGTGCCTGACAAACACTCAACCCGTCAGCAAACACACTGACACCCACTCGCGCCCACAGCTGGCGTTCTTCAAATGCAAGGACTCCCAAACCTTCAGTTTGAGACCCAAACTTTGGTTCCTCGCAAGTCCACAAATGTACTCATACACGTGCAATTTCATGGACGTGTAATATACACAGAAAAATTACAACTTACATTGAGGACAGGTATTGAGTTTACTACAAGTGTGAATTTAAAAAGTATGTGCTCGGAAAATGTATTAGAGTATTGTATTGTGTATAGTAGAGTATTTCACTCTAATGAAGGCCGAGCCAATACAAATGAACCCGTCACCTAGTTTGGACCCCCCACCCTCAGTTTGAGAAACCCTGATTTGACTTATTGGACAACAACGTGCATTAATAACACATCATGAAAGGAAACAAAGCAAATTTGATAAGATGAACAATCGTGTACTTATTTCTGGACCCAAAAAAATAATAATAATTAATTGCATTTGTGAATGAATGAGTGATATTATTTTTGGTCAGGTTTACTAATTTGATGCCAGTCTAACCAAATGTATCACCATAATACGTTGCATAGATGTGACTTTTTCCACATACTGCACGATGTGATAGATGAACAGAGTTTTTCTCATCACAGTCATATTTCATATGCGTATGATACAGGGGGTGTGTAACTCGTCTCTCTCTGTGGCCACATTGTAGTTACGATTTCTGTCAGAGAGCCATTACGAGTGAAACCATTAAAATCTTGAATTGACCCATCATATTTACACATTCCAAATTTATCAACTAGTTTTGGAATCAGAAATCAAGGGTAATGGGTTTTTCAACTATTGTTGATGTTTGGTAACACAAAAAATGCTTGCAATATCTCAACATCATCGTTTATGATGTGACAATTTTGGTCCAGATTTTACAAAAAAAAAAATCATGGAAGTTGAAACACATGATATGCCTTCGCGGGCCACATAAAACCACGTGGCGGGCCGCGTCTGGCCCCCGGGGCCTCGAGTTTGACACCTGTGGTATAAGAAATCAATAATGTGCTATACCTGCATGTTCTTTATCTTATGATCCATTCCTCCATAGCGCTCGGATTCGTCCAACCCCCTCCGGAGGAAAGCGTTCACAACAAAACTGTCCCCTGAGACATAAAAATATAAAATGAAATTATCAGCACGACCTTATCTGGTCCATCACTGATAAACGGTCTTCGTGCACTTGCACACGAGACTCACCTTCTGGGTTCTCTCTACGCTTGCACGCTAAATTCATGCAAAAAAAAAAAATAAAAAAAAAAAGACATGAAGTCATTTTTTTCAAAGCTGCATTGCAGTTTGATCAAAAGAAAATATATATATATATATATATCTTACCGTGTTTAGATTGTAGTTTGCCCATCCTTGAATCGCGCGTCGCCGGATCGATAAAAAACGGGAACGAATAAGTCCGAATTCGCTCAGCTCAGCGTGGTCACATCGTGCTGTGGCCGGACTCTACTTTGGCCCAAAGTCCGACAATTAAGCGTCTCGTTCATAGAGGGGAGTACCGAGTGTCCACGAATGAGACGGCGAAGTCGTCCCAAGTGATGGTGGGCGAGCTTTTGGAAGGAAGTCCGTCGCCTTCCCCCGGTTTCACCTCACTTCGACTGTGGAGCGGCTGCAAAAACACCACCAGACACACGCTGGATGCCTGTCAAGCTAAATGCTGCAACCGTTATCTACATCCGGTTACATCTTTTAAAAATAAAAGATTCAACTGGCAGGGGAGGAAAAAATACAAATACATTTCATAGAAATAATCGCCTGAATGGACACAAAAGTCAGCAAATTGACTTATTCCGTATTAAATGTTTCAAATTATTTATCCAAAATGGAGTCGTTTCTTTATTCACGAAATTTATTTTGAAAGGCATCTATTGTATTTCCGGTCATTTTTTTTTTATCTCGATACCGCTCACGTTTGCGTCAGTGGCTATAAAGTTTTCAAGTGTCAGGTTATTGCATTGTATAAATGAGAGATGAATCTTTACAACACCCGTACAACTCGACTGAAAAACAATCCTCGAGAGTGTTAGTAAAAATAAACGACAGAGATGTAGTTGGACAAGTGTGCACACCCTCTTGGACCTGGAGTTGTCGCTGTATTCGGAAAAAAACGAGTCACATTCAAGCTCACGTAAAACGAGTCAGCACACACTTGCTCCCATTTAGAGTGGCCCAAATTAACCACAATAAACGTTCAGGTGTTCTGGTAGGCTTTTCCTGACACTTTTGTGCACATTTTGTTTCCATGGCATCAGAGAATCTCGTTATTCAGGTGGCATCTCTTGACTGCGGGATCAATCAGGAGACGGTGCAAAATAATTTACAAGGCATCCAATGCCCGGTTGAAAAAAAAAAAAAGCCTACTAGAACATCAGAACTTTTTGTGCTGTTTAAATGGCGGCAGGTGTGTGTAGATTTTTTTAAAATTATTATTATTTAGTTTTGCATTGTACAAGTTGTACCTCACATTGCTGGTGGAAAAAGTGATTTATCTGGACCTAATTTTTTATATTAAAAATTGCATTGTGTCGACTTTTTATATCACAATATTCATGCTTTCAATTTGTTTTCCCACTTTTTAGGCACCGTACCAAACGATCATTAAGAATGTAGATCTTGTATAACAAACCTTGGCCGAAGATCAGATCAGATTTGTATTTATTTTTTTTCCACCCGATCGATTTTTGTGTACTAGAACACTTTTGGAGTTGAAGGAGCGTGCGGCACATGTGCTAAAGATAAACTGCTGTTTGTTGAGGAGAACCTGGAAGAACTCGCTGTACTTTGAACGTTCGTCACTTCAAAAGCCGCTCCACACTTTTATGGTTTGTTTCTGTTGGCGCGTGTTAAAATAGAGTCTGGCTGCGGAACACACGCGCCCAAATGTTATGACTGTAAGGGCCATCGCTTTTTTCCCCCTCCATGAACTCATTAATGTGTATTTTGTACACAGCGCACTCCTGCAGAGCATATTCCAAACGAGTAGAGAAGGTTGCGTACTTCTGATATACAGGTGGGCCTCAGTTTACGCCGCTTTTTGCCTACAAACGCCGCACAACAAACTATGTACATTTCCATCCATCCATCCATCCAATTTTTTTGCCGCTGATCCTAACAAGGGTTGCGGGGGAAGTGCTGGAGCCTATCCCAGCTCTCGACGGACAGAAGGCGGGGTACACCCTGAACTGGTTGCCAGCCAATCGCAGGGCAGATGGAGACAAACAGCTGCACTCACAATCACACCGTCGGGCAATTTCGGTTCGATCCTGGCCCCGCCTGCGTGGCTTTTCTCTGGGCACTCTGGTTTTTCCTCCCACATTGCAAAAACATGCAACATTAATTGGACACTCTAAATTGCCCCTAGGTGTGATTGTGAGTGCGCCTGTTGGTCTCAATGTGGCCTGCGATTGGCTGGCAACCAGTTCGGGGTGTATCCCGCCTCCTGCCCGTTGACAGCTGGGATAGGCTCCAGTACTCCCGTGACCCGCGTGAGGATAAGCGGCCAAGAAAATGCATGGAGGATTTCTGGGCTCGGGCCCACTATCATGACAATATGAGCCATGTCCGTTCTTCTTTGTTAACATAACAGCGCAGATCAAATGTGCTCCTCTATTCCTCTTCCCGTGCACAAGAATGTTACTTGTAGGCATCAGTGGAAGCTCTCAAAGCGAGGACCTTCCCAAATTTGCCGCCGATGCCGCTCGGATGAGCGTCGGCATTTGCACATCTCATTGATGTCAGCCTTCACAATTACTCACTGCCTTCCCTCCACGCCGGCCGGCTGACAGGACGCAGGCTGCATCCTCCTCGCGTGCGTCTTTTTCCTCCGCTACATCCGACGCGTTCCTTGAAGGGATCACAAACAGGCGAGGTGGGGGGAATGCCAGAAAGCAAGAAGAGAGAGGAACCAGGGAATAGACGCGCAGGAAATGTGAATAAACTGTCCTCACCTGTCAAGGACGGAGAGGGCGTGCTCGGAGAAGTGCCTGGTACACACTTAAGGATTACTAACATCTTTGAAGATTCATATTTCGTGCGGTGTGCTCTGAGAACAAAAACCACCACACAAAAACAAATTGCGTGAGTCACTAATGGTGCAGTGGTACGCACGCCTGCCTTTGATGCGGGTAGCGTGGGATCGATTCCCGCTTAGCGACGGTTTGGTTATCTGCCCTGCGACTGACTGGCGACGGGTTCAAGGTGTAGTCTGCCTTTCGCCCGAAGCTAGCTGGGACAGGCTCCAGCTTTCCCGCAACCCTTGTGAGGATAAGCAGCTTGGATAATGACATGACAGTTCTGTGTGCACGCAGATCTCCGCCGAGTGAAAGTAGAAAGTGTAGGAGCGTCGATTAAAAAAAAAAATGAAAAACTTGCTTTGGAAAAATACCAACTTTGATACAAAAATGACACTGAGCAAGATATTTGTTTTCATTTATGATGATTTCGCATTTGTCAGTCTAGGGCGCTGTTTCGATTGGATACATTTCAGTTTGACGTAACAATTCTCGGGGTCACGACCCGGGATGCGTCGGCTTTTCCTGACAAAACATTTTTATCGTAAACATTGAATGCTTTCATTTGAAGACGATGACATTTTTACGGCGTTTGCGTGAAACTTCAAAGCTGCTCCTCCTTTTCAAATGTTTCTTTATGAACTTAAAAAAAAAAAAAAAAAAACAATGTCATCATGTTAACAAACGCATCGACGTATTCTTAATGGCAGTGTTTAGTGTAAATCTGGTTTGGTATCCAAAACAAAAAGTGTTATTCTGTTGTTGTGCTTTTCGCATGTATGTTCCCCGCGGGCATGCCTTTACTTACAATGTGTGCAAATGAATCACCATTGGCACACGCTCCGGTATTCCATTGCTTTCAGCGACTCGCGTGAAACATCAGACTATTTGTTTTGCGTGGGCTTCTCTGTCATTTTTTTTTTTTTTAAACAATAAGAGTGAGGCTTTTGGCCCGGTCTTCCTCCTCTCTCTTGATTACCCGTATGACAACTCCTATCAGAAGAAAGCCGCTTCCAGACGGAGAGCAATTATGGTTTAATTTACTGTAACCATTCCTCTATTACCCCGTCTCAGTCTTTCTCACTTAACACAAGCGTCCTTGTGACTTTTGAGCGCGCGGGGAATCCAACTGAGTATTTCTTTTTTCAAAAACACGGCTTTGAGATGTGTCGATGATTAAGAGTACAAAACCCTCCGTTTGAGACTTATGATAGTAACGCATCGTGTCAATTGTTTATCGCGGCGGCAACCCGAGGAAAGTTGTTTTTAAGGTGACACCGGCGTGATTGTGTGGGGATTAAAGATTAATTTTTCCTTTTGCATTCTGCAGCAACCTTTGAAGTTGTGTGAAGAAAAAAAAAAGGATGGGGGGGGGCATTTGGCCAACAAACAAAGGCCCCATTGTCTGCACTCTTGCAGCTGACATGCAAAGAAGCAGAGTATTCACAGAATGTGAGACATGCTCCTATGAACAATGCCACCACTGATCTCTTCATATAAACACCGCTTATGACTGATACATATCAGCAGCCCTGTGACAGTTGTGTGTGCAGGTCAAGGAGGCAGCAAAGCACCAGCCGAGCCCGGAATGTCACTCCGGGTCACACCGTCTGAACTGATTCCGACAACTTGCACGAGCAAGTCTGGAGGAAAAAAAAAAAAAAATCCCTGCTGCGAGTCTTTTACAAGGCAAAACTTGGCAACTTTCATCCACGCTTTAATAGATGAGCACCTAATCAGCCACAACAAGCGTTCAATTGGTGGAAACTTTTCAAAAGGAGGGAAGGAAATTTGCAAACAGCGTGGATGCGCCCCCTGGTGACAAAACATTTAACTGCCGCTGTCGTGGACATATAAAAGAAAGTTTATTTCAATTACAGGTATGTACAATTGCTTGTAAACAGTGCAAATATTATTTGTAGGCATGAATACGGATCAAACCTCCCTTTTAAGCTATCTTTCGATATTTTCGGGGAATAGGAATATTGTGTGGATGTTCTTAATTTTTCAGCTCAATTCTGTACACTGTAATGACGTCATACATCGGATTTAAGTTACATATGAAATAATCATGCAAAAATTCAATACAAACCGGAGTAGCATAAGACGTCACGCGTGACAAGAAGCCACACTGATACCGACGTACTGTTTTTCATTCATGGCGAACACGTGCTTTCCATGCAAATAATGACTCAATTACTATATTCGCGATAGAGAATACGATAGACATGTTCAGACGACAATTACTTCTCCGCTCCCGTGCAACGAAGACCGACTTTATAGGATAACGCTTAGCATCGGGTATCTTAAACATTTCCCAACTGGAAGAGTAACTGTTTTGAGTTTCGGCACCCAAAAAATACGCAGGCGGCGTTTGTTAGAACAATAACCATCTGAGGCTGAATCAACGAGTGTAAACATTCAGCATTGAGTTACCCGACGATGCCTTATAAAACAACATGAAGCTTGTAGGCTACAAAAATGTTCAGAACCCATTCACTAGGTTCGCTTTTTCCTCCTTCTGCTTATCCACCGCCTGGTCCATGGCCATCAGAAACTTTTCCAAAGTCACTCTGGGTGTCTGCGGGAAAGACAACCTCATTAGGAAGCAACAACTCTCCTTAGAGTCATAGAAAAGTCGGATATAGAGCTCGTGCACGTGACGTCACCATTTTCACGGCGCCATATTGCCCGTCAAAAAGAGCTGCTCGACGGTGTGGGGGACATTGAACCGGAGCAGAATATACGCAATGCCTGAGACTTCTTGTGCTGGAGGTTGTCACAACATATATTGAAAGAGATCATTCTAGGGAATACCATCTGAAAAGACGAGAAGAGATCGACGGATTTCGGCAATTAAACATGATGGATGGTGCCCAACCAAATACACACGACTGTGTAGCGATCGCTTTACTTCAGGTAGGAATTATTCTTCTCAATCTAAAATTACAAGAAGTATTTATAAAACCAAGTTGCCTCATTTAAGAATAATGCCTTTAAAAAAAAAAAAAAAAAAAACGACAGAGTCATCTCCAAGTGTCTTGCAACCACACGTTAAACTTTGGTAAACCTCCCCCTGACAGTTTTTTTTTTTTTAAATACGCATTGTTCTCAAATAAGTCCAATGCGTATTTAAAATAAAGAAAATAAACCATCGGTCACACAGCTGTTTACGTAGGTTAATGTGTGGCCGCAACACACTTCCGTGTACGGGGGCTGAAGCCTATCCCAGCGGTTTTCCTTCTCTTAAATACGCAATGGACTCATTTGAGAACAATGCATATTTATTAAAAAAAAAAAAAGTCATTCACAGAGAAGTTTACCAAGGTTTAATGTGTGGCCACAAAACGCTTCGTGTACGGAGGAGCCGACTCGCTGTCTTTTTTTTTGTTTTCTAAAATCATAGTTAATGAATGCGAGTTTGTGTAAAACCAGGGTTCATTTATTTAAATATTGGTATTTGTATAGAAAAAAATCTGAGTGGCTCCATTACTATGAGGGATTTATTCTTAATTGAGAACAGATCCAGCAATGAAGTATTTGTATGGGTCCAGACTTTTCTATGCTTTCAAACTTTTCCGTGTAATCACGACGACTTACTCACCAGATCCATGTGTAGGTCCAGTTGCCCAAGACAAGCGGGTTAATAGTCAATTTCTTATTGGCGAAAACATGAACTTTGGCATTAAATATGGGTCCTCTATGCCAAGGGTCTCTCATTTTTCCACGTACCTTCGTTTATTATCACCTTCTAAATGTTTAACGGTATCAGACAAAACTCTGGGCGTCGTGCTATAAGGCATATTTTCTCGTCATCTCCAACTGACTTAGCATTGAAGAATGATCTGTTTGACCGACACTTCGGCCAGCGACGTGATTTCGTGACGTAGGTGCACGAGCTCTATCGCATTTTCAGAAAACAACAAAGTCCATAAATGAAGTCCCGTCAATTCAACCTCTGCAGAGTACCATAACCTGAATCCATGAGAATCTACACAGAATGAATGAAAATCACAAATTTTATCACGCACATTAGTATTTTTTATGCAATTGTTAAAAATAAATTCTGCAATTCTGCTATTAGATTAAGGATTTGTATGTTTCTTTTGAGTTTCAATCATGTGCTCACCTTCACGAAGAGGGCATGAGCTAGAAATGGGATTTTTCTCAGCGTTCTTCCACTCAGGCCTTTGCTTTTTCTAGAATGAACCAAATAAAACATTCTAAAGAAAAGCACACAAGCGGCTGCTGATGCATCACGGGAGAGAGTACTCACAGGGCGATGTTCCTCAGGGTCAAACTATGTTCCGATACCTCGCTCTGAGCAAAGCCCATGGTCTCCAGCTCAAAGATGGTGAAAAGCGGCTGCCGCGGGTAAATGATTTGACACTGCACGCGTCAGGGAACCGTTAATTTCACATACTTTCACAATCACAGTTTCATTTAAGACCAAATTACTTTCATGAGCTCTTCGAGGCAGGAAAGGAAGATGTTGTAGATGCCCCGCTCAGACGGAGGTCCGATATATTGCTTGATGTCCGCTCTGTCCACAAAAGCCAAGTCGATCTTTTCAGTCACATTGGAGGTCGTCAGGATCACCACGTTGGGATGTCTAAAAATGACAACGTGAAAGTTAACACCATACAGAACAACACATAGTTTTAGGAGGATTGGGGGGGGGGGGGGAGGTGGGGTCAAATGTTTTTTTCCAACCGTTTGATTTGGTCCAGCTGAGTGAGGACAGCGTTGACCACGCGAATGGCGTCAGATGGTTCTGTTCCTGCCTGGCAGGCGTTCCTTGCCGCTGTCAGACTCTCCACCTACCATCGATCAATTGTCCGTAGGTGTGAAAGTCCAATTATGTTTTTGCTTGAATATGTCACCAATCTACAACTTTAATTACATTTATTAATCATCATGAATATATTTCACATGCCTGATAACTTGCATGTTCTTGCTCTGGGAACGTTTGAAAGAGATTTTAATACAATAAAGCCTCGGTTCTCGAACGTCCTCGTTTTGGAACAAATCAGTTTTGCATTGAAAATTTTGAGATTTTTTTGCTTCTGTTTTCGAACGAATATCATTACTTGAACTCCCCCAACAAAATAACATATTGGGCGTGGCCAGACCAGCTGACCCACGACGCGCTTTGTTGTGAATTCCCACACCGCCGAAAAAACACGGAAATGACATAATGAAACGCGGCGCAACCAGCGCACTTTTGTTATTCTGTATAACGCAGCCTCTGAACACAGACGTGTCCCGTTAGTGACTGTTGTTTTTCTTCTTATGGAGGACGACCGTATTAACCCCCAATCATGGCTCCAAAGAAGGCAAGTCGCTTGTTTAAACTTATTCTGCACTTTTGTTAATAAAAAAAGTTTACAACGCTAGGGGCTGAGTCGCTACAGATACGGCAATGCACTCCCAGCCTCTACGACTAAAGCATACATATTAAGCAAAAAATAAATTATTTCATAAATTATTTTATTATATAAAGTATTTAAAATATACATGTATTTCTACTATGCAGTTTATCGGGAAAAGCTACAAAAAATGCTTTAAAAAGCCTATTTTTTTTTTTACGCTTGGAACGCATTATTTCTTTTTCCATTCATTGTAATGGGAAACAACGCTTCGGTTTTCGAACAAATCACTTCTCGAACCGTTTTCTGGAACGGATTGTGGTCGAGAACCGAGGCATCACTGTACATTGCATCGGTTGTCTCTGTCTGCATATACAGTAGTGAGGAGGATGGACAGATGTGTTTTTTTCTTTGTTTTTGTTTTTTTACCTCATCAATGAGAACAAACACAAGCGCGTCTTTGTCATCAATAAGCTGCTGAATCTTCTGAAACATCTTTGTGACCAGCTTGCCGCTCTGCAACAAAGACGCGCGGTGAGCAACCAAAGCGGATCGGTTCCTTCCAAATAGAAACAGAGAGCCCATTTACCTCCGAGAACCACTTTGAGAACAAGCTATGGCTGTTTATTTCCACAAACTGTCCATATGCGTACCTGCACGGAGAGGGAAGAGTACGCACGGGAATAAAAACAGCAGGTGCATTTGAAGCCGGCGTGGTTTTAATTAAATTAAGGTCTTCTCACCGACTCGACAGTCTGATTGACAGCTTCTGGGCAAGAGCTTTGCATAAGGATGTTTTCCCGGTGCCTGGAGGCCCTGGAAGTGTGAATACAGAGAGAGGTCTTGACATCTGAGATAAGACAAATTGGGATAATAATCCAAGGATTGTTTTTACATCGTTACCGTGGAGCAGCACGACGCGATTCCACGAAATCAGGTTGCTGTCGACATTTTTGTCGGAGAAGTGAATTGTTGTTGTGACGTAATCCAGTAACTGGAAGGGAACCGGAGCAGTTTGAAGTTGAGCGCTTTGTAATGATGGCGTAATAACTACAGTTCTCACAGGGTGACATGGGAATGCAGATTTCATTGCAAGATGAAATAATGAATCCTGACAGGGTCTGACACTAACAATGGCCCGATGGCGCCGGACCACTATCCCAACATGTCGGACCACCACATACATTACAGATGAGGAGACCAGTACAAATGTCAGAAAAGAGTCTTGTTTTTGATCCCAACCCAAACATTTTTTTTTTTGTTTTATCCAGGAAATTGTCCATCCTTCCATTTTCTTAGCTGCTTATCCTCACAAGGGTCACAGGGCAAGCTGGAGCCTGATTTTGGAGTGATACGTGTAAAAGCAGTAATTTTTCCATTATGAATAAATGTGGCAGCTGATAAAGCATCGGCCTCACAGTTCTGAGGTCCTGGGTTCAAACCCGGCCCCACCTGTGTGGGGTTTGCATGTTCTCCCCGTGCCTGGGTGGGTTTTCTCCGGGCACTCCGGTTTCCTCCCACATCCCAAAAACATGCAACATTAATTGGACACTCTAAATTGCCCGTAGGCGTGATTGTGAGTACGGCTGTTTGTCTCCATGTGCCCTGCGATTGGTTGGCAACCAATTCAAGGTGTACCCCGCCTCCTGCCCGTTGACAGCTGGGATAGGCTCCAGCACTCCCCGCGACCCTCGTGAGGACAAGCGGCAAAGAAAATGGATAGATGGATGAAGAAATGTTAAATATTTTGTACTATTTTCGAAAAACATTATATGCAAAACAACTTAACTACACAGAAGTAGGTGGACACTTCCTGAGTAAAATTTGGGTCGCTTACCTGAGTTTTAACCGCACCGTCATACACCAGACTCTCCCAAATACCGTGGAAATCAGCTGTGAGGAAAAATTACAAATTTACAATTTAAATACAAAATCGTACACAACAAATCAAGCGGCAAAATTTCTACTTCTGAAACGTTGACACCATATTGAATGAAACGTGGATTCTCTGTACATCACCTGTCGGTAGCAACCAGTGGTTAGCCGCTGACAGCTCCTCGTCCTCCTC
Source organism: Syngnathoides biaculeatus (assembly GCF_019802595.1). Classification (NCBI taxonomy): domain Eukaryota; kingdom Metazoa; phylum Chordata; class Actinopteri; order Syngnathiformes; family Syngnathidae; genus Syngnathoides; species Syngnathoides biaculeatus. The sequence continues at coordinate 6,508,604 of NC_084644.1, forward strand.
CAAACTGAGCGTACTCGGCCCATCCTCACTCAGCGTGAAGATGTGAACCGAAACTGCGGCGCTTTTCAAATCAAGGGGCTGAAGCGAGCATGGCACAAGAACCGACATAAAAGTATTTATTTGAAACGTGATACACATTCAATCAGCAAGCTCAAGTAAACTCACTACCTGCGTTGGCATTTCCTCCCAGTCGACTACAGCCACAGATTCCACATGAGTGCAGAGGAAACCTTCGTCAAACTCGGTCCACTTGTAGTTTCCGAACACAATGTTGTGGCGACTTAGCAGAGCCTGGACATGCATCCTCACCTCAGACAGTTTAGCTAGGCTATAATATCAAAAACCTCCTCAGGGCATTGAATCGATCATAAATGAACTGGTTCTGGTGGTCTTAGAAGACGTTTCTCCTCTCATCCGACCAGGCGTCATCAGTTCATGAACAATTTAAGTCTTAGTTAGGAGAGACTAGCTTGAGTTGGTGTGGAAAAACTCCACTATTTCCGGGCAAGGTGGAAACCACGGATGGCATATTTATTTGGAATCCAAAATAAAAGGACAATCGTTAGGATACCTTGCAGAGAAGCTACTGTGCGTCCACAACGTGTTTTTGTGTTATTTACTGGAGGTAGAATTAGTTTAGCAGTTTATTTGGAATGGATGGTTGATGGCTATCAATTCAATACCCTGGTGAAATGACTTGAATGGATGACAATAACCACAGGCAACATCAATAACAGCAAATAAAGTCAATCAACTCATGTCACGAGATGTGCAGTCTTCGACGTGTGTGTCAGGTAATGGAAGAGGTGTTTCCGGAAAGCGCCTATCGAGGTTTGCTTAATTTATGGAAGAAGTCGGAAATTATGCAGTCTGAACCTGCCCGGCTGTTTCATGTGACCGATACGGGAAGCGCTTTACATTATGCCTTGAGGTCTGGCACCAATATACAGACTTGCAGTCCGTTGAGATAAATATTTTATCATTTGTATAGGCTACTTGAGTTTGGATAATAATGGGAATATTACTCAAAGCTTATATTACTTAAGTGTTATGATTCTTCATGACGCTTCATCTTGCCATCACTATTATGAACATTCAACTGGCATATGCAGAGTTGTAAAGAGAAATACATAATTTCTTGAAAGAAAATTATCTTCGTAGTCATGTTGATTTAATTTATGTAGTCCCTGTTCAGAACAGATGCAGGAAACAGTGTGTACAACATTCATTGTATTTTTTAAAAATAGCTGCTATGGAGTTAAGCAGGGGCAATTGTATCGCCATTACTAAATTAGTTATAGCAGATATAATTGTTGCAGGCACTACTGGTGAAATTGGAAAGGAACAACAAATGTAGTTTACTCAATTTAGAAGATAACCCACCTTTGGGATTTTACATGGACCTCCACATGTATTGTTTTTTGGTTTTTCGCATCCATGTTGTCACTTTCCATTCCTGTTGACAGACGAAGAACGTTTAGGGGGAAGAAAAAAAAAAACATTTCCAGCTGTTTCGGCTACTCTTGTGCTTCGAATTTGACGAATGGAAAAACTTGAAAACATTCTCAACTTTCCTAACTTGTTATTCTAACGTGACAAACGGTGAATTCCGGTTTGACACTCCAGTACCGTAGCTAGCTAGGTGGAGTGGCACAAGAGTCGTAGTTATGAAACCAAAGACCACCAAACTAAATGTACAAAATCCCCACAAATAAGCATACTAAACTGTACTTTTATCGACGCGACGCTGACGTTCCTTGAGTAGAAGTCGATCCGGCGATTTCAAAAGGCTCGAACTCTGCGCGCTGATTTTTGAACCGGAAATGTTAAACACCCCTATGTCCTCGTTTCCGGTGAGCGTTTGTCTGGTGCTAAGTCTAATGCTAACGATAACACTTCCGACGCCCAGTGAATAAACGCACGTTTTGAGTGGAAATATTGCAAAATGGGGAAGAAACACAAGAAGCATAAACCGGAGTGGAGAACGGTGGATGGTATTTGAATGCATTTTGAAGATTTTGTCGTCTTTCGAGAGTTACCCTCTGTTGTTGTTGCTATCTTTGTGCTTTACTGGGCTAGCAATGGCAGCGACTGTAGTTTGCTTTCATTCATATTTTTAGATACTTAAAATATAACCACCCACTACATGCTATAAGTGTGAGACGGTTTAATTTTACAGCTTTTCTGTTCGTCGTAAAATATATGTTGCACTGTTTTCACGTGTACTGTTTCATGCACGTAATAAACAGTATATCTTATTATTTAGCATAGTAGTGCATTTTAGAGGGCCTAGTTTTGTTTAAAAATAAGTATTCCAATATCATTACTTATTTAGATTATGAGAACATAAACAGCCTAAAAGGTGTCACGCCCACCTCATCATTTTTTAAATTATTTTAAATTAATGGATGATTGTAAAGACAGACAGTTAAAGTGAAGAAAATAAATTTAAAAAAAATCTCTACACAGGTAGAGAACTGTTGAACATACAAGGTGCGTTAGAAAGGTTCCAGGACTGGTGTCACAGATGATATATTTCAAACCCATACTATGTGTAGTCACCTTCATTCTAGGCCAGATGATCAACCAGCATATACGTATATTCATCATATATCAGAGCCTGCGGCGTTTACTTTGTTCAGGGCATGAGAAGAAGCGAGAATAATGGGTCACCATGACAACATACCTGCTCACAATGCCCTGAGCATCTGACAGTTCTGACAGAATTTAAACAAAAAAAAAAAAGGGACAAAAAAATATAAATGCTTTTGCAAAACATGTCCCAAAGAGAGAAAGCATCATAAAACACAACAAAACATTCCACTTGCTTGATAGATGAAAAGATCGTCTCAAACAATTGCACCGTCCATTCTTTTTGATAACTTTCTTATGAAAAATTATTTTCAGACTATGAGGACAAGGCCCTGGAGAAGCCGCTGAAGCTCGTGCTCAAAGTCGGGGGGAGCGAAGTGACAGAACTCTCGGGTTCGGGCCACGATTCCAGCTACTACGAAGACAGATCGGACCACGAGCGGCACAAAGAAAAAAAGAAGAAGAAAAAGAAAAAGTCTGATAAGGACAAGTATCTGGACGATGAAGAGAGAAAGCGACGGAAGGTCAGTTTTACATGAGATGGCGCACACTGTTGATCTCAGCGTCAAAGTGAAATCATTTTTTTATCAAATTGTATCTTGTCTATCATTCCGTAGGAAGAAAAGAGGAAGAAGAGAGAGCGAGAGCAGAACGAATCCGAGGCAGCGGCTGCCACCGCAGTTAGCCCCGGTGTGCCCGTTGAACCATTCACAATATCGAAAACTCTAACTATCAAAGTCGAGGTGAGGAATGCTAAGTGAAGCCTTCAGAGGTGACGTATCAACTCGGCATTCCAGTTTTGACACTGATAATCACACGAATGATGCTATCAATCAGCCCGAAGAGAAGAAAAGGAAGAAGGAGAAGTTCGAGAGCGAGCCTGAATTTGAGGAATTTCACCCCGGTGTGAAGGTCGAAGTTGAGCACCAGGGAGAGAGGCCCGTGCGAGCGTGTCGGACACAGCACGGTAAGCGTGGCCATTATCAAGAACAAAATGTATCATTAATTTTCATACGTGCTACATTTCCATTTGTTTCATCCCACTGCAGAGAATGAGTCCACTCCTCGCCAACTATTACTTGAGCATTTCCTTCGCCAGCTCCAGAGGTGAGGGGAAAAGAAGCTAAAGAGTGCGAACGCTCCATTTTAGACTCGCTGCCGCGCATACCGTCAATCAAAACCTGGTCTCGGCAAGACAGTCCTAACCACGTTTTTTGTCACTCCGCAGAAAAGATACCCACGGTTTCTTTGCCATCCCGGTGACGGACGCGATCGCCCCCAATTACTCAATGATCATCAAGCATCCAATGGACTTCAGCACCATGAAAGACAAGATCACAAACAATGAGTACAACACGGTGACAGAATTCAAGGTGAGATGAGGCTGCAAACAAGAGCGACTGGTCAAAATGATCACTCGGATTAATCGCCGGTTGGAAGGATGTTTGACGTTCTGCCTGTTTGAACCCGTCGTGTCCTTTAGGCGGACTTCAAACTGATGTGCGACAATGCCATGGTGTACAACCGTCCAGAGACGGTCTACTACAAGGCGGCCAAGAAACTTCTCCACACCGGTTTTAAGATGATGAGCAAGGTAATGGTGTATACATTATTGATCGATCAGGACAAAAGTCTGAATACACACGTCTCCATCAATAAAGTAATCAACCAGGGACCCTTATGTACCGATATATTGATATATTTTTTAGCCCTAAATTTAGTTCCTGGGGTTAATGAGTTCATCAAGTACTGAAAAGTATGTGGAGTAAAATGGAATAACAATTTTTAAAAAGCTTGAATTGTTACCCTATCGTTCATAAATAGACATCTTACTGAACATCCATCCATTCGTTTTCTTAGCCGCTTATCCTCACTAGGGTCGCGGGGAGTGCTGGAGCCGATCCCAGCTGTTAACAGGCAGTAGGCGGAGTAGACCCTGGACTGGTCGCCAGCCAATCGCAGGGCACACCGAGACAAACAGCCGCACTCACAATCACACCTAGGGGCAATTTAGAGGATCCAATTAATGTTGCATGTTTTTTTTTGGGATGTGGGAGAATACCGGAGTGCCCGGAAAAAAAAACACGCAGGCACGCGGGGGAACATGCAAACTCCACACATGAGAACTGTGAGGCCAACGCTTTACCAACTGAGCTTCCCTGCCTGTTTTTAACATACTCGGAGAATAACGATAGTGATTCTGATGACATTGTTAAATAGTCAGGCCGTTTTTCAGTCATACATCATTTTTCTGTGACATGCTCCAAGGGACGTACTCCAAACTCTTTTAAAAAGTCTTCCCAGAAGAATGGAAGGAGTTATGACTGCATTCAGCTCCTTGTTTTCACTTTCGGTTGGCCTCATGACCAATTGCAATCCTTGTGTATGATTGTGTGTGTGTGTGTGTATATATATATATATATATATATATATATATTTTTTTTGTATGTGTGAGTCATACTGCAATTAAATGCAGTACTCAGAAAAATATTGAGAGGGATTGGACTTTCAGGGGAAATTCCAGGATGAACCTAAAATGCACTGTAACATTTGCAGCTGAAGCTAATTTGACTTCTAAACATTTGAACTGTTCAGTATTTTTGCACAACTTGTTTTTCTCGAATGAGGAGCTTAACGACGAAATTCACAACAGATACTTGGTTCATGAAAATTATTCGAGAACTACAAGTTGTACTACAAGCACAGAAGCATTTGGACACGTGCATTCAAAACTTTAGAGGTCAAATAAAGTGCCACAGTGCATTTTACTATAATTTCATCCAAAAATATTTGGTAGTCGTGTATACACGATGCATTAAAAGATATAGTATGTTTCAGATGGATATGGCATTAAACGATTCCATTTTTTTTTTGTGTGTTTTCAGGATCGCCTGTTGGTTTTGAAGCGCAGCATGTCTTTCATGCAGGACATGGAAGCCATTTTGGGGGATGAAGAACTTGCGGCCGATTTACCTCCAACGGAGACAATTCCAATTCCGGTGGAATCGGCCAAAAAGTCAAAAAAACAACCCGTGAAGGACATGAAGTAAGTTAACTTCTCCGTGGGTTTTGATGGTATACGTCCCCTGGAGGAAGAATCACTCACCTTCGGGAGATTGAGATTAAATAGCGCCACCTCGTGTCTGTTTTCAGCTACCTGTTTGAGCCAGAAGGGAGCGCCTGCAGCCTGACGGACAGCACGGCAGAGGAGCACGTTCTTGCCCTGGTGGAACATTCGGCGGACGAAGCTCGAGATCGGATCAACAGATACATGCCAAACTCAAAGGTGTTCTTCTTTCCAACCCAACCCAATCCCGCGTGGCCGACGCGTGTCGCAACAGATTTCGATCATGTTTACCAGTGTCACGGCGCTTTTGTTAAACTGTTATGTCTGCTCGTCGCTTTTTAGATCGGCTACTTGCAGAAAGACTCCGACACTTCCCTTTTGTATACTGTCGTCAATCAGCTCGATCCCGATGCAGAAGGTGTGATAACATTGCGAGTTTTCTATGATAAAAAGAGAAAGATGAAAGATACCAACATTTGTGTCAATTTTGCAGAAGAGGAGACCCACAAAGTGGACTTGACTTCACTGTCAAATAAACTTCTTCCCGGAATAACAACGCTGGGCTTCAAAGATGACAGGAGACACAAAGGTACATTATTAAAGATCAAGTGTCCGGTCTAAAATAGATATTGTAATGAAAAATACATATAACATTATTCACTTCAATGTCTATACAAAAAAATAAAGAGCGCGTCATCAATGCGCAAAGTTGCGGAAGTCTCACTCGACATCCAAGTGGTCACCATATTGCTTGCGACGTCTGTCCATTACGTCACACCGCGACATTCGCCATTGAAAACATGCTGTGCCACTTACTACGGGACACGGAAGCTCTTTTCAAAGAAGAGAACATCTCACAATCGAGTGAAGTGACTGGGGAAATTTTACCCTATCATTTCGAGGCATATTTAGATGATATGTGGATCACTTCTAACCAACAACAGACTCCCGGACAGTATGTATGAGCCAGCCGGGCCGAAGCCGTCTGCCACGGATACAATCGAGTGAAGTGACTGTGGCAATATTACCCTATAGTTTCATTTCATTTCGAGGAGTGTTTAGATGATATGCGGATCACTTGTAACTAACAACAGACTTCCAGACAGTATGTATGAGCCACCCGGGTGGCGCCGCGATGAGCGGGTACATGGACACATTTAGCACCCCTGACTTACGTACGCGGATCTTTTGTTGCATTCTGAGAGGATTACATCCCTATCCCCAAACTATTTTTTTTACTAGCTCTATGCACACCTCCCTGTCATTTGGAACCCACAAAGCTCTCCTCCTTTGCACCTGTGCAATCGATTTTTCACGATGAACCGGGTCTCTTGGAAACTTATGAAGGGTAAATCCATCCTCCTGAGTGTTTGAGCAATATCCAGGATTACAACGAGCCGGCATTTTGGCTAACACGAAAGAACAAAGAACTACCTTCCAGCAGGTAAAACTAGTAGAAACTTACAAGACCGCATGAGTGGGCATCTGCTACTAACGTCACTTCCCGCTTCTTCTCGAAAGCAAATCCCTTGAGAGGATTTTCATGGCGGGAGTGACAAAAAGCCACATACGTCAAAATCATGTTGTGTGGTGAAAAAACGGATCGGTCCATTCTGGCTGCCTTTTTTTTTTTTTTTTAATTAATAACAAATCTAAAAATCATGCATTTCATGACAGTGCACCTTTATGATGCTTTCTCTCAAATTTGTCTTCATCTAAAAATTGCCGTCCTCGCTTTTCAGTGACGTTCTTAAGCAGCGCCTACAACATTCAGAGCCTGCAGAAGAACTCGGTCTTTCCAGACTTGCTCCCCGACGAGTCGGACTTGCTGTGCTCCGCCTACGGAGATGAAATGGGGGTACAATGCGCTCTGAGGTAGGGACGGGGCGGGGGGGTCACCACTGAAAAAGAATATTTGTATTTAGAGATAATAGTGGGACCAGTTTCAGCTTGTGTGCTATTTCTACTCCCTCCCACCTCCACTCTTAGCATTCTGGACTTTGTAAAGGGCTGTGGAAGTGTCACCAAGCAATGGGTCGATGGACTCCTGGATAAGATGACCGCAAGCGATCACACGAAAGCCACCAATCAGATCCGGCAGGTTTGTGGCCCGCTACGTCGTAACGAACAAACAATGACGTCAACCTAAAAAGAAAACCAAAATGTGACCCCTGCTACTTCTGTCCCAGAAGAGAAATATGATGCTGAAACCTGACGAGACCAAGACAGGCCTCTGTGACATGCAGGTGGACTGTGCGTGGGCTGCGCGTGGACTGCATTTGAGTCCCGACTGCATCCACGCTTTGACTCAGGTTGTGTTCTTTTTGTGTTAAGATGGTGGACGGCGCCGGTCTTGGAGAGGGCAGTTCCGTCTTGGACTTAATGTCACTGAAAAACTACCCCGACATGTCTCTTGACATATCCATGCTCGGCACGCTAGGTATGTTCGCCGCGTTCTCAGCAGCATTTTCTAATTTCACACTTACCAACATCAAAAGCAACAACACAAATCCAGATTTGGAAAAGAATATCTACACAACAGACCGGCATGGATTATGTTACCGCAGTTTACAGTCACTGATAATGTTACACAAGCAAAACGACTTTGAGCACGACATGCATGACAGCGCCCTCAAAATATGCCGTTGGCCAGCCAGGCAGACTTTTTTTTTTTTTTTTAATCTCTTCTGTAATTTTATCAGACGTTGACGCAGCAGCTCTTATTTGACCCCAGTTTTTTTTGTTTTTGTTTTGTTTTGGGATTTTTTTTTTTTTGCACAACTTGGCTCAAAGTCAAACCTTTATTTTGAAATGTAAGCATGTCACTACTGACTCGAGGGCAGAATTCATTCGGTAAACGGCAGATTTTTGAGTGTGGTAGGAACGACGCTGTTAGCAAGAAATTGCAAGTAATTCAATACCCCTGCTCCCATTTTCTATTTGTGATTATTAATAATTTATACCTCAGTATTCAAAATACTATGACCCACAAAAATGAATACTTTAAAACTCAATTTGCATGAATTCAATGTTTACGGGGCGGCACGCTGGATCAGCTGGTAAAGCAGTTCTGAGCACTCACAATCACACCTAGAGGCAATTTAGAGTGTCCAATTAATGTTGCATGTTTTTGGGATGTGGGATGAAACCGGAGTACCCGGAGGAAACCCACGTAGGCACGGGGAGAACATGCAAACACCACAAAGGCGGGTCCGAGATTGAACCCGGGACCTGTGAGGCCGACACTTTTACCAGCTATACCATGGCACCTGTTTGAATTTGTATTTAAAAATAAAAAAATCGTAGCCATTATTCCACTATTATATAATATAATCACTTTACTGATTATATTTGTATTAAAAAAAATGACCCCAGTATTTAACAATATTACAATACTATTACTGTATATGGCGGCATGGTGGGTCAGCTGGTAAAGCGTTGGCATCACAGTTCTCCCCGTGCCTGTGTGGGTTTTCTCCGTGCACTCCGGTTCCCTCCCACATACTAACTTAATACTTAACTCTAACACTAGTGCCGTACTAATGCAAGCGCAGGGCTAATGGTAGCGCCGCGCTCACGCTAACTCTAACAGGGCTGGTTAAAAAAAAAAAAAAAAAGCCTACTGGTAAAAATCACTGAGACACAGACATCAGTAACACGCTAGCGCAGCGCTAACAGGACCGGACCGGTAAAAGTCACTTCCTCGGCACATATATTCCACCGATCTCACTCTTACCTTTTCCGCTCGAGCCCCCCCTTGCGGCCGTTAGAAAAAAAAGCACAAATCAGCCGCATCACCGCATAAACCGCAGGGTTGAAAGCGTGTGAAAAAAGTCGCGGCTTGTAGGCCGGAAATTACGGTAATTGAACACTCTAAATTGCCGTTCGGTGTGATTCTGAGTGCGGCTCTTTGTCTCTATGTGCCCTGGGATTGGCTGGCCACCAGTTCAGGGTGTACCCCTCCTCCTCCCCCCGACACTCGTGAGGATAAGCGGCAAAAAGAAAATGGATGGATAAATGTTTATGGCTTACGCATAATAAGATGGAGCTGCAGATGCTGCGAAGATTGCGCATCATTTTTCATGACGCTGGCTAAATTTAGCTCGCTCCTCCCCGACATAAATCTTGTATATCAGTTGAGACGTCCCGCTTTAACATTGAACTGCAAATTTGTCTCGTTATTGCTTCAATATCCACAGGAACAGCAACATGTCAGATCGAGTCCATAATAATGTGCCTCTTCCATATTTCCCAGGTAAAGGCGTGAAGAAGGAGCCAGGAAATGAGGACGGCCAGCAGCACTTTCACGACGCTGACAAGCTCCTGCAGGAGTTCCAGGAGGCTCAGGTGGACCGAGTCTGCTCCAGACCTTCGTCCAACCTGTCGTCTCTGTCCAACGCCTCGGAGAGGGACCAGCACCACTTGGGTAGAGACGCTCGCTTTGGAGTCGTGAAAATGAAGCCGTTTTGTCTGAAAGGCTTTTGTCCGATCGGCAGGGAGCCCGGCGCAGTCCGAAATGGTCCACGATCCCTACGAGTTCCTGCACTCTCCCGACTCAGAGAGCCCAGCCAACAACTGACAGCATTATTGAATTCTTCACCTGCATCGACGACGCCTGCCGACGTGACGTTGGACTGGCCCGATATTGTCGAGACAGTAAAGAGGCTGCGAGCTCTTATAATTATAGACTGAATGTTACTTGTACAGACTTTTTTTTTTTTTTTTTAATGAGTGCAACAGTCACAATAAATATTTGCATGTGTATTTATAAATGTGCGGTTCCATGCTCTATGAATAAAGGAGGGAGTACATAAAACGCAGGGAAAGTCAGGCGCTGGTCAAATGGCTTCATTTTGGGAGGCGGAGAGATCGTGTGTATCATGAAAAAGAGCGACGTGAGCTGATCTTCTCGCTTTGGCGAACAGCCACACAGCATCATCAACAATTGAGGAATCCCCTGTGTGCAATTGTGCTTCTTTGACAACTTGATTGCTGTGGTTGTCATTTCAAGTGGTGTGCAACTATACTGCATCGCTGATGTTTTTCACGTTTTGTTTTATGTATTTTTTTTTAAGTCAATACTTGTCCACACATGCCAGAACCACAGTAACAAATGTTAAATACCTCTCTTATCATTGTTATTGTTAAGCAGAATTTTATTAGTGTACATACCAAATACTGTTTGTTATTGTTTGAATTTGTCCATCCATCCATTTTCTTAGCCGCTTATCCTCACAAGGGTCGTGGGAGTGCTGGAGCCTATCGCAGCTGTCAACGGCCAGGAGGCGGGGTACACCCTGAACTGGTCGCCAGCCAATCGCAGGGCAGATGGAGACAAACAGACGCACTCACAATCACACCTAGGGGCAATTTAGTCTCCAATTAATGTTGCATGTTTTTGGGATGTGGGAGAAAACTGGAGTGGCTGGAGAAAACCCACGCAGGGACGGGGAGAACATGTAAACTCCACACAGGCGGGTCTGGGATTGAACCCGGGACCTCAGAACTGTGAGGCCAACACCGTGCCACCAAAACATCATTCCACTATTACATATTGTCATCACTTTAATGATTGTATTTGTATTTTTAAAAAAGTTCAATTTTCCACAGTATTTCACAATATTACAATACTATTACTGTATATGGAGCAAAATAATGACATTGCCTTCAGAATATTCAAGTAAAATATACCCGTATTATGTGATCTAATACTAATACTGCGCAGTAAAAAGATTAAAGCAAAGTAAATTTATTTGTATAGCGCATTTCATACACGAGGTGTATGATAATGGTCTTTACATGACGAAAGGCATTTGAGAACAAAGAGATAAAATATTTTAAATGGCATAAAAACAATACAAATATTTTAAAATATTTTTAAAAAGACAAGTAAAACCGCATACAGTGCAAGTAATATGATCAAAAAGTGGATATATTCTAAAAAGCATGAGAAAAAAAAGTTTTCAACCTGGATTTCAAAACATTCACACTTTGGGCTTAAAAACTTAATTAATAAATAAATTCATAAATTAGATAGATAGATAGATAGATAGATAGATAGATAGATAGATAGATAGATAGATAGATAGATAGATAGATAGATAGATAGATAGATAGATAGATAGATAGATAAAAACATAAATAACTAAATAAAAACTTAAATTAAATGAATAAAACTTAATTCTACGGTGCCCCCCACACCCAAAAAAAAAAGAAAAGAAAAATGTCATTGAAAATCCGTTCGCTCATTTTCGTAATCGGTGTGATTTATCACAGATTGATTTTGACCGGGAGGAACTTGAACGCAACACGAGAGTCTCAGCAGTCTGGGCGGGAGACCAACACTGCGCATGCGCAACTGTTGCCATGGCGCAGCCGGGCGCCGTCGAGCAAACTGTTTCTCCAACTTAAAAGTCTTATTTCGAGCCCAGCACGTCGGCAGATGAGCTTTTGTCTCATCTTGTCCTTACGTCCTCGTTTTGTTTGTTTTTTTTTTTTTTTTTGCCGCTTGTAGCGTGACGTGACGCTTCGGCACGGTTGAAAAAAAAAAAATGATCACTCGCTGGAAATCGCGCATTGTTTTGATCTTAAAGCGGTGATGACTCGGCGCTAGGAGATCACGAGCGTTGCATCCACGGTAAGTCACGCGTCACACATTTCAAGGGATAAACATTGACCCGCGTGACCTTTACGCCTGAAATTGGCTCCGTGTGCGTTGAAGGCGCCCCGCAACGTGCTTTCTTTGTCGTTTGATGCTCCACAAGTGGCGCTCAAACTGTGTATTTAGGTCACCGCGTGTTAAACACACAAAAAAAAAAATGCTGCATAAATGTCGATTGTTGGTAAACACACGCACATAAAAAAAAAACCTTGTGTCAGCATGAAGGGCCAAAAGCAAAACATGTGAGTCAGATGTCTGAAAGGGGGGGGGCGGGGGCGGGGTGGACTTTTTGTTTTGACTCCATAACCGCTCTTGACTTGAGATTTTTACAATTATTTGGCATTTAATTGAGAAATCTGCTGTTTGTTGACTTAAATGGGAATGCAGTTCCATACCTGTCAACTTTTCGGAGCGCCAACCTGTATAAACTACCCAAAAAAATCCTTACAGACAGCAAAAAATCATTATAACATACCGCAGCAAATTATAAGTCATAATAACGGAGGGGAAAAAACAAGTTTTTCAAAGATTTTTTATTGTAGATCTCCATAATGATAATATATGAAGTTAATGTGGAATTATCAGCGTCTATACGGCCGGCCGTATATACGTAAACTTCACCACAAAATCAGTTTGGTCATTTTAATATGTAAAGCACATTTCATACATTGAAGTGGTAGATTTTAGCACGGCTTCCCAAATTAAAGTTGTTATACTATTTTATTATCAATCACAATTATGTATGCGAAACTATTTTAAAAAACACAAGAATAGTTATAAATCTGTTAAGAATGTATTGAATCATCCAAGAAATATAAATTACATATGCATATAGAATCATACAAGAAATATAAATTACAAATGCGTATAGAATCTTACAAGAAATGTAAATTACATATGCATATGTAATTTCAATGTTGTTCAGAAATTATATAAATATCAATCAAGTTTCAACTACTGTACTATTTTATGATTATAATTTCCATATTTAGCTGAAAAAGATATTCAAATTAACTTCCTTAATATTTATAAATATTACAATAAAACTATCCAACCATCCATTATCCAAGCCGCTTATCCTTACAAGGGTCACAGGAGAGCCGTAGCCCATCCCAGCTACCTTCGGGCGAAAGGTGGACTACACCCCGAACCGGTCGCCGGTCAGTCGCAGGGCACATTTCAACACCATCGCTCACCGGGAATCAATCCCACACTGGTCGCACCAAAGTCAGGCGTGTGTACCGCGACACCAGGGGTGTCAAACTCGTTTTTCTCGGGGGCCACATTATTATTGCGGTTTCCATCAAGAGGGCCGTGACGACTGTGAAGCAAAAATATTGAATCGTCTCATCATATTGACATCAATTTATGAACTAGTTTTGGAATCAGAAATCAAGGATAATGCGTTTATCAACTCTTCACATTTGGTAACACAAAAATACTTGTAATATCTCAACATTATCATTTATGATAGATGACAATTTGAAATTTCGGTACCGATTTTTAGAAAAAATGATGGAAATTGACCCTGTAGGTTTGGCTTCCAGGGCCACATAAAATCTTGTGGCGGTCCGGATCTGGCCCCCCGGGCCTCGAGTTTGACACCTGTCCGTGACTCACAATAAAATTACTTGATTCATATTTTGAAATGTTACCATAATTTAAAATATGACGTAGAATTGATTGAAACAAGTCCATCTTCATGTCCTGGTCCCTGAACGACTACTACCCGCGGAACAATTGCCGGTTTTGTGTCTCGACGTCGTCCAGATGAACCTCCTCAGCGGGCAGCTGAGGCGGACGGCCCCCATGCACGGCAGCAGTCGAAACGAGCTGGTCCCGTCCAAGACGCCGCGCTCCAACGGCTGGACGTGGCCCCCTCAGGTCTTCCAAGTCGTGGCCTGGCTGGTGTACAACTACTTGGCCGTCGCGGCCTTCGGCATGTTCATTCCGCTCCTCCCGCCGCCCTGGAAACACGTGCTCTACGCCGTATCCTTAACGCTCTCTCGGCTGGCGCGCGAGATTGCAAATCGCCGTTCATAACCGAACGAGGTTCGTCTAGTGCGGGTGCTTTCTGTGAGCTTTTGTTCCCATCATGAATCTCTGCTTGTGCATGTCTCCGCGAAGACCAAAAAAAAAAAAAAAAAAAGGATCAGAATCGATCGTTTCTTGTATCATTGGAGCGGCTTTTCCTTCACCCTACCCCCACCCAGGTGACAGGTTTAGCTTTCCTCGTGCACTTGCTCAGCCACGTCGCCGCGGTGACCATTGACCCGGCCGACGACAGCGTGAGGGCCAAGAAGACCCACAGCGGGCCGATGCCGCTTTTTGACCGCACGGTGCAGCGTCACGTCATCCAGGACCTGCACTGTTACCTTTGCGACGTCAAGGTGTACGTACGCCGGCCTTTCGTCGACTTTTTAACTCACTGTCGCCCCACGTACAGAAAAAAAAAATAATCCTCTTCATGGGGTTGGGATCGGTATATTAATTGGTTAATGGTTGAAAAATTTTGACCTTTCCTCAGTGGGCCCAAAGCCAAACACTGCAGCGTTTGCAACAAGTGCGTGTCTGATTTTGATCACCACTGCCAATGGCTCAACAACTGCGTGGGCGGCAGGAACTACAGGTAAGACCCAAGTACAGTAGCCGTAAATCACTCGACATGAGTTTACCTGCGTTGCGTTCAGGTACTTCTTTGCAGCAGTGACCTCCGCGGCGGTCGGCGTGGGCCTGCTGGTCGCCGTCATTTTGTTCGTGTTCATCCAGCACTATCTGAATCCAGGGATCCTTCGGACGGACCCGCAAATACATGGTGAGCCGTCGCACGATTGGACTCCTGGTTTACCGTAATTTCCGGCCTACAGAGCGCACCTGATTATAAGCCTCACCCGGTACGTTTGTTAAGGAAATACCATTTGGTACATACATAAACTGCACCTGTGCAAAAGCCACAATTGCCCAGATTGAAACACGAGATATTTCCAAAAAAAGACGCTACAGAGAAAGTTTTCAAAGTTTTAATACCTTAACTTATCTTTACATAGCAACAATATGGTCGCACGAACAGGGCTTTAAAAAAAAACATACCGGTAAAAATCACTGAGACACAGCAGCAAGATGCTAGCGCGGCGCTAACAGGGCCGATTTAAAGAAAATACATACCGGTGAAAATCACTGAGACACAGGAGTAACGGAGCAGCAAGATGCTAGCACGGCGCTAAAAGGGCCAGTTTAAAAAAACAAACATAACCGGTAATAATCACTGAGACACGCCAGTAACACAGCAGCAAGACATTAGCACGGTGCAAACACTAGCGCAGCACTAACAGGGCCGGTTTGAAAAAAACATACCAGTAAAAATCACTGTGACCCAGCCGTAAAACAGCAGCCAGACGGTAACGCGATGCTAACGCTAGCATGGCACTAACAGGGTCAGTTTAAAAAAAAAAAAAAAAAAACATTCCGGTAAAAATAACTGAGACACAGCAGTAACACAGCAGCAAGTCGCCAGCCTTAGCGCATCGCTAACAGGGCCGGTTAAATAAACCATACCGGTAAAAGTCACTTCCTCAGCACATATATTCCACTGTGTCACTCTTCCCTTTTCCGCTCGAGCGCCCCCTTGCGGCCGTTAGAAAAAAGTGCACAAATTAGCCGCATCACCGCATAAAACCGCAGGGTTGAGATGTGCGGCTCATAGGCCGGAAATTACCGTAGATTGTTTGCCGTCATCATTTCGTGTTTGCGTGCCTTCGTGCAGGTCTGTTGGCAAACGACACCTGGCTGGTGTTTTTACCATCATCCCCCGTAAAGACGAGTTCGGCCGGTCTCCTCATCGTGGCCTTCTTCACCGCCGTACTCAGCTTCACGTGCCTGCTGCTGCTCTGGCACCTGCTCTGCTTCCATTTCTACCTCTGTGAGTCAACATTTTCTTCTGTGACAAACGGAACTGTGACTTCGATGCTCGTATTATTTTTTTTTTTTTTGTTGTTGTTTTTGCTTTTGTGAACATTCAAACTGTAAAACAACAAAAAGAAGACTGAGAAAGAGAAACGTGATAAGCAACGCTGACTTAAAAAATGGCTCAAGTGTGGCATTTCGACGAACTACTTGGACACATACTCCGTTTATACCATAGATACACATACGATCTATGTTGGAGTTTCATGCGCAAAAACTTGCCGGATTTCCAAACACGGTAGCAGATTCTTCCCCTTTTCATACGTTACCCCAGCGGGTGTCAAACCCGGGCCACAATGTCGTTCCGTTTTTCCCTCACAGGGCCGTTATGACTGTGAAACTATAAAAATAGTTTATTGCCTCATCATATTGACACGTGAAATGTATGAATTACTTTTGGAATCAGAAATCAAGGGGTAATAGGTTTTTCAACTATTGTTGATGTTTGGTAATGTAAAAACGCTTGCAATACCTCAACATTATGATTTATGATATGAATTTTGAAATTTTGGTACAGTTTGGTACAAGTTGACATCCATGATTTGCCTCCGTGGGCCACATAAAATGATGTGGCGGGCCAGATCTGCCCCTCCGAGCCTCGAGTTTGACACCTGTGCATGACACATGAAAAAACGTACTTGGCTAATATATTTGTTAGTAGCAGTAAACAATTCAATTTCATAACGTTATGATTTATGACGTGACAATTTTGGTACAGACTTGAACAAGAATCAAGCAAGTTGACATCCGTGATTTGCCTCCGCGGTTCACATAAAATGATGTGGGGGGGCCGGATCTGGCCCCCGGGCCTCGAGTTTGACACTTGTGCGTCACCCATAAAAAAACGTACTTGGCTAATATATTTGTTAGTTAAACAATTCAATTTCAGTCTGTCAAAAAACTTCAAAATAAAAATAAAAAATACATCCAAAGCGTGCATGAGTTAAAAATACAAATCACCTGCCCATTGACAGCTGGGATAGGCTCCAGCACTTCTGCGACCCTTCTGAGGATAAGCGGCGAAGAAAATGGATGGATGGATAGATTCATAATTAGAGGGAGTTCTGCACTTGTTTCTCTTCGACAGTGACGCCTCAAGTGCGCAACTTATGTCAAGTCTACTCTGTAATTTTGTTTTGGTCACCATTATTGCAGAAAATCAAATTTCAAGATATGATATTTAAAGAGTTGTCCAAGGTAGTCAGTACTTTTTGGGCACTTTTTAAGTTGTGTTGTTGTCATTGTGTCGTTTGCCTTTCTTTTTTTTTTTATTAATTACTCAAGTCTTGTGTACAGAGAGAGGCTCCTGATTTTCTAAATATAACGTTTTTCATATTATAATGATCAAAACAATATTTTTATGGTCCAGTTTCTCTGTACAGGTCTGTATTAAATGGCCCCCGGTGTCTGGGTAAACTCCTTAGAGCTAAACGGCACATATTTCAGACCAGTAGGGTGTAGCGTAGCATAGTAAAAGCTAATGTTAGGTAAATGCTCACTCCCTTAGCACTAGCTTAAAAAACGAGATGACAACATAACAATGATTTTAAAAGCAATAATATTGTGAAATTTGAATTACAGTGGAATAATCATGTTTTGGCATCATACACGTGTGTTCTTCTGCTCACTCAGAGTAAGCGTTTGTTGGTTTTGGTACTCCTCTGGCTCCAAATTAGTGGGGGGGGGGCTGTGGCCACTGCCAGTAAATAAATAGCCCGATGCTAACTTTGGCTAGGATTAGCACAAGGTGCATTGATGCTACACTTGCATACATACAAGAGATCTTGTAAGCAAAACCAAAATATACTGTAAGTAGCAGGTTGGACCAATATATATTTTCCATCCATCCATTTTCTTTGCCGCTTATCCTCACGAGGGTTGCAGGGAGTGCTAGAGCCTATCCCAGCTGTCAACGGGCAGGAGGCGGGGTACATCCTAAACGGGTTGCCAGCCAATCGCAGGGCACATAGAGACAAACGGTCGCACTCACAATTGACCCCTCCGTACAGGGCACTTAACCGCGCCTCCTGAAGTGACGTCACGCCACGTGCGCTCACGTAAGACAAACAGTAAAAATGGCAAATACAATACAATACATTCTGAACTGAGACAGACTCCATGCTTCTGATTTCATTCAAATCAACGATATATTATAGATTCTAAATACAATACATTCTTAACTGAGAAAGACGCCATGCTTCTGATTTCATTCAATCATTCACACGTAGCAATGTTATGCTAGCGGAGAACGCCTCATTCATTTATACAAGACGTGTATTAAAAATCAAATTTAAGGCATATCTTCGTGCAAAGACAGTCTGGTTAACTTTCGGCCGCGAGCCAGCAAGAAATCAATACATTTGCACAGTCCGATCATCGCTAAATATCGCTCAACAAAGAATAAGTGTGTCAATCGTTCACACGCAGCAGTGTTATGCTAGCGAAGAACTTCGAATTCATTTAGACGAGACGTGTATTAAAAATCAAATTTAGGGCATATCTTCGTGCAAACACAGTCTGGTTAAGCTTCTGGCCGCGAGCCAGCAAGAAATCAATACGTTTGTCCAGTCCGATCATCGCTAAATATCGCTCAACAAAGAATAAGTGTGTCAATTGTTCACACGCAGCAGTGTTATGCTAGCGAAGAACTTCGAATTCATTTATACGAGACATGTATTGAAAATCAAATATAGGGCATACCTTCGTGCAAACATATGTTTTCCGGTTGGTATGAGATGGATTTAGTTGATGATGCGGTCTTCCACAAAGTTTGACCCATCGAAGGCATTTTTCGTACTGGGTCTTCGGTTTTGGAAAGGGTACGAATCGAACTCCGCCAACTAGCCTTTCAGGATACCTGTCGTCACTATTACAAAGTCCGTGACTACACCTCTTAACCATATTTTTTGTTAAATAACCCAAATACGCGATAAAACGCTAACTAAACCTATACTGGACCATTCAATGTTGTCAGAGAAAATGGCGGGAGCAAAAACGGGCTTTGGTCTATGCAGATCTCTGGCCTCTGATTGGTCAGTGACGCGGATTGCGCAATATCCACGGAGGGGTCAATTACACTGAGGGGCAATTTAGAGTGTCCAATTAATGTTGCATGTTTTTGGGATGTGGGAGAAAACCTGAGTGCCCGGAGAAAACCCACGCAGGCACGGGTAGAACAGGCAAACTTCACGCAGGCGGGGCCAGGATTGTTGCTAAACAAGCTAGCTTGTGAGGGTGTTTATGTAACAATACATTGATGCTCATTTGTTCAAAAAAAAAAAAAAGGTGTCCTTTGCCAATGTGTTTAATTAATCTTTCCTAACGGTTACAGTGTCCAAAGGGTTAAGCACGTATGAGTACATTAAGCTGCAGCGTCCGAAAGAAGCCAGAAGCGGAGACGCCGAAGTGGGAAATCCGCGCGACACGCAGACAAACAACAAGGTCTCCCAGGTGACAATTCCTATTTGCCGCCCCCTCTATCATCCCTACTTCTATGTTGTCTTTTAACACGCGTCTCTATGCTAAAGAATCCAGTGAGATCTATGGACTGCGAGCCGATCCAAATTCACGGCGCAAGGTAACGTCCGAGTCCCCCCGCCTCAACGCCGGGGATCTTTTTGAATGGTGGGTTTGTCTCAGCAGTACTTGCAAGTCTGACGATAAAGGACCGCTTTCCAGCCGACTGTCGGAGCCCATCTGCACCGAGGTAAGAAAACGCATTTCGAGAAGAGTTGCCGTCAAGACTTTTTAACCCCTGTCGCTTAAACAAAGATGACGATTTTTTTTTCGGATCTTCGTCCTATAGCTTCTTAGTAACTTATCAAAATCAATTTTACTCTTGATGAATTTCTTCCAAGGCGACAAGGTGGTTCAGCGGGTAAAGCGTTGGCCTCACAGTTCTGAGGGCCCGGGTTCGATCCCGGACCCGCCTCTGTGGAGTTTGCATGTTCTCCCCGTGCCTGCGTGGGTTTTCTCGGGGCACTCCGGTTTCCTCCCACATCCCAAAAACATGCAACATTACCGTGATTCCCGGGCCTACAGAGCGCACCTGGTTATAAGCCTCACCGAGTACATTTGTAAAGGAAATACCATTTGGTACATACAAACGCCAGAGTTGTGTAAAAGCCGCAAGTGTCCGCATTGAAACACGAGATATTTACAAAGAAAGACGGTATGCAGAGAGTTCAACGCTAGCGCCTCTGCAGTAACGCTAACGTTAGCGCCACCACCGCCGCGCTAACTTTAACGCTATAGCGCAATGGTAAACCAGGGGTCGTGAGTTCGTATCCCACTGGGGCCTCCTCTCCCCGAGAGGGGTTGCATCAGGAAGGGTACCTGGCATAAAAACTGTTCCAAACAAATATGAGCGTTCATCTGAGATGTCACGCTGTGCCGATCCCTAACAGGACAAGCCGAAAGAAAAACAACAATGGTCCCATGCTAACACTAGCACCGTGCTAACGCAAGCGCCAGTTTAAAAAAAAAAAAACATACTGGTAAAAATCACAGACATGGCAGTAACACGCTAGCACAGGGCTTATAGGGCCGGACCGGTAAAAGTCACTTCCTCGGCAGATATATTCCACCACTCTCATGCTTCTTACCTTTTCTGCTCAAGTGCCCCGTTGCGGCCATTAGAAAAAATGCACAAATTATCCGCATCACCGCCTGTGAAAAAAGTCACGGCTTATAGGCCGGAAATTACGGTAGTTGGACACTCTAAATTGCCCGTAGGTGTGATTGTGAGTGCGGTTGTTTGTCTCCATGTGCCCTGCGATTGGCTGGCGACCAGTTCGGGGTGTGCCCCGCCTCCTGCCCGCTGACAGCTGGGATAGGCTCCCGCACTCGCCGCGACCCTCGTGAGGACAAGCGGCTAATAAAATGGGTGGATGGAATTTTTCCAATGAGCTCCATGTTGAAGTCAAGTTTGCACGCATTTTCAGTATTCAGTTCTGCACCTCCTCAACATGCCTAAAACGCAGTATATAATTTTTGGTGTGCTCAATGGATCATATTTTA
Organism: Syngnathoides biaculeatus; assembly: GCF_019802595.1. NCBI lineage: Eukaryota > Metazoa > Chordata > Actinopteri > Syngnathiformes > Syngnathidae > Syngnathoides > Syngnathoides biaculeatus. Next base: position 6,529,906 of record NC_084644.1, read on the forward strand.
CCGCCCTGTCTACGCTTGACATTCAGATTTTGTTTTGCGATAGATGGAACCCATTAATAAATCATCAGAGAAGAACGCCGCCTTTCATCATGAAGCACAGAAGTCTGCAGAGAAAGAGAGTGAGTACTTATTGTCCATCGGTGTGCAACATCCTCTTCAGGTTATTTATTTTTTTTTAGTAATAATTCCAATTCTTACAAAGTTGCGTTGAACAAATAAAAATGAGAATACGAGGATTTTCAAACCGTCTTCAAGCTATATTTAATTGCATACATTACAAAAACAAGATATTTAATGTTTAAACTGAAACTTTTTTCCCCACTAATGATTGCATTTTAATTATATATGTATATAGCAATACAATAACATCTAATAACAAAAAAATATCAAATTATAAATGTACACATAATACAAATAAAATGATATAAATAAAAATGACAATACAATGATTTTCAAACTGTCTTCAAGCTATATTCAATTGAATATATTACAAAAACAAGATATTTAATGTTTAAACTGAAACGTTTTTCCCACTAATGATTGCATTTTAATTATATATGTATATAGTAATATAATAACAAAAAATTATCAAATTATAAATACACATATAATACAAATGAAAAGGAGAATACAATGATTTTCAAACCGTCTTCAAGCTATATTTAATTGCTTACATTACAAAAACAAGATATTTAATGTTTAAACTGAAACTTTTTCCACTAATGATTGCATTTTAATTATATATGTATATAGTAATACAATAACAAAAAATTATCAAATTATACATAATACAAATAAAAAGGAGAATACAATGATTTTCAAACCGTCTTCAAGCTATATTTAATTGAATACATTACAAAAACAAGATATTTAATGTTTAAACTGAAACTGTTTTTCCCACTAATGATTGCATTTAATTATGTATATAATAATATAATAACAATTAAAATCTATATATATATTTTTTTTTGTGTGTGTTTTGCAAATCATTTTATTGTGTTTATATTTATGTTTACCAAAATGTCTCAACTTCATTGGAATTGGGGTTTTAAATCATGGCTAGGTAGTCTTAATATTCCCTTCCAGCGCAATTATTACCCTCTTATTTCATAATATTCAGATGTTTGGTTCGTCTTTTCATCCCATACTTGCATTGATGCTATGCTGGCTGCCAAACTGTCAATGTCACGATGAATAATTTGCATCCTTTTCCATCCAAACTCGGCAAAAAAGGAGACGGCGATATGACCCCCGCGAGCACCTGGAAGCCCGACGCCGGCGACGAAGCGACGGGTGAAAGCGCCAAGTCAGCCGAGAGCGTTCCCGAGGCGCAGGATCCCCTCGGAAGCTCGGCGATGACTCCGGACGATACGTAGCGGTCGGCGGCGCGAAAGGGGAGATCGTTAAAGACGGGTTGCCGTGGAGGACTTTGGCGTCAAGGAGGACGTCCTCAACGTGACGCCGCCACTTGGATACCGGTCGCAAAAGCCTTTTCGAAGACAACACTTTGTTTTTAAATCATTCGTACTTAGTTTGTATTATTTCTTTTAATTATGTCGACTATTTTTTGTTCCTGTTATGGACTCGCATGATGGTCCAACTTCACTGTCAGTGTGCCATTAATGTTATGTAGATGTTTTTTTGGCATCTGAAGATCCAAAAAAAACTGGTCCAAACTCAGGGCAGTATCGCTTAAATCATTCGGTTTTTTCTGCCGCCCAAAGCGACGTCCTTGTATGGTCAAACCGACCCATGCGTTGAGAAGGAAAGGTGGGCCGCATTCTCGTGTCATTTTATTTCAAAGTAAAGAATCCAAAACTAAATTTATTCTCATAATTGCTTGTTCTGACTCTAACCGACCGGATTCCAACATTTGGAGCCGGGAGAAGAGTCTAGGACAGAAGTTCTGAAAAATGTTTTGGGGTCTTAACTCATTTTTCTCCCGGGCCACGTTGTAGTTCGGGTTTCCCTCACAGGGCCGTTTTGACTGTGACCTCGTAAAAATATTGAATCGTCTCGTCATATTTACATCAACAATTTATGAACCAGTTTTGGAGTCACAACTCAAGGGTAATGTGTTTTTCAACTATTGTCGATACTATTGTTGATGCTTGGTCACGTAAAAACGCTTGCAATACCTCAACGTTATGATTTATGATGTGACAATTTGAAATTTTGGTAAAGACTCCAACAACAATCACGCAAGTTGACATCCATAATTTCCCTCCGCGGGCCACATAAAATTATGTGGCGGGCCAGATCTGGCCCACAGGCCTTGAGTTTGACACCCGTGCATTACAAAAAAAAAAAATGTACTTGGCTAATACATTTGTTAGTAGCAGTAAACGATTCAATTTCAGTCAGCAAAAAAAAAAAAAAAATCTAAATAAAAAATATATCCAAAGCGTGCATGAGTTAAAAATATAAATTACCTCCAAGTTGGCAGCTGGGATCGTCTCCAGCACTCCCGCCACCCTCGTGAGGATAAGCGGCTAAGAAAATGGATGGATGGATTCATAATTAGAGGGAGTTCTGGACTTGTTTCTCTTCGATGTGGCGTGAAGGCAGACAATGACGCCTCAAGCGTGCAACTTGTGTCAAGTCTACTCTGACAGACTGAGGCACCTGATTTTCTAAATGTTACCAATGATCAAGCTATTCATGTTTGGTAACACAAAACAGCTTGTAATATCTCTCCTTGATCATTTATGATATATGACAGTTTAATATTTTGGTACAGATCAAGAACATTAACAACAATCATAGGAATGGAAACTCTAGATTTGGCTTCACGGGCCACATAAAATCGTGTGGCGGGCCGGATCTGGCTCCCGGGCCTTGAGTTTGACACCCGTGCTTTACAGAGACCACATTTTTCCAAGAAGCCATCATAATACTAATCCGAGTTTAAATATTGATTAAAGGTCAAAGATTTCCAAAAGGTTAACTATTTTCAGGGGGGGGGGGACTGTTACAAATCAAATCAAAATCATCCCATTTTTTAGACAATTTTTTTTTCTTGATGATAAAAGTAGAACAATATGAAAGCATATGACTGCCACACCAAAAAAAAAAGTGAAACGAATCTACGTTATAATGTGAATCGATTCACATAATAATGTGAAATGATTCACATTATGTGAAACTCAACTCATTGTGTGTGTGTGTGGGAGTAATACGCTTCCGTAAGAACAGTAATGGGGATTTTTTTAAAGAAAAAAAAAAAGAATACATTTTTTATCAAAAATAGATTTAAAACAAAAAAAAACAATATATATATATAAAAATTGAAGGAAGATGGTAATGTTAACAGTCAATTAAAAAGCAATTGTAATAGTGCAGCTTCAGTTTTGGAAAAAAAATGCTTTTATTTGCTAAAAAAAAATAATAATTTGAAAATTTCTGCCTTTGGTTCTTGATAAAAATGGAACTTTATCAGACTTTTTATTATTAACAAAAACTTTAAATTGTAACTGGGACGTTAGATGCCATAATAGATAACGAGCAGAACTTTTAGTTGGCCCAAAGCCAAGGAAGGGAGGACTTTTTTTTTGGTTTGTTTGTTTCATTGGCGCATCAGTTTTCATATCCGGCTACTACTTTACTTTTTTGATGACAATTGCAAAGCATTTTGCCGTCCCCCGAGGCTACAGCCTGCGAGCCCCAGGGGGTCTGAAACCTGCTGGTCTTAAGGACCGGACTTGTGCAAAAAGCATCAACAGTCATTAAATCAGATAGAAGTAAAGTTGTAGACAGTCCAACTGACTTGATTGTTTTCACAGTGTTTCGGGATCAAAAAAAAAAAAAATGGAAGCAGGAGTAGAAAAGCCACAATAGCACAGGTGGGATGAGCCAAACACCCCGGGAAGGCCTTGAACTGAGATTCGAATTCCAGACCTCAGAACTGCGTTAATCATTCCATCACCACGCCGGCAGAAGGGTTACGAGACATTTGTGGGAATCATAAAGCATTAATCGTCTGCATGATGGTGGTTCGAAGTTTGCCTACATTGTCTTCCAAATCTCCTACGAGCGGTTTTAAATGGAACGGTCCTTAAATGGTTTTAGGTCCTACCTGGAGGAAAGGAGCTACTTTGTGACCATTGGAGGTGCTCAAATGGCAATGACCTGTGGGGTCCCTCAAGGGTCAGTTCTTGGACCTCTCCTGCTCAGTCTGTATATGTCATGGTCCTGCCGGTCCCAGCCCTGGCGGTGCAGGTCCCCTCCACACCTGCGTCGATCCGGAGGCGCACACCTGCGCCTCATCTGCGATAATGAACCCCACTACTTATAGGACCCAGTGGACGGTTTGGCTTTGCAAGATCGTCGCCATCTATGCCTCGTTCCAGCGCGTCCTTGCTTCTGATCCCGAATCCCGGCGTGCTGACCTCTGCCTGTCCCCTGACCAACCCAGTAAGCTTAACGTCCTTGATACTGCTGCTCTCTCTGACTGACCTTCCGGCTTACGAACTTGGAACGAATAAAGACCATCTTTTAACTGCCTTCCTGCATACCGAGTCGTGCATTTGGGTCCACACTGGAGTTCTGGTTATGACGGGATGAGCCAAAATATTCTTCAACTGAGACAGTTCTTTTTGGCAATAAAGAAAAGAGAATTGCTGTTAGTAAACCCCTGGACTCTCTGTCTTTTAAAAACCAAAGACCAAGTCCGAAACCTCGGTGCTCACCCATGCTTTCATCTCAAGTAGACTTGACTATAGTAATGGTCTTCTGACTGGACTCCCCCCAAAAAAGAAGAGTATTAAACAGCTGCAGCTCACGTTCTGACCAAAACAAAGCAGTCAGAGGTTATAACTGCAATCCAAAAATCCTTGGACTGGCTTCCAGTCAGCTTTAGAATGGATTTTAAAGTTCTGCTACTGGTCTATAAATCTCAAAATGATTTAGGTCCTGAACACATGAAAGAAATTCTTCCGGAACACAAACCCAGTGGAGCTCTGAGATCGACTGGCTCGGGTCAAATAGTGGAGCGCAGAGTCCAAAGCAAAGCTGGCGAAGCAGCATTTAGCTATTATCTTCTTGCTTTCCTTTCGGCTTGTCCCATTAGGGGTCGCCACAAGCTGCACACAAATGGAAGAAGTTGCCAACAGAGGTGAGGTCAGCCCCAAGTGGGAACGTTTTTTAATCCAGGTTGAAAACTTATTTTTTTCTCATGCTTTTTAGAATATATCCACTTTTTGATCATATTACTTGCACTGTATGCTGTTTTAATTGTTTTTTTTTTAATATTTTGTCACATTTGCTTTTTTTCCCCGTTTTAAATGTTTTCTTTGTTTGCCTTTAGTCACGTAAAGCATGTAAAATGCCTTTGATCATGTAAAGCACATTGAGTTACATCGTGTATGAAAGGCGCTATGCAAATACATTTTGCTTTGCTTTATGTTTTGAGGGCGGCAAGGTTACATAATGTCCATCCGAGTTCAGTTATTAGGCTCGCACTGGTTGTGTAACAGTCTTGAAGGGGAATCGGGTTCAAGGGGGGGTGGGGGGGGGCAGCCTGTGTGCCACATCTTCCACAAGGGTCTTTAAATAGCAAAACGGTGTCTCCGCGTAGACCGAGATGACCAAAGCTGCTCTGACTGAATCAAGGGATATCCATAAATGTTTATGAATGAGGCGGCCAATCACTGCGCCGCGACGGACAAACACACGCAACGATGCTTTGGTGGCTTTGTACTCGTTCGTCAACGCTTACGCGCACCGCCGCCGTCAAGCGGGAGGAGAGGAGCAAGTCGCGGGGGCAGGGCAGCCAATCAGCGGGCTGCTCTCTCTCCAGCATCCCGTGGGGGGGGGAGATCCGATACCGAGCCGTCATCGCTAGACTGGAGCGACAGCAGAGAGGAGAGACGCACCGAGGCGCTTCTTTACCATGATTTTGAACTGACAAGGAGGTAGGCGATTACGTCACCAGGTGAACGATTTTTTTTTTCTTCCAAATTAGAAAATCCGTGAGCAATATTAAAAGCATGCATTGGCTGCGTCCTTTTACGTATGCATTCCGATTGTCGAAGATGCGCTTTGCATTCCTTTGCGTCAACGCTTCCTCTTCTATGACGCCCGGATTTCAAGCGCTTGTGAAATTATTTCAGTGTTTTACGAATAGACGAGTACCGCGATCGCGCGCGTGCGGCATCTGCGACTTTATGTAACACTTGTCTCGGGCAACAGCTGCAGCCGCAGCCATTTCTGTGGAACGTCAACAACACGAGCGTCTTCGCCTGTGTTTATCTTCCAAGTGCACCTCTGCGAGCGCGCTGATTGGTGGTTGCAAGTGACTGACACCTCGGCTGGCCTATGGCCGCAGAGCTTAACGGCCGCGCTTCAGTGTAGGCCAGTTACATAATTATGCACGCAAACAAGATGTATGTCCTCATTAATCCGCTTCCTGATGCTCAGGATTGCAAAATAAGCAAGCATGCATCGAATGAGCGTTAAATATGACGACGCATCTGTTAGGCAAGTTTGCACATTTGCCTCACAGTTCTGAGGTTCTGGGTTCAAATCTTGGTCCTTCCTGTTTGTAGTGTGCACGTTCTCGCCATGCTTTTTCTTTGGCTTCCTCCGATGTAGCAAAAAAAAACTGAACAGAGAAGACTTGCCAGGTGTCAAACTCAAGGCCTGGGGGCCAGATGCGGCCCGCCATGTGATTTTTATGTGGCCCACAAAGCCAAATCTAGAGTGCCAATTTCAATAATTTTAAAAATTCGTGCAAAAATTTCAAATTGTCATGCATCATAAAGGATAAAATTGAGATATTACAAACGTTTTTGTGTTGGAAAAACACACATTAACCCTTGATTTCTGATTACAAAAAGTAGATCATAAATGGATGTAGATACGATGAGACTATTATTAATATTATTAATATTTGTATGTCATAACAGCCCTGAACTAAAGGACTCCTGGGCAAATCCGGCCCAGCGCATCATTTTATGGATCCCCCCAAAGCTTGTCACACTTATATTTTTGTTCTGTTTCTGTTCAAATCTTGCCATTAAATACAAATAACCACCAGGTGCAGAGACGGTTATGATTGAATTATGATGAGGCGATCATTAGGATTCCCACATAGAGCATAATATAGTTATAAGAAATTGAACGGCTTCGCACTCAAGCCACGCGCTCAAACAAACACAGTGCAGTGCGGCGGCTAGCCTGGTTTTGTGAAAATTAAAAATGTATAGCACTGTTCAAATATCCAAGGCTCTTCATGTGGAGCCAAAAGTAAACAACAAATGTCATTGTGAGTGCCTTTGAAGCCTAATAATTCACATTGTTCAAACGCTTATGGCGGCATTTGTCTTTTATCCTTTATTGCCTGAAAAGAATGTTGCTAAAAGCGAACGTCAGAAAAGTAAGATCATTTTAAATGTCACGTAGTCTATCCCTGTTTACACAAAATCAGTTTGCTTTGCGCATTATTTCCTCACTGTACCTGATGTGAACTATGTACTTAAAACCAAGTTACTCATACCAGACCACGCATGTTGGCATATCCTTACATGCCGAGTAATTAAATATTTGTTTTCACTGTCATAACTGGCAACCCTGAGGTTAACTATAATTAAAATGGCGCCCGCGATGAAAACGAGTTTGACACTCCTGCGCTAAACTGCTCGTAGGTGTGAACGTGAGAGTGAAAAGCTGTTTTGTCTCCGGTACCCTCTAAAACACAGGTGTCAAACTCGAGGCTCGTGGGCCAGATCCGGCTCGCCGCATGATTTTCTGTGGTCCGTGGATGAAAATCACGTGTTTCAACTTTCAGGATTTTTTTTTTTTTTGTTTGTTTGAATCTGTACCAAAGTTTCAAATTGTCCTATCATCAATGATAACGTTGAGTAATTACAAGCGTTTTTGTGTTACCAAACAACAATAGTTGGAAAAAGCCATTACCCTTGATTTCTGATTACAAAACCAGTTCATAAATTTCATGTGTATGATGAGGCGGTTAAAGATTTTTATCGTTTCACAGCTATAGCGGCCCTTTTGAGGGGAAACCGCAAGTACAATGTGGGCCATGACAATAAAGAGTTTGACACCCTCTAAAGGTACTGGTACAGCAAGGTCAATTCCTTAGTTTTTGTTGTATAGTGAAGAAATTTGGCTTCCAGATTAAAAAATAAATGCGGGCAAAAAGTTCATAAGTCCAGGTAGATGGATGGAGCACCTTCTGTTTGAACCCGCCCACTTTTTAAGTGGAACATGTCACTAATGGGTGTTTCTCATTGCTCCGGTGTTGCCTTTTAGATTGTTTAAACATTCAACAGTTCTTGTTTTGGGATTTGGGTTTCACCTGTGAAAACTGCAGTTACTGTTAAGCAAGCGTGAAGACCCGAGAGTTGTCTATGGGAGAAACGCAAAGCATTTTGAAGCCAGGAGAAGAGGGAAAAATCGATCCCAGCTCCTGGACAAACATCGGGCATAGCTAATACAACAATTTGGAACGTCCTGCTAAGGAAAGTAACGACTGGTGTACTGAGGAACAGCTTGGCCAAGAGTATCAACAGCAGTTGATGACAGAAACATTCTGAGAGCTGTGAAGAAACAACCCCAAGACAGTAGCCCGTGACATCACTGTCAAGCTCTACAGGGCAGGGGTTAAGGTATCACAAGCTGCGGTTCAAAGACTTAAAGAGAAGAAATATACACACCATACTACAAAATTTAAACCACTCATCAGCAAAAAGATTCGGAAGACCAGACTGGATTCTGCAAAGAAGTACGGAGATGAGCCACCAGAGTTTTCTGTACTGATGAGACCAAGATTAACCTCTACAGAAGTGATGAAAAGGTATGGAGTAAGGAAAGATCTGCTTCTGATCCAAAACGCATAAGCTCATCTGTGGAGGTAATGCCGCGGCTTAGGCTTGCATGGCTGCTTCTGGAACGGGCTCACTCGTCTTTATTGATGATTTAACTCGTGACGGGAGCACCAGAAGGAATTTTTGGAAGTCTACAAAAGCATCTTGTCTGGCAATTTTCAGAAAAACTCACTAAGTGGGAGATGCTTTATCGTGCAGCAAGACCTTGACCCACAACACACCCCCAACAGAAGAAAGGACTTCAGTGGAAGGTCTTAGACTTACCAAGTCAATCACCAGACCTTAACCTAATAGAGGATGCATTTGACCTACTGAAGGGAGAAACCCCCAGCCCCCCCGCCGTCCCTGAAATAAGCGAGAACTGAAAGAGGCTGCAGTCAAGACCAGGAAAAGCATTTCAAATGAAGAATGCAACAGTCTGGTGAAGTCATTAGGTCGCAAAATGCTGAAGGTCTTAGACTTGCCAAGTCAATCACCAGACCTTAACCTAATAGAGCATGCATTTGACCTACTGAAAGAGGCAACAGTCTGGTGAAGTCGACGGTTCGCAGGCTTGATGTGATTATTGGAACTAAGAATTATGCTAACTTCACGTTAATCCATCCAGTTTCTTAGCCACTTATCCTCACAAGGGTCGCGGGGAGTGCTGGAGCCTAGCTCAGCTGTCAACGGGCAGGAGGCGGGGTACACCCTGAACTGATTGCCATCCAATCGCAGGGCACATCGAGAGAAACAGCCGCACTCACAATCACACCTAGGGGCAATTTAGAGTGTCCAATTAATGTTGCATGTTTTGAGGATGTGGGAGGAAACCGGAATGGCCGGAGAAAAACTAGGCAGGCACGTGCAGAACATGCTAACTCCACACAGGCGGGTCCAGGATTGAACCCAGGACCTCAGAACTGGAGGTCAACGATTTCTAGCTGATCCACCGTGCCGCCTCACGTTCATCGTGTTGTTCAAATACTTTTGCTCACTTGAAAAGAACAAGGTGTTCCGTTCGGAGTTGAAAACACCATGATGTAAAATCTGAAATCCCCAATATTTTTTTCTCATATATAGCTTCAGTTTCTTCAGTTCACAACGAAAAGGAACCGACGTTTTCGTTCTAGTACTTTTGGAGGAGACCATATGTCCGTCCTGGATTTGGCTGGCGACCAGTCAAGGGTGTACCTCGCAACACGGATGAGGACAAGTGCTAGAGAAAATGGATGGACGGATTAGTGTACTTAATATCTGTTACAGAAACACTAGTTTGCCACTAGGGCAATATGGTGACGTGTTCTCCCCATAGGTTGAATTACACATGCATGGGAGGAACAAGAGTCATTGGCCCAGATTTGACCAAGCTACCCTAAGAGCCTTTTGGCTGATGTCACAATCACTTTGCTTCACCGTGAAAATTCATGATTATACACTGGAATAAAAAAAAAAGTGGGTCACAATCAAGTCAGCAAGTCTCATTCTTCACCAAGGGTTCATGAAGAGGTTACTGTAGTGGAACCTCTGAGGTTAAACACAATCCACTTTGCTTGGATTTAGAACAGTCGCAGAGACTGGTGAACTGGACCTCATCCCAACAGATTTAGGGCAGGAGGCGCGGTACAAATTGGACTGGTCGCCAGTCAGATGTATAGCATACATGGTGTAGATAAATTTAGTCTTCAGGTAAGTTTTTCCACTGTGGGAAGAACTCATAAGATTCGAGACAGAACTTCGTGACTGTGACGCAAAAGTGATTAATGGAACTCCACTATGCTGCCGGTTAAAAAATCTTCGAATCACTGTCCATAGTAAAATATCAAAACAATGCTCTTGAGTTCAACATCCATCCGTAATTCGTGATGTGAAGTGAAAGGTGTAGTCACCCCCCAGTGTTGAGGACGACTGAAGAATGAACAGGTAGAGGGCGGATTAATCCGTAAACCTGGGAGGTGAGCTTCTTCGCATACAGAATCAGCAGCTGAATTTCCAGTCTGCATTCTTGTTCTTTCATCATGATTGATGATTTAGCAAAATTGTAAGGAGCGGCAAGGACAGTGACCAGTTTGCTGCATTCCAGTATCACAAGTTCCATTTCTGGTTCTACTCTCATTATGACAGAAGACACTGAAGCCTAAGAATTGCGAGAAGTTCCATTTCTGGTCTAACGGTTCTTATCTCCCAAAACTGGTACCCATCTGGGGTGCCATAGCAAACCCACTGGTCTGAAGCGTCTGCTTTGCTGGGTAAGTTGAGAGGTATACTCTGACCTCCCCAAAACTGGTTGAAAACTTAGTCTGTACAAGTTCCTTTGTAACCCAGACAGGATGAAAGTATTAGTTCTTCTCTCATTATGGCAGAAGACACTGGAGCCTAAGAATTGCTAGAAATTCCATTTCTGGTCTAAGGGTTATCATCTCCCAAAACTGGTACCCATCTGCTGTGGTATAGCAAACCCACTGGTCTCAAGTGTCAGATTTTCCGGGTACTTTGAGAAGTGTACTTTGATCTCCCCAAAATTGGTTGAAACCTTGGTCTGTACAAGTTCCGTTGTAACCCAGATGGGATGAAAGTATTCTTTCATTACGACAGAAGATACTGAAGCCTAAGAATTGCTTGAAGTTCCATATCTGGTCTCAGGGTTATCAACTCCCATAACTGGAACCCACCTGCAGTGGCACAGCAAACCCACTGGTCTCAAGTGTCCGATTTGCTGGGTACTTTTAGAGGTGTACTTTGATCTCCCCAAAATTGGTTGAAACCTTAGTCTGTACAAGTTCCGTTGTAACCCAGACGGGATGAAAGTATGAGTTCTTCTCTCATTACGGCAGAAGACAGTGTAGCCTAAGAATCGGTACTCCCCCCCCAGTCCCTCCTTGCCGTCTTTGGCGTCATGCTTTCTTAGCACAGTCTCGATTGTCAGGCACTAAGCATCTTGTTACTCTCGAGCTCAGCGCCCGCCAACTCGTGTGATTCACAGAGCAGTCGTAGTGAGGTGAAGACTGATGGACTGGGTATGGCGGCGGTGACCACGGGGTCTGTGTTGCACCGCGGTGATGTCATTCAGTTTCTTTTTAGGGGGAGTCGGGGGGGGGGGAAACAATGACTAAAACCAAGTATGTCCTGATTCCAGTGTCATTTGTTGGTACACTCTTGAAGTATTATTGACGTCATCTTAAATAATATATATGTTGGCATTAGATCCTCGCCAAGGCATCAAACAATTTTTTTAGAATGCTTATTCCTTAATAGGGCAAGAAACGGTGTAGACCCTGGGCTGGTTGCCAATCCATAAACACATTTATATCTATATCCAATTTCTTTTCTTCAGTAAAAAAAAAAAAAACAACAAATATACAAATGCAACATAGAAAGTCCGGAACCATGATTTGAACACCAACCTTAGAACTGTGAGGAATGACGCCACGGTCAAACTTTCCTAGTTTGGATCAGCACTAAATTATAAATCACCATCATCATAAATTACAAGTTATTTGAATACCTGAGTAGTGAACTCAGGTGCGTCTATTAGGCACTTAACAAAATTAAGACAAAGTTAAACGCAGCAATTTAAAAAATCTGCACTGCTATCTGGTTTTGTAACGCAATATACTAACGATCTAATTTTTGATTACTCCAGTTCTTCTCAAAAAAAAAAGCTCCAGAAAATCCTTGGCATACATTTCAAATTTAAAAAAAAAAAAAAAAGAAAAAACATCCTTCATGGTACATAAATTAAAACAAAATTTGGAGGGAAATTACCGCAATTCCTGGCCTACGGAGCGCACCTGATTACAAGCCTCACCGAGTACATTTGTAAAGGAAATACCATTTGGTACATACACAGTTGTGTAAAAGCTGCAAGTGCCCACATTGAAACACGAGATATTTACAAAGACGGTACGCAGAGAGTTTAACGCTAGCGCTGACGCACTAAGGCTAACGCTGGCGCCGCCATGCTAAGGCTAACGCTAGTGTTCACCCACTAACGCTAACGTGCTAACGCCGTGCTAACAGAGCTGGTTTATATATATATATATATATATATATATATATATACATACCGGTAAAAATACCTGAGACACAGCAGTAACACGCTAGCGCAGAACTAAAAAAAAAAAAAAGTCCCTTCCTCGGTCTCACTATTACGTTTTTCGCTCGAGTGCCCCCTTGCGGCCGTTAGAAAAAAAAAAAAAAAAAAAGGTCAAATTACCCGCATCACCGCATAAACCGCAGGGTGGAAAGCGTGTGAAAAAAGTCCCGGAAATTACGATATGTATCTAGTCACGTGATTCTATAGTGCTGAAATCTCCTGACAGCTCAGTTCAGCATCAAAGAATGAACTCGACAGCATTTTCCTTCTTCTTCGGCTCGTTTTTGTGACACTAACTCAAGCATCACCACGCATGTTGTCGTGTTATCTCTTGTTACTGTTCTTATTTCCATTACAAAATGGGGGGGGGGGGGGAGAACAAATATGATATCCACTAGTGGATTGTGTGAAGGCGGGGTTTGACTGTAAAGTATGATGTCCTACTTTATTAAGATTGAACGGTCCCGAATCTAGAAACTCTTCCTGGCAGGGATCGAGACAGAACACAGATGGGGTTGACATGATGTCGTGTAGCCTAAACACTCCTCCTCCTCCTCCTCCTCCTTTCCTCTTGTCAACAACGTCATCATTTCATGTGTCACATCGGCTGCCAAACAAGCATTTTTTTTATTTTTTGGGGTTGTGGGGGGCAAGTTGACACCTTGCACTTGTCTAATGGTTGATCTCCTTTCCTAAGAATGAATAGAATGTTTCCAGCCGTGACGGCGGGTTGTCGCCCTGAATAGACGCAGTAAAAAAAAAAAAACGGGTCAGCTTCTTCTGGTCGGTGCACTCGTGTGTTTTGTGTGTGCAGCATGTTGCCAGAAGGCGAGTGGATGTAAGCATGCTGTCGTACGCTCACGGTTTTCTCTCTGGGGGGGGGGGGGGGGGCTGGCCTCATCCTAACCGAGAAGGGGAGGAAAAAAACAACAACAACAACGCAATGATATTTCACGATAAAGCAACATGTAAGGTTTTTACAATTTCCCCGTACCGCTCGTGAGGAGGCCTGTTGTCGTCTTGACTCGGACACTTGAGACTACAGACTATCAATTGGAGGAGAATGGAGAAACGACTGCTTTGTTCCGCTGGGATTTCGTCGCGATTGATTGCCTCTCAAAAGTGTTCAACGCTGCATGCTTCGAGTGGGGATGCAGTCATGAACTCAGTTTTTATCGCGGGCCACGTCGTAGTTACGGTTTCTGTCGGAGGGCCATTATGAGTGAAACTATGAGAATCTTTAATTGATCCATCATATTTACATATTTAAAGTCATTTTGGAATCAGCAATCAAGGGGAAATGGGATTTCCAACTGTTGATGTTCGTAACACAAAAATGCTAGCAATATCTCAACGTTATCATTTATGATATGACAGTTTGAAAATCGGCACAGATTTGAATAATAATCATGGAAGTTGATACACATGATTTGAAATCATGTGGCGGGCTGCAACTGGCCCCCGGGCCTCAATTTTGACACCTGTGGTCTAAGATGTGGGTTGCTTTTTACATCAGTTGTGTGAAAAATTACAACTATATAAAAAGAAGAATTAATAGGGCTGCACGGTGGAGCGGCTGGTAAAGCGTTGGCCTCACAGTTCTGAGGTCCCGGGTTCAATCCCGGACCTGCCTGTGTGGCGTTTGCACGTTCTCAACCCGCCTGCGTGGGTTTCCTCCGGGCACTCCGGTTTACCTCCCACATCCCGAAAAACACCCAACATTAATTGGACACTCTAAATTGCCCGTAGGTGTGATTGTGAGTGCGAATGGTTGTTCGTCTGTATTTGCCCTGCGATTGGCTGGCAACCAGTTCAGGGTGTAACCCCGCCTCCTGCCCGTTGACAGCTGGGATAGGCTCCAGAGCACTCCCTGTGACCCTCGTGAGGATAAGTGTAAAAAGAAAAAGGATGGATAATTAATAACTCTAGGCTACAATAAATGTCAGCACAAAAAGGTTGATTCATTCTTCTTGAGTTTAAAAGCAGCTACAAAATAGTTTTAAAGTTCATTTTATTTATTATTTTTTTCCCATTTTTGTGATGCTGGGACCAAATTTGACACACACACACACACACACACACACAAATCAAAATGGAAAAGCGACTTTAATAGATTAATTTCAGCATTCGTTTAATAGGATTCTTTAAAAGTTACCCTGGAAACGAAAACAAACTTTTTTTTTTTTTTTTTTTAACAACAAGGCTAAATTGTTTACGCATTCTTTAGAAAGTCAAACCCAAAACGCATCAGTGCGGAAAGTTGTTCATATCAAGTCACCCCAAAAGTAAATATACCGTTAACCTGAACAAAAGCACAAATTCCAACCCTGAAAATGAAATGATGATTAAAGGTTATTTTAAGGTAGTTGGAATAAATATAAAGGAATGTGATTTTTATGTAAACGCAGCGCCGGTGCCGGCCCGAGTCCTCGATGACAAATTCCCTCGCGTCAATAGTGAGAGTCGACGATGTCGCCACGCGTGTATGAATAAATGTGCGAGGGTCGCGCGGACAAAGGCTTCACAGTGTTTGAATCTACGACAGCCACACTATTCAGACATTTTATAATATCTTCTTTTATGCTGCGTCACTGGTAGCTTTTGTAGCGGTTAATGTCCCTGCAAGGTTCCGTTCTTGTAAGCGTGGACCGTCCACAGGCTGCCTTGACGGAGAGACTGAAACTTGACGTGGTGTCCTGTGGGGTGGGCGGGAGGGCTTCATGAGTCACGTGAATTGAAGAGGTTCTGGCTTCAAGGAGGCGCGTCAGTTTGTTGGACTCAGCATTTGGTTCTGCATCTGCTCCTAGCTGCACACTTTCTTATAAGGATGCTGCGTTAATTATGGGAACAGCTCAAAGGTGAGCGTACAAGACCGATGGACTGAGTTTGGGACCGATGGCGTTTTACTGTGTTTGATTTTTAGGTACAGTATTTTTATTTTCATTTTTTTTCCCTGCTTTCTACTTTTTACTGGTTTTAAACAATTTTACAAGTGTGAGGCGATGTCATGCCGCTCTTTCAGTAAATATTTGTAATTAATGCCGTGGAATTAGTTCACTATTTGTGTATATTGTGTGAATGCACAGTGGTTTTAATATTTTCAACATTGCATTTTTGAACAGATTTAGACTAGCCTTATTTTTTTTAGTCCTTGAAAAATATTGTATTTTTACTAATTAAAATACAACAGGGGTGGCCAGACTTTTTTACCCCAAGATCTACTTTCCAAGCAGCCAGCCTCTCACGAGCTACCAATGACAGCGGGGTTGATGATGTTCCCAACCCGTTTTATACAATACAGAAATTACCCTTTTGTGCACTGTATTATTGTAAATATTTGGAGTTAATGCCGTGGAATTAGTTCTTCACTATTTGTGTGTATTGTGTGAATGCACAGTGGTTTTAATATTTTCAACATTGCATTTTTGAACAGTCTTAGACTAGCCTTATATATTTTTTTAGTGCTTAAAAATATTGTATTTTTCCTAATTAAGATACACCAGGGGTGTCCAGACTTTTTTTTTTTTACCCCAAGATCTACTTTTACAGCAGCCAGCCTCTCGCAATTTACCGATGATAGCAGGGATTAGGGGGGGTTGATGATGTTCCCAAACAGTTTTATAGAATACAGAATTAGCCTTTTGTGCACTGTATTGTGTGTGCTTTCATCCTTGATCAGGCTGTGCCAAGGTGGAATTTTAACATTACACACCATCTCATCCTGCACTTTCGACTTTGGCTTCAGACCAGACCTTTCCCACTCAAAAAAGAGGAAAATCTCATCCAGTTTATCCACTTTTTCTTGGATTATTCACATCATTTGCATCTTAAAACAACTGCATTTGTTTTTTTTTAACTTTTTCCGTTAATAAGGAAAGTAAACATAAGCAGCATGTCTAGCTCGTCTTTGCTCTACGTTGCCCAGACTGTGTTGCTAACTAAACCATCGGTGGTGGATGCTGTCATTATAAAACACATTGATGGGCTGCGTAACTACTGTAACATTTGTAATTATGAGTGTACGTCTTTAAGAGCGCGGCGGGGAAATGGAAGGTAAAGTAGGAAACAGAGTGTAGTGGAGCAGCATTGGTTGTTGGACAAAGTTCCGTGTGCTGCCTAAAAGAAACCAGTGGCTTCTTCTTTTCATTTTTTTTACAGTACGTATGTGAATTGTGCCATTGGATGTAACAACCAGCCATCCATCCCTCACTCATTGAATCACATTGCAAAACGCCACAAACTGAATAGTTGTTATACTTTCAATTTGCATTGGATTATTTTTTTTTTGTGCACAATTGCGCACACGCGCAGTAGTTGGTATCAAAAATGGACGGATGATAGAAATGTTTTCATCATTTCGTAAGGATTGTTTCAATAACAATACTCTTGTCACAGCCAATAGGGGTGCTTATTTTTATGGTATCTGGATTAATAAATCGTGAATACTGGCATGTACACTTCACTGTTCAAACAACCGCTGGTAGTTTTGCATGGTCAACGATGTCATCAGCTTCATAAGATTACTTTCGACATGTTCCCCCCCACCTTCCATCACTTATTAAAGAAATATCACAACCCAATATGTGTCCACTTTAGTCACAGTCCACTTTGGGTGCATAATATTTTTTGGTTGTACCATCTCACTAGTACACACAAGACTGCAACGAATCACGTGCTTTTACTCTTTACTGGAGAGCAAACACTAGCACTGAAAATGTTTCTGATTGATAAATGGATGTTTGGCTTTATAGATGTTTTATTCATCCAAACATTAATACTGTAACTACAACAAAATCGACATACCGTTGCCGTCTTCCTGTCTTGTATTCCCGTGCGGGCACGTCATCTCACGGTATCCACCTCCATTCTCATCTTTTCCACAGCACAAAGAAAAAACACAAGTCAGCTCATCCGCGCACTGCACAGAAGGAAGCTAATTCCTGCACAAGCATGGCAGACCACAAGTAAGTTTGAGGAGCTACTTACTGTCGTACATCAGCAATAATTTCCGTCTATGCTCACAATATATGGAAGTAAATATGTGCCACCAGGATTTGAAATTCCACAGAAAACAGGATTTGAATTTGAAATGTAAAGTGAGCACATTTTCAATACCGTAGTTTCTCAAGTATAATGCGCACCTCCAAAGTTGACCATAAAGAATCAGGAAAACCCTTCTACCAATGTACAACGCGCACAGGGATTTGAATTTGAAATGTAGTGAGCACATTTTGAATCCCGTAATTTCTCGAGTATAATGCTCACCGCCAAAGTTGACCTAAAAAAAAAAAAAAAAAATCAGGAAAACCCTTCTACCAATGTACAACGCGCACAGGGATTTGAATTTGAAATGTAAAGTAAGCACATTATGAATATACCTTAATTTCTTGAGTATAATGCGCACCCCCAAAGTTGACCTAAAAAAAAAAAATCTGGAAAACCCTTCTACCAATGTACAACGCGCACAGGGATTTGAATTTGAAATGTAAAGTGAACACATTTTCAATACTGTAATTTCTCGACTACAATGCGTCCTGAAGTATAATGCGCACCCCCAAAGTTGACCTAAAAAAAAATCAGGAAAACCCTTCTACCAATTTACAATGCGCACAGGGATTTGAAATGTAAAATGAGCACAATTTCAATACCGTAATTTCTCAAGTATGACTCGTCCTGAAGTATAATGCGCACCTCCAAAGCTGACCTAAAAAAAAATCAGGAAAACCCTTCTACCAATGTACAATGCGCACCACCAATTTGCTGCTAATCATATGCTGAAACTATTAGGAATTACCTGTATTTCTGTTTTGCTAGGTTTGTACTTTTATTGTTTGTACTTGGATTGTTTTTCAAAAAAACAATCTGTACAACAATCATTAATTATAATCTTTGTGCACGTATTGATGCAGCAGTATTCTACAGCATATATTGGGACAGGCTTCTCCTGGTCCCTGCAGAATCCCACAACCAACTCAAATAAATGCTCGACGATGGCATAACATTTTATTAACACTGTTGATAGCACATATCATAGTCTTAAATAAATAAACAATTTAACACTGTTTAATTTACACACTTATTGTATTAAATATTTGTCCATAGCACAGTTCATCTACTATATTACACATCCTTGGCCAAGACTTCAAAAGAAGCACCTGACTCATCTCTGAACACCCAACCAATCGCAGTTATGCTTTCTTAGTCACGTGACGTCACATACTAAGAAGGCGTAACTTGATTGGCTGGCTGTTCGGTTCTGACCTGAAGTAACCCTGCCTGGTGGCACAGACGGTGAATTTTAGACAGCGAATGAATTGTAGCCGGTTGAATTGTTAACATTGAAAAGTTATACAGACATACAACTATTGAAAATGTGATCATTTTACATTTCAAATTCTAATCCCAGTGGCACATATTTACTTCCACAATAATACACGTTTAATTTGTCCAATACCATGAGACCATAACAAGTTAATCACTCCAATCACAGTGCACTTGAACCCAGAATCATATCCTGATTGCAGCAACTAACAACTACCGTAATTCCCGGCCCACAGAGCGCACCTGTTTATATCCCTCACCCAGTAGATTTGTAAAGGAAATACCATTTGGTGCATAGATAGGCCGCAGCAGTGTAAAAGCCGCAAGTGCCCACATTGAAACAGGAGATATTTACAGAGGAAGAAGGAACACACAGAGTTTAACCTCTAGCGCCGTGCATGCTAACACTAGCAGCGCCGCGCACACTAATGCCAGCGCCGCCGCGCTAACAGGGCTGGTAAAAAAAAAATCACTGAGACACGGCAGTAACACGCTAGCCAGGCGCTAACAGGGCCAGACCGGTAAAAGTCACTTCTTCAGCACATATATTCCACCGGTCTCACTCTCACCTTTTCCGCTCGAGTGCCCCCTTGCGGCCGTTAGAAACAAATGCACAAATTAGCCGCATCACCGCATAAACCGCAGGGTTGAAAGCGTGTGGGAAAAAAAGTCGCGGTTCATAAGCCGGGAATTACGGTAACTGTCACATTGGCCCAAAATGTTTTGCTTTGTTTTTTGTTTTGTTTACTGAAGAGGTTGCCTGCTCGTTTTGCAAAACAGCTTTAGACCACTTCCGCAGGCTATTTATTCTAGTTTGTGTGTTCTCTATGTGTTTTAATGCGCTCTAGCATGTTGTCTACCCCCTCGAAGTGCACGAAGAAAGGGAAACTCTACCCACTGCATTATAGAGATATTTATCATCTGGCTCATCTTTTTGCACCAGATTGATAGTTAAGATTGGACTTTTCTTCTCAGAGACAGATTAGAAGACTTTAAAGTCCACACGCCCAAGAATACCACCATCAGCTCGGCCCAACTACGGCCGCACAATGAACACTCACGGGACCGCGCCTCCAAGAGGCTCTCCACTGACTCTAACGGAACCAGTGATGGGGGCGTGGGCTCATCCACCCCGGTGGAGTTGACCGCCTTGGAGGAGTCGTTCCGGCGCTTCGCCATCCACGGCGACACGCGCGCCACCGGCAAGGACATGCACGGGAAGAACTGGTCCAAGCTCTGCAAGGACTGCGGCGTGATAGACGGCAAGATCATCACCCTCACCGACGTCGACATCGTCTTCTCCAAAGTCAAGTAAGAAAGCAGACTACCTCTTCCGTAAAGGTGCCTTGAGATACGAGCTTGATTCGTTCTATGAAATCATATTTTCCCGTTGCAATGAACAGAAAGTTCAAAAGAGTTTCAGAACTGCCGTACTAAGTGCAACTGGAATGTTGGTCGTTTTTCGACAAGGATAAAATGAATATTTGCCTACGATTATTGTTAGACAAAGGAACCCCCACATACTCACGGTTTGGCATCCACGAATTTACCTATTTGTTAATTTTTCAATTATTTTCTCGCTCTCTTTTTTTATGTATAATTTTTATTTTTAATTTAATTTTTTTTCATTTTATTTTTAAATATTATTAGCAGTGTAGCTCCACTTTTAAATAATTTGGGGGGTTAAAAATAGGTTTGCTCCCGCCTAATCTAATTATAATGTGTATCAATTGTCCATGAATTTACGGTATTTGCAGTTGGGCCTGAGTCACCCGTTAATAGCGGGGGGTCCACTTTATCTGTCGACATGTGTTGCTCCACAGTTTGTGTTGCTTAAAGGGTTATAACACTGTGACAGTTATGCTAATCACAGGGATTCACCTGTTTAATTTTGCAACACTTTTCTCACACTTTTTTTTGTATGTATTTATTTATTTTAATTGATTTAATTGAATTTTTTATTAGCAGTGTAGCCCCACTTTTTAAATCATTTTGGGGGTTAAAAATACATTTGCTCCCTCCTGATCTAACTGTAATGGGTATCAATTATCCACCAATTTCCGGTATTCGCAGTTGGGTCTGATACCTATGACCCGTTAATAGCGGGGGTCCACTTTGTCTACATGTGTTGCTCCACCGTTTGTGTTGCTTAAAGGGTTATATCACTGTGACTGTGATGCTAATCACGCGGATTCACCTATTTGTTAATTTTTCAACTCTTTTCTCGCTCTTTTTTTGGTCTCTTTTTATGTATTATTACTTTTTATTTTTATTATCTGCAGTGTAGCCTCAGTTTTTAAATCATTTTGGGGGTTAAAAATAACGTTTGCTCCCCCCTAATCTAACTGTAATGGGTAGCAATTATCCACGAATTTACGGTATTTGCAGTCGGGTCTGATTCCTGTCACCCGTTAATAGCGGGGTGTCCACTTTGTCTGTCTACATATGTTGCTTAAAAGGTTATAATACTGTGAGAATGGTGCTAATCATTATTCGCCCATCTATGGTGTTTGCAAACTAAAGAATTATTCACCATCTGCCATCCTGCTTGATATAAATTTGAGTCTCGCTGTATACAAAACTATCTCAAATGTGTATGCTCATAAGTCAGAAGTTAAACATCTTCCAAATGATGGCTCATATCTCATAAACCCAAAAGTCAAGTCGCACCCATCTAAAGGCATCACTGTATGCGAGTCTAAGTCACATCAGATGAAGCCGATCCAGACACGATTCTGGGACTGATGGTCTTGTGTAAACGCGGTGCACCACAGATGCGCCATGACAGGACTGTTTCGATGTTACTAATGGCCGAGCAGAGATGACTTAAGACTTAGTCACTGAAATCTCACGAATGCCCCGCAGTCCAACCAAGTGGCACAAACATTGGAGTGAGAGGAACATAAAAGTGGGGAGGAAAAACATTTAAGTGGAACAAAACACATAGCAACTTTTGTCAATTGGGCCAATCCAAGGTTTGATTTTGAACTAGAACCATTACGAAAAAGATGTTTTGCTGGGGTTTAGAACATGCTACTAAAGCAAGCTGCTATTTAAAAAAAAAAAAAAAAGAACAAAAGCTCTGAATGCATGGCTCCTCCTGTACCTCCCCAGGCCAGATCGGTTCATCCTTTGCCGCTTGATTTAAGTGCACTAGACTCTAATAATAAACGATGACCTCAATTGCACTAAAGAGGGAAATGTTTTATTTACGAAGCGAGCAAAGTGTGCTAAATAGTTGGACGTACCGCAACTTGCGACTGCAAATATGTACTGTATAATCATACCGTAGTAACATCGTAGATCAATGAGGTGAATAAAGAAACGAGAGAGAACGTGCTTGGAAGTAACTCATCTTGTCGTGCTCCAGGGGTGAAAAAGACCATTAAACGGGAACTCTCATGCTGATTGGATGACTGTGTGTACTATAGTGCGAGTTATTATTGACAAATAAGGGAGTGTGGGATTTGTACTTGGGGGGGAAAAAAAACAAAATTACATCCAAAATTGACCATTTGTGAATTCCACAATGTAATGACAAAAGGCGGCCTCGAGGTCAGTACAGTAGCGTCTGTATTACTGTAATTACCTAGAGAGCGCAGCTGGTTACAAGCCTCACCCAGTACATTTGTAAAGTAAATACCATTTGGTACATACATACGCCGTAGCTATGTAAAAGTCGCAACTGCTCACAATGAACCCTGATATATTTACAAAGAACAACGGGACACAGAAAAGAGTTTAATGCTAGAGCGATGCTAACGCTAGCATCGCGCTAACGCTAGCGCTAATGCTAACATGGCCGTTTAAAATAAAACTTAGCATCGCGCTAACGCTAGTGCTAATGCTAACATGGCCGTTTAAAATAAAACTTACTGGTAAAAATATCACTGAGACACGCCAGTAACACAGCAGGAACAAGCTAGCACAGCGCTGATGCTAGCGCAGCGCTAAGGGTTGCGAAAAGTCACTTCCACTGCACATATATTCCACCGGTCTCACTCTTACCTTTTCCGCTTGAGTGCCCCCTTGCGGCCGTTGGGAAAAAATTGCACAAATTAGACGCATCAGCGCAGAAAGCGTGTGGATAAAAGTCGCGGCTCGTAGGCCGGAAATTACGGTAAGCGTGGCAGGGTCCAGATTGGAGTGGAGAGGTCCCGCGTTCATGTATTGACTTGCTCCAGGCATGACTGAGCATTTTGAAGGCGGCTGTGCATTTCTTTTTAATCAGTGTCAAGGCGCTTTGCATGCACATGTAGAAAATACTAATGAGCTCTGCCTAAACACCGAGCGGCTGAGCGACGCCTGAGGTTCGGAGTGTTGAGAACTCGGAGCCTCAACATAAACTATGACGGTCTTCGAAATCTGCTGTAGACTGATTAATTATTGGCGTGGTTCTAAGGTGACTTTATTTTCCATCCTGTGGTTCCGGATCGGCTAACATTATTGGAAGCTGTGGATTAAACACATTCTTCCGCTGCTGTTCTTACAGTTTGTGGTCCAGCAGTTGGTCCAGGTATGTAAAATTAAACAGGCCGGCTTGTTTTCCGAGGCGAAATAATGTTCCGTTCCCTGTCCGACCTTTATACTTCTTCCCTGCGACCTCCAGGGATTGCAGTTTATTTACAAAGCTTAACCGTTTGGATATTTGAGGACGCCATTAAGCCAGCATGACTCAATCTGATGGGGACGCCGATTTGTCTTCCTCAGATAAAAACAGCAGTGGAAGTTCAGTTTCCCGTCTGACGTTAGACGGCATGGGAACGATTCCGAGCACAAAGCGCCCAAATATTCAAAGCTGATGGATCGCCTAAACAAAACCGGTCACTGGGAGAGAGGGAGAGAGAAAGAGAGAGAGAGAGAGAGAGAGAGAGAGAGAGAGAAAACGATAAACCCTAACACCCTTGTTTACTGCGGCTTGTTGCTATGACGGCAGGTTACCCTGGGAGACGGCGGGCCTTCAAAGGCTGTTGTTTGGTTGAACTATCTCCACAGCAATGAATGTTTGTGTTTGTTGCTACGTGGAAGTGAAACCGGCACGAGGCCAAAGTCGAGAAGTGAAGCGCTCTCAGATGGAGCGTGAGTGAGCAAGATCTGACTTATTGCCAATTGTTACAAGTTGACCTTATAAATGTCAACGTATTTGAGTCTGCATGAAGTAATCTATTACAAGTTAGAGCGGCCTTCCTCAGGGAAAAAAACAAGAACTATGCAATTAGCGTAGCCATCTCCACGTACTATATAGATCTGCCCAGTCCAGGCTAAGAGCTGTATAGAGATTCTTTCGGTTATCTGATTATGTTTAGACGACCGTAATTTCCGGCCTATAAACCGCGACTTTTTTTCACACGCTCTCAACCCTGCATCTTACATGGTGATGCGGTTGATTGGTGCATTTTTTTTTTTCCCCACGGCCGCAAGCGAAAAAGGTAAGAGTGACACCGGTGGAATATATGTGCCGAGGAAATGAGTTTTACCGGTATTTTTTTTTTTTTTAAACCAGCCATGTTAGTGCTGCACTAGCCTGTTGTTCCTGTGTTACTGCCGCGTCTCCAAGATTTAGGTATGTTTTTTTTTTTTTTAACCGCCCCTGTTAGTGCTGTGCTACTGTGTAGCTGCCGCGGCTGTTTTTTTTTTTTTTTTTTAACCAGCCCAGTTCGTGCTATCGCGTTGTTGCTACGTTAAGCTAAGCTAAGGTTTTAACTAATTCGTATGCAGCGTCCCATTTTTGGGACATCATGATTTTCACGCATTATGTATATCAAAATATTTCGGTGTTTTGATCTGATTTTGTTTTTTTCGACCATCTGCTAAGAAAACCAGAGTACCCTCTCGTGGGCAGCGCTAAGTTTTTGGGAAGAGATTATAAATTAGTAAAGTTATCATATAACTTAACCATGAACAAAAAAAAGAAGTGTTATTTCCTTGATTGCGGGCCTGTTAGGAGACTTTTATCTAAATAAGGCAAAAAAATCCCACCATGCCCATGAATGGGTTAAAACTCTTTCTGTGTAACGTCTTTGTAAATATCTCAAATATGTGGGCACTTGCAGCTTTTACGCGGGTGTGGCGTATTTATGTACCAAATGGTATTTCCTTTACAAATGTACTGGGTGAGGCTTATAATCAGGTGCGCTCTGTAGCCTGGAAATTATGGTACTAGTTCAAAAAGAAAATCTTATGACAGCCCCAACTGGAAGTCATATGACTTTTTTGACATGCTGTAAATCATATCCTATGGTCCTCGTGAGGATAAGCGGCTCAGAAAATGGATGAAGGGATATATATTTGTTTTGTTTTCACCATTTACAGCAGGGCTCGGTCCCTATCCCGTGCAAACATTGGACCGCTCACCGTTCAGAAACTCTTTTAGTCCAATTGTTCTTACCCAGCGTGTGTCTAAATCGGAAAAAGCCATCCATTTTCTCCACTGCTTATCCTCATGAGGGTCGCGGGGAGTGCTGGAGCCTATCCCAGCTGTCAACGGGCAGGAGGCGGGGTAAACCCTGAACTAATTGCCAGCCAATCGCAGGGCACATAGAGACAGTCGCACTCACAATCACACCTCTGGGCAATTTAGAGGGTCCAATTAATGTTGCATGTTTTTGGAATGTGGGAGGAAACCGGAGTGCCCGGAGGAAACCCACGCAGGCACGGGTGAGAACATGCAAACTCCACAGAGGCGGGTCTGGGATTGAACCCGGGACCTCAGAACTGTGAGGCCAATGCTTTACCAGGTGAAACCTGTGCCGCTGGGAAAAAGTAATACATACCGTGACTGAGATGATTTCAACGCTGCGGTTTACGAGGTGATGCCGCGCTAATGTCAAACTCTTTCTGTGTACCGGGTCTTATAACCAGGTGCGCTCTGTAGGCCGGGAATTATGGTAGTTGAAATCAGGTGACCTGTTAAAAATTGCTGTATCTCAGTACAGAGGTTGACAGCAGTAAAACTGGAGAACAAACATGACCAAAATATGATTACTAAGAAACATACTGAGAAGCAAGATGCAAAAAGTGCCAAGACGACATCCGCGCCGTCAGGCCATAACCTCGCCTTCACTCTTTCTTGAGGATCCTGTGAGCGGATGTTCTCGTGTCTGCTGTGTCCAGTCTCCCGTCCTTTCCTGTAAGAAATTATTTACTTTTTCAGGAAGAAATCCTGTCGCACCATCACGTATGACGAGTTCAAGACTGCGCTGGGAGAGCTCGCCAGGAAGAAGTACAAGGAGAAGACAGGAGAGGAGGCCGAGGCCGAGGTATTCAAGATGATTGAGGGGAAGGCGCCTGTGATCTCCGGGGTCACGGTAAGACTTCTCGTAAAACCCAATACTCGACTGACTTTTTTTTTTGGAGGGGGGGGGGATTGAATATCTTGCAAATTCCTCCGCAGAGAGCCGTGGCTTCCCCGACTGTGAACCGACTGACGGACACCACCAAGTTCACGGGGTCGCACAAGGAGCGCTTCGACGACACGGGGCGCGGGAAGGGGAAGGCGGGACGAGTGGACCTGGTCGACACGTCGGGGTACGTCTCGGGTTACAAGCACCGAGGGTCCTACGAAAAGAAGGTCACCAAGCCCCCCGTTTCCAAACCCATGTGAGGGGCGGAGAGAAACGCGGATAGACAGCTGGGATCGCTTTCTTTACGAGGAGTACTAAAAAAAAAAAAACCCAACAAAAAAATTTTAAAAAAAAAGACATAAAAGGTTGTCATATATTTTCCCACCCAGCTATTTTGTGTGGTTGAGAGAAAGTTCCTCTTTTTGTAAGTGTGTGAGAACTGGAAAACTGTTTACATCTATTTTTACAAAAACTTCACCAGCTGGTACATTCCTGTCTAATAAGCGAGTTACTGCCAATGTTGACGATGATAACGATGAAGCTTTTTTGTTTTGATCAGGCCATAAAATAGCACAAAGAACAACGAAAGCCAAGAAAAAACAAAAGTTACAAGGGTTGAAGATTAGAACATTGCACTGTTTTTCTTTGCTGAAAACCTAAAAGATTCTAATTGGCGCAGTGTTACAGAAAAACACATGTGAGATTTTTTTGTTTTTCCTTTTTTTTTGGGGGGGGGGGGTCTGTCACTTGTCTACTATCCTCACTTGCCAATGGACCTTACCGACTGGCGATATTAAGCTCCGCCCCTCCTTAGCTACAGTTGCCATGTCCCTCAAGCTTCCAAAATGGCGACTGAACAAAACAGGTTTGAAGTCGATTCTCTAACGCGTGTTCCTGATGATATTGTGGTATGTTTTTTGCCAAATGGGTCAGACTCGTCCAA
Source organism: Syngnathoides biaculeatus (assembly GCF_019802595.1). NCBI lineage: Eukaryota > Metazoa > Chordata > Actinopteri > Syngnathiformes > Syngnathidae > Syngnathoides > Syngnathoides biaculeatus. The sequence continues at coordinate 6,557,431 of NC_084644.1, forward strand.
GAGAGTTCTACGGAGAGGTCTTGACTATTTCATGCAAGGATATGTACACAGAATTAAGATTTTTGGACGGAGCGGGACGCAATGTCAGAGTTGTGGCGAAATGTTGGCGATCGATGCAAAAAAAAAAAAAAAGTTTTGACGCCTCACAAACTTCATATTGAAATCCAACAGGATAAAATGGTGGGATCGTACTGCGCACGTAAACCAGGGGTGAGTACTTTTTACTTGGAAAGGACACGAGTCATAACATTGTAGTTTTTGTCAACTGTGTTTTAGACTCTGGAAAATGAATCAACCGGGCCTCGTGTAACCTAGCAGGATATTTTTCATTAGAATTGCACGTTCCCAAGCGCATCTGAGGGCCATCTTCTTGATATTAACTTGTCCAAGTCCACGCTACTGACCACCAGCATTGCTTGTGGGACAACATGGCGACAGGGGCGTGTTAAGCTAATGCGGCTATCTGATTGGCTACTATTGTACGTGTGATTGACAGGTTGGAAAGGTCCATTGTCTATAAACTCTGCTGTTCATATTCATTTTACAGTATCTGTCATTTTTTTTGATATTGCTTCACTCCAACCAAGTAAATTCAATGCAAATGCCCTCACCTTATAATAAAATCCTAATTTGTGAATTCTGCAGGAGGAAGTGCAGTTGTACAAGATTGTATTTTTAACACCCTCCCCCCAAATACACAACTTTATGCACAGTACCGCTCATATTTCTGGTTAGGTTATGTATAATTTCTGTTTGATTTCTGACACTGGCTTAAACCTCCTTTTGTGTGTTGCTGTAACTTGTGCATGTTATTATGTGTATGACATTTACTTGAGATGTAGGACTTTGTTGTATTTGATCTACTGTGCCTGCTGTGAGGAACAGACTACTGGAACGTTGTTTTCTTGCTTGGAAAATCTTAAGTCATGAAAAGTGATGATGATGATACAGTGTTACCACTTGAAATCCGTCAAATATGTACAAAGTCGGCCGGCGTCGAACGCTGTTCTATTTGTTCTCCTGAAAACCTTTTAACGCGTCGGTACTGTCATCCGAGGCACCAACTGAATTGAAGTTGAGCAGGGAATGCCGGTTCTATCCTTAAATACTGTCTGATGCAAAAGGGAAACGATCCGAACGGGATGCTTTTGTAGAACATTTTTAACATAGTGACAAGTGTGCGTTGTCACACTCCCCTGCGCTCGCAGCCATTGGTGTCATTATTGTCCGCTGCAGTTGCTTGAGTAAGCTCCCCGTGCTTAATGCCAAATACTGTGCACCTTTCATGTGGAGGAAATATATATATGTGCTTATTATTTTTCAATTCATAACTTTTTAATGTGCTATTGTGTCCCCTGTGCATGCAGTGGATCTTTGCATGTGTGTTCCTTAGACCTCTTAATTGTGTGTTCATCATTTTGTCGTGCATTAACGAAAATAAAACAAAAGCACACCAAAAATATTTCTGCATTGGAAGCGAAAGGGTGTGTCATGTTCCGGCTTGCTCAGCGTATGAAACGGGGAAAACAATGAATTACGTGACATCGACTCGGAGCTGGTCTACCCCGCTCAAATGTGTGTGTATGTGCAGATACGTGCCTGATGCCTCAAGTCAATCGCAGATATCGTGTGTGTGTGTGTATATATATATATATATATATATATATATATATATATATAATATAAAATTCTCAGCACAGCTGGAATCTTGATGCAATCATCGGGCCGCAAAGTTGTTGCGTCTCCCATCTGCTCTGACCTAAAAAGTGGAAAAACTTTTAAGCGTTTAGCGGCAATGCGACCTTGATGCTGATCCAGGACTCCCAGATATTCCCGTCCAAAGTCATTTTGTTAAAATAACAGCACTGTCACACACTTATACACAAGCATCCTTTAATAAATTACATTTTTTTGTTTAGGGTTAACTTCAAATAAACACTGCCGTCTACATTGTTTCGAAATAATAAATAGCGCAGTGATTGGAAATAAATTCAATACTACACGGCTGGTTAGCATTGAAGCGGTGCGTGCGATTTCCTTCAGGCCTGCAGGATTCTCCTCAATCACACTCCTGCGCACTTCCAGTCAGAACTGCAGCGAGAGACCAAACAAGTCAGACACACACACACAAAGTACTGTAAGTACATTTGAGTCTGCATCTACACTGAAGAAAATAAGTATTTGAACACCCTGCTATATTGCAAGTTCTCCCACTTAGAAATCGTGGAGGGGTCTGAAATTTTCATCGTAGGTGCATGTCCACTGTGAGAGAGATCATCTACAAAGAAAAATCCAGAAGTCACAACATATGATTTTTTTTTCAACGATTTGTGTGATACAGCTGCAAATAAGTATTCGAATACGTGTCTTATCAGCTAGAATTCTGACGCTCAAAGACCGCTATAGTCCGCCTTTAAAAGTCCACCTCCACTCCATGTATTATCCTGAATCAGATACACCTCTGTGAGGTCGAAAGCTGCGTAAAGACCCCTGTCCACCCCATACGATGAGTAAGACTCAAACTTGTAACATGGCCAAGACCAAAGAGCTGTCCAAAGACACCAGAGACAACATTGTAGAACTCCACACGGCTGGAAAGGGCTACGGAGAAATTGCCAAGCAGATTGGTGAAAAAAGGTCCACTGTCGGAGCAATCATTAGAAAATGGAAGAAGCTAAACATGACGGTCAATCTCAATCGGAGTGGAGCCCCGTGCAAGATATCAACTCGTGGGGTCTCAATGATCCTTAGAAAGGTGAGGCATCAGCCCAGGACTACACGACAGGACTTGGTCAATGACCTGAAAAGAGTTGGGACCACCGTTTCCAAGGTGACTGTTGGTAATACACTAAGACGTCATGGTTTGAAATCATGCATGGCCCGGAAGGTTCCCCTGCTTAAACCAGCACATGTCAAGGCTCTTCTTTAAGTTTGTCAATGAACATTTGGATGATGCACAGGAGTCATGGAAGAAAGGTTTGTGGTCAGATGAGACCAAAATGGAACTTTTTGTTCATAATTCCGTTAACCATGTTTGGAAGAAGACGAAGGATGAGTTCCATCCCAAGAACACCATCCCTACTGTGAAGCATGGGAGTGGTAGCATCATGCTTTGGGGGGTTTTTCTGCACACGAGACAGGACGACTGCACTGTATTAAGGAGAGGATGACCGTGGCCATGTATTGTGAGATTTTGGGGAACGAATCTCTTTCCCTCAGTCGGAGCATTGACGATGGGTCGTGCATGGGTCTTTCAAAATGACAATGACCTGAAGCCTACAGCTACGAAAACCAAGGAGTATATCAAGGTTCTGCCGTGGCCTAAGCCAGTCTAGACCCAACAGACCTAAACCCAATGGAAAATCTTTGGAGGGAGCTGAAACTCTGTGTTTCTCAGCGACAGAAACAGGCTACTGGACTAAATATTAACATTGGTTTTCAAATACTTATTTGCAGCTGTGTCACACAAATAAATCAAGAAAATCATACATTGCGATTTCTGAATTTTTCTTTTTACATTATCTCTCTCACAGCGGACATGCGCCTACGATGAAAATTTCAGACCCCTCCGTGATTTCTCAGTGGGAGAACTTGCAATATAGCAGGATGTTCAAATACTTATTTTCCTCACTGTATTTTATGGCCAAAGCTCAAATGACGGAGGATACCTGAGGTTGGTCCTTGACGCTCTTGAGCCTCCTTGACTTTCCTTCTCAGCTCCGCCACCTCCTTCCTCAGCTCCTCCACCCTCCTCTGAGCCCCTGTGCTTGCAAATAAGCCCGTTCCTTTGTGAAAAGTCTGCTCAAAGTCCCTTTAAATCAGCCTCATCCCTCACCTATATCCTGTAAAGCGGGCAGGTGGTCCGCCATACACTGGCGGTACAGACGTTCTGACGTGATCAGCTCCTTCTGGAGGGCGGCGTTCTTCTCCAAGGCAACCCTCAGCTGCGTGTTGAGCTCTCCCTGAGTTGGTTTGGACAAATACCCGTCTCGACTCAGAAGACAACAGTTGCGTGTGTGGGCTAGCAAAGGCTGTTACATTTCTGGAAACTTTTCAAGGGACGTTTAGCGCTGGAGTTGGGCAAAATATTTTCAGTCGGTTAAGTGAGATTGGTTATTATTTATCCAGATTGGTTTTATTTGTGAAAGTTACTTATTTATTACTAGTAATATTACAAGTAAGTGGGTGATGTCTATTTTAATTTTGTTGTTTTTTTTTTCAACTGCAATGCTGCAACTTGGCTACTGACCAGAACAAACCGAACGTTACTCCAATTCTAAAGTCTCTACGTCACCGAAGTCACATGACTGGACCTTATCCTCACCAGGGTCACGGGGAGTGCTGGAGCCTATCCCAGAAGGCAGAGTACACCCTGAACTGGTTGCTCGCCAATTGCAGGGCAAATAAAGACAAACAGCCGCACTCACAATCACACCTTGGGGCAATTTGGAGTGTCCAATTAATGTTGCATGTTTTTTTGCGGATGTGGGAGGAAAACGGAATACCCGGAGAAAACCATCGCAGGAATGGGGAGAACATGCAAACTGCACACAGGTGCCGGGATTTGAAGCCTAGTCCTCAGGACTGTGAGGCCAACGATCTAACCAGTTTCACCTCCGTGCAGCCATTTTCTTATATTGTTATTCTTAAATTTTACTCGACCTACTAAATAATCAAGCTAAACATAATACTAAGTTTTACCAAACTCATGCCTTCCTGCGACTATACCAACTTTGTGTTAAATTATAAATTATTCACATTGAGTACATTTGTGAGAAAACTGAGATGAAATCATAATTATTTCAGTATGTATAGTTTCTGTGATTTTTTTTTTTTTTTTTTTGCTAGGTTGAAGGTTAAGAAAGTTTTTGAAATTATTTATGATGTGATGTAACATGTTGCAAGTTTTGTTCAGGCTCAGAAGCCCTGAAGTAAGCGGCATGCTGCGTATGCAAAATGCATAAATTCAACTGCAATTTGCGTTCAATCTGGCGGTTTTTATCGAGACTCTGTTGCAAAATATATACATATATTTTTTTTACCTAAACATTCTACATTATACTGAAGTGACTTCTGTCTTTGCCCTGTCAGGGTTCTCCACAGCAATTTACGTTCCCATGAAGAGTTTTCCTGTGAATTTTGCAATTCTATCCGTGTCATCACCAGACGAGCGGTGAACTCGGTCACGTCGGCTTTGTGTTCTCTTTCTTGCGCTGCAGCGAAAAAGCACAACGCGCCCACTTCCTCTTTTAAGGTCTTGACCTCAGCATCCTTACTGGAGATATGGTTTTCCATCATAGAGAGGATCTGGACAATCTGAGCTGCATCCAGAATAGAGGGGAAAATGTGATTTTTTTTTTTTTTTTAAAGTTGATTTAATTATCTCAATTTCCGGCAATTAGACAGAATTCCCACAGCAAACTCACTCAGGAAGTTGGTGTTAAGCTGCAGAGTTCTTTTTCCCACCCAGTGTTTATCCATGACGTCGAGCAGCTCCTCTAACGGCTTCCTGTAACTGTCCTGGGGGGGGGGAGCAGTCGAATTAGCTGCAAGTGCATTAACCTGGCAGAAGTCGAAGAAGACGACTTCATACCTGCTGCTTGTTTTCTGCTTGCAGCCCAGGTTTCGTCAGCCACGAACGATTGAAAAAGGGGCTGGAGCCAGAATGACTGGGACTGGGACATTGGTGGTCTGGAGCTTGAAAATGTTACAAAACACATTTTATCGAGGTACTACTACCAGGTTAAGCCACCTAATCAATAGTCAGCAGAGTCGCACATTTATTTTCTAGCGCACAGGTGTCAAACTCGAGGGGCCCGCCACATGATTTTATGTGCCCCGTGAAGCCAAATCTAGAGTGTCAACTTCCATGATTGTTGTAAAAATCTGTACCAAAATTTCAAATTGTCATATAAATGACAAAGTTGAGATATTACAAGGATTTTTTTGTTACCAAAACACATTACCCTCGATTTCTGATGAAATAACTCGTTCAGAAATTGATGATGTAAATATGTTGAGAGGATTGCATATTTTTGTTCCAGTTATTACGACCCTATGAGGGAAACTGGAACAGCAATGTGGCCCGTGAGAAATATGAGTTTGACAGCGCTGTTCTAGCGCATCTAACAACAGCCCTAATAAAAAACCGAATGCAAGTCAGAATATTGACTTCCAATAATAATCACGCTGGACTCTTGACGAGGGCAGCACGGTGGCTCAGCTGGAAAGCGTTGGGCTCACAGTTCTGAGATCCAGGGTTCGATCCCGGCCCCACCGGTGTGGAGTTTGCATGTTCTCCTCGTGCCTGCGTGGGTTTCCTACGGACACTCCGGTTTCCTCCCACATCCCCGAAACATGCAACATTAATTGGACACCCTAAATTGCCCCTCGGTGTGATTGTGAGTGCGGCTGTTTGTCACAATGTGCCCAGCGATTGGCTGGCAATCAGCACAGGGTGCACCCCGCCTCCTACCCGTTGACAGCTGGGATAGGCTCCAGCACTCCCCGCGACCCTTGCGAGGATAAGCGGCTAAGAAAATGGATGAATGGATGGACGAGGATTTTAGAGTGGCTCTCTGTTGCCACCTAGTGCTGAAATCACATAACTAAAAACAACAGCAATCGAATTGAACAAATCTGCAGGTTTGTTTTTTTTCATCAATTTGGTTCAGATTTTACGGAAAATATGTAACAAATTACAAAAATAAAAGACACTGCTGGTATGTGATGATCAGATTGTGCATCCTCACTGATAGTGGCATAAAGATGACAAATAAACGGGGCAACTACAATCACATAGAATTCAACCGTTGTGCAAGTTCACTCCAAGCAAGCTATAGAGCAATTATAACTGCATGATTTTAATGAGGAAAAAAAAAATAATAATATGCTTTACCTGACTGCAATTCTTCGTTTGAGTAACTGTGGCTTCTTCGGATGTCAACGGGGTTCGACCCGACATCATCTTCGTCACTCAGAAGGGAAAGCTTCATGCTGAGCCGCTCCACTAGGGCCTGTCTATCATCACGACTTCTAGAAATCAAGAACAAACGTGGAAACTCACCCGAGTACTCATCCTACCTCTGCAATGTAAAACTTTTGTTACAAAGTTGATGTTGTTAATCAGATTTGTTTTATGTACTTCTCAAAAAAATTCAAAACCATTCACTGCCATTGATGGCGTGAGAAGTCAAGCGTTCATGTTGACTGGGAAGGCTGGCAGTTTATCCATATTGCATTTGTGTATTTCATGTACGCTGTAGATGTATTACAGTTCAATAAACCCCTAAAAATCGCCACTCACCCCCTCAAGAAAAGCTGCAAAACGTTTAGTCCATCATTGTTTTAAATGCTCCCCCTATGTTCTCATTCAATGGACTTTTAAGTCTTACTGAGCATGTCCAGACTTAATTCAAGAGAAAATAACAACAACATACGTTGCACTGGACTACTGAGAATTATTTAACACAATTTCATGGAACAAATATAATAATTTCAGCTGTAAATGTAAATCAGTGCTTCTGATAAGTGTTCAGGCCAGCAGAGAAGGCCCAGCTTCAACCCTGCCAGCCCAGCAGTCGACAAAACACATCCCTAAATTACAAATAATTTTCCATTTTCATATTGCAGTGCACCTTAACCGGGAGCACCGCTTCTTGGCAGCCTTGCGCTCAGCGTCTTTGACCGGACAGCCATCTGAAAGCAAAGAGTTATCATAAAAATACTAACATAATTCATTTGGGATGAGCAGTTTACCTAATTTGCGTAGGCTGGCCATGGCGAGCACCACAAAAGGTCGGTAGTGCGGGTAAATCTTGCCCAGAGGGTTGAGTCTCAGATCCAGTTCTCTCAAAAATGACAACTCAAAGAGGACCTTTACCTCTTCAAGGGAAGGTATGCAGTTGTAGTACAGATTTAGGATCTGTAAGTGTTTCAAGTGTTGCAGGCCCTTAAAGAGATGCAATAAAAGGACACCGGAGGGTCAAAAAAAAAAAAAAAAAAACACATTCAGAACAGTGACCTTAACGTTCAAACCTACCTCAAGAGAGACTAACGAATTATGTGAAAGATTGAGAGATTTTAGACGCTCAAAGTTGGCCAGTCCATTTCCCAGATATCCAATTTTCTGCTTATAAGTTCCAGGTAGACTCAGTGAACGAACATCTCCTATTTAAAAAAAAAAAAAAAATGTGGTGAATTTTTTTTTTCTGTTTTCGCTTTCTTGACAGCGGTTAGCAACTTTGCTAGCTAAGCACCAAGGACAGCCAACATTTTTCATAGACCGACTGTACTCTACTTCAACTATGAATTATGGTAAGTATGAAGGAATGTTACCGAGGCGTTGGTGATTTAGACCCACTTTGTTCATTATCCACTCCTCAGTCAAAGCCACCAAAGTCAGCGGCGCCATCTTCCCCCCCCAAAATTTGCTTTCAGGTTATTTGAAAAATGTTCTTTTTTTTCAAAGTCAAACACTATTACTATTTTAGGATACTTTTTTAAAATACATGTCTGAGTTGATACGGCTGGATTAGAGCTAAATTAAAGCTATATAGAAAAGTCATCATACGAGGAACCGAATTCAAATTGCAAATGGAGTTTAACGGGCATAATATAACTCACAATATACAATATAAAAATATTTAAATATTGTTCAAGTGACACGAAACTTGCCAACTAAAATATATTTCTTTTCAACTACCGGTTAACCAAACGTTAAAAAAAAAAAAACTGCTCAGTTAATATTCAAGTTTACACGTACCATTGAACGCATCAAATATACGCATGCGCACTGGTGATGTCTGGGTGTGTCACATGGCCAAACAAACGTGCCACTTTTGCAAAATTCCACTTTTGTATACGACGTTTTTCTTCCGCCACAAATTTATACAGAATATTATCCGATTTTCATGCATTGTCATTGTTGCAGCTATTTCCGAGCACATGTCCCATTTTTTTTAGACCACTCGTTAACTTTGTATTTCTAGTTAATGGCGTTCAGTTTGTGGACATCATTAATCAACCTCGTGTTGTGTTCCTCAGCTCTTTCCACCTCATATAAACTTTTTAAGGTAGGTGTATTAACTACGGTCATAACAATAACCTGGTTTTCAGGCCTGATTTAAAAACGCTGATAGTTTGAGCAGACGACAGGTGTTCGGGAAGTTTGTTTGCTAGTATTAATGAGGATTTAAATAGCTGAATACTGTTTTTTGGTTCTTATTCTGAAAACATATCATAATCCTCAGAGATTAATTTAGGGATCTAAATGCTTTATATGGAACTTCTAAATCCAGGATGTCTTTTGATCTAAGACTATTCACTCCACTGTATACCAAGAGTAGTATTTTGAACTCGGTCCTTTGTTGTTGTTTTTTTTTCGTGTGTGGCAACAATCTATCCTTTCAGCGTTTTCACCATGTTTCTTCTCTTTTGCTTGTGTAGGGCCACAGAGCTCCCTCGGTTGGCTTCTTTTTGGTCGGCCTCTCTGCAGGTCTCGATGTCTTCCCTCCCTCGAGCGCACTCCTCGCCTCGCTCCAGAAAGACATCGAATGGGCCGCAGAGATTCTGGCCCCAGTGCTGCTTGCCTTCCACTTCCTGTGGCTCAGTGAAGACCGCAGCACGGCGTGTATTCTTTTGTTCGGCTCCTGCCTAGTGGTGTTATTTTGCGACCGTTTCTCAGCGGATACACTGGCGGTCCTGAGTCGCTGCGCGGGCCTGGCGTCCTTGTCCTGTTGCCTCATGGTGTGTCTGTTTGCAGGAAACCCCGTAGGGGCCTTGACTAGTGTAACGCTCAGCTTGCCAGTACTTTGGGGGCCTACTTTTGGGTCCCAGACTTTTGACTCCGCCAATGAGGTAGCCATGAAGTGGTTTTTGAAAGCCTCAATGTCTGTAGGCTGTTGGACCTCTTCACATTCCCTGGACAAGTTTTTGTTGGAAGTGAATGACCGATACCACTTAAACATGTAGGATTTATGTTCAGATTATCCATCCATCCATTTTCTTTGCCACTTATCCTCACGAGGGTCGCGGGGGGTGCCGGAGCCTATCCCAGCTGTCAACGGGCAGGAGGCGGGGTACACCCAGAACTGGTTGCCGGCTAATCGCAGGGCACATCGAGACAAACAGCCACACTCAGAATCACACCTAGGGGCAATTTTAGAGTGTCCAATTAGTGTTGCATCTTTTTGGGATCTTACGCCCACATTCCAAAACTCTATATTGTCTAATTATGAGCGCGAATAGTTGTTTATCATTTTGTGGGTGCCCTGTGGCTTACCCTGCCTCTCGCCCAAGCTGGGAAAGCATTTCAGGGAATGAATGGAAATGGAAATACAGTACTGGAGTCCATTCTAGGGTTAAACTGTCAGCATCACAAAAACATTTATTCATAGTATAGGCCACAGGTGTCAAACTCAAGGCCCAGGGGGCCAGATCTGGCCCGCCACATAATTTTATGTGGCCCGCAAAGACAACTCGTGTGCTAACCTCTGTGATTCTTGATAAAATTTGTAGCAAAATTCCAAATTTCAAGTATGAATATGATGAGGTGATTAAAGATTTTTATGGTTTCACATTCATAACGGCCTTCTGAGGGAAACCATAACTACATTGTGGCCTGTGACAAAAATGAGTTTGACACCCTTGGTATTGGCTGTCGTTTTAAGTAGTATTTGTTCGCGTATACTGTGCATTACTTATTTGCTTTTGACTTTATTTTTATCTGTATATCTATTCATTCACTTAATATTACATGTACATGTAATATTACTGTTTAAAAACACTCAAACAGGCTCCACTGTATTGTATGCATAAATCAACAATTTATCCCTCTTTAGTACCATTAAACAAGAACCACACCGCAATGTCTTCGGTAATATTGCTGAATATATAATCTCAACATGTGGCGGTACGGTGCCTCAGCTGGAAAGCGTTGGCCTCGCAGTTCTGAGGTCCTGGGTTCAATCCCGGGGCCGCCTGAGTATAGTTTGCATGTTCTCCCCGTGCCTGCGTGGGTTTTCTCTGGGTACTCCGCTTCCCTCCCACATCCCAAAAACACGCAACATTAATTGGACACCACTAAATTGCCCCTAGGTGTGATTGTGAGGGCGGCTGTTTGTCTCCATGTGCCCTGCGATTGACTGGCAACCAACCTCCTCCCCGTCGACATCTGGGATAGGCTCCAGCACTCCCTGCGACCCTTGTGAGGATAAGCAGCTAAGAAAATGGCTGGCTGGATGGGTAGGAACACTCACTGCTACCTTTTTCCCATTGTTTGTTTTGCGATCGTGCCTGAAAATATATGTTTAGAATTAATAAAAGATTGTGCAACTTAATTTTGGAGTATAATAGCAATTAAATGTATACAGTAGCTGGTTGTTTGTGAACCAAGAGCTCATCACTTTGGCACCGAGCACTTGAATCACGGCTGTCAAGCATCTGCTGCAGCTAACCCAGAATGCACTGAGCATGCTCGCTGCAGCTGTGGTCTGTAAATGGTCCAAGAGTGCGGAGGAGGAGGAGAAGGAGAAGGAGGAGGAGACAACAGTCGGCTGGGCTTCACGGCACTGAGATGCTGTTGCTGACATGAAAAAGGAAAGGAGCTGCACGGGAGAGACGTGTCACGGACGGGAGTGCGACATTGAAATGCAAATGACTGGGGAGGATACACGCTAAGGTAAAGAATTTGGAGCACAATGCATTATGGAATCTGTCAGTAAAAAAAAAAAAGAAAAGCAATTCCGATAGGTAAAAATGTCCACTGCTACCTGTTTTTGATTGACAGGAACTGTTGCATGTCGTGGAGATGTATGCCTTCTACTCCCTCTTGGTCTACATCTTCTACACTGTCTTCAAGAAGGAGGATGAGGAGGAGGACGCCTCGGAGGCATCATGTGGGACCTCCGCAGACGTATGTCTTAACTGCATCATATCCAGTCACGGGATTCCTTCGTCCTAAAAAATAACACTTTCCGTGAGGGCTTTACATGTGTCATTGCAAAAAGGTGACAGTTTAAAATGAGGTCTCATTTCTTGGCTATAAACTGTCAATCCACGCAGCTCTCCACGCAATGTGTAAATATTGTGATCATACCACCTGACCCTCATTTATCTCGCCGTGCTCAGGAGCCAAGAACTGTTTCCATGGAAACAGGGAGAAGGAGGAAAGATGGCCACACCCCCGATGTGAGAAAACAGCAGGCTCGTGTGAGGGTCAGTGATTCAAGTAAGTGTTCGAAATAAATGAGACTGATGCGGATGCCTCGTGATGTTTACGCTCCGTTATTGTGAATTGCGGTCATCCAGGCGGTAGCAGCGACAGCGATGATATGTCCCTGAGTGATGAAGACGAGCAAGAAGGCGGTGATATCCCAGCGTGCACTCCGCTGGGGGCATTTCTATCCTTTAAGCAAGAGTCGGATAAGAGGACGTCGCAGGGCCAGCTTGAGACAACGGGAAAGGTAACAGCGCAAATGATCAATTTCGCCACAAAACTGCCGCAAACCTGCCAAACTTTGCACTCAGTCGGGAGAGTCCCCCCTGATGGCCGTCATGTCGCACCTGCTGAGCTTCCTGGAGCAGTACTCCCACTTCCAGCAGCTGCAGCAGCAGGCCGAGCAGTACCGCGTCCAGCTCAAGCGGCACCGCGTGCAGCACCGCCGACAGATGAAGGCGCTGCGGGCCTCCTACCGCCAGCGGCTCAAGGACAAGAACAGCATCATTTGCGACCTGGAGGAAGCCGTCGGCCGGCAGCTCGGCCCGCGCGGCGACGGTGAGGAAAAGTTGGAGCGTGGTGTCAAACTCGAGGACCGGGGGCTAGATCCGGCCCGCCGCGTGACTTTATGTGGCCCGCGAAGTCAAATCTAGAGTGTCACTTTTCTTGTAAAAATCTGTACCAAAATTATTTCAAATTGTTCTATATCATAAATGATAACGTTGAGATATTACAAGCATTTTTGTTCCCGAACATGAATAGTTGAAAAACACATTACCCTTGATTTCTGGTTCCAAAACTAGTTCATAGATTGATGATCTATATATAATGAGACGATTAAATATTTGTATTGTTTCACAGTCGTAACGGCCCTCTTGGGGGAAACCAGAACGACAACGTGGCCCGCGAGAAAAATGAGTTTGACACCCCTGATCTACACTCACAATCGCACCAACTCCTCTAGGCGAGTTTTCATCATTCGGACACAGGATTGAGTTCTCTTAAATATGCAAAGAGAGTTTTTCCCATGTTGCCATCCATTTTCTATGGCGCTTATCCTCAATAGGCTCATATCTGAGTTGGACCCTTTACCAGGTGACTTTAGACAAGGGACAGGATGCACTCTGGAGTGATCCCAAGCAATTAGACGAACGGCCATTCATACTTGCGTAGACCTATGGACAATTTAGTCATCCATAAACGTAATCTATGTTTTTGGAAGTATCTGGGGGGGGGAAACCCATGCAAGCAAAGGGACACCGATGGGGAAAAAAAACTACACAAGAAGCCCAGAGTCCTGATTCAAACCCCAAACGTGATCTAAAATGTATATTTTAATTGATTAAAAGTTGGGGGGCACGGTAGAGCAACTGGTGAGAGCGTTGGCGTCACAGTTCAGAGGACCAGGGTTCAAATCCCGTCCCCGCCTGTTTGGGGATTGGATGGTCTCCCCGTGCCTGCGTTGGTTTTCTCCGGGGATTCTGGTTTCTTCACACATCCCAAAAACATCCATTAATTCAAGACCCTAAATTGCCCGTAGGTGTGATTGTGAGTGTGACTGTTGTCTGTCTCTATGTGCCCTGGGATTGGCTGGCAACCGGTTCAAGGTGTACCCCGCCTCCTGCACTCCCGCGATCCTCGTGAGGATAAGCGGCAAAGAAAATGGATGGATGGATATAAACAATTTTTCTCATGGTGGTGGCACATTATACTCCATAGTTCGGGGGCTGGTGGGACGGTGACTCAGCTGGTAAAGTGTTGGCCTCACAGTTCTGAGGACCTGGGTTCGATCCCAGCCCCGCCTGTGCGGACTTTGCGTGTTCTCTGTGTTCCTGCGTGGGTTTTCTCCAGGCACTCCGGTTTCCTCCCACATCCCAAAAACACGCGGCATTAATTGTGCACTCTAAATTGCCCGTAGGTGTGATTGTGATTGTGGCTGTTAGTCTCGATGTGCCCTGCGATTGGCTGGCAACCAGCTCAAGGTCTACCCCGCCTCCAGCCCGATGACAGCTGGGATTAGCTCCGGCACTCCCACAACCCTTGTGAGGATACGCGGCTCAGAAAAGTGGATGGATGGGTTAAAATGTGTCCCTCACACTTTTGAAGTTGTCGGTATGAATCTTAATTTGGGCTCGATTTGTGGAATCTGCATGTTCTCGCAATGCTTGCTTGGATTTTCTCCCACATCCATGATTGTCATATTCATCGTTCTGCGTATGTTGTCCATGTGTGAGTGTGAATGGTTGTTTGTCTGCATGCGGCCCGGAATCGACTGCCAACCTCTCACCCAAAGTCAGCTGCTGTAGAAAATGGACAGATGGAGTGAGATGGTTCATAAACAACACATTAGTCACGTAAAAGACACGAGAGTGTAGTTTACATACGTGTTTTGTATGTGTGTGTGTGTGTGTGTGTGTATAGTACACATCATCTTGGAGCAGATGGTTCTTTGAGCAGTAAGGCAGAACTAATTCTAAGATTTATGTTTACTTTTTTTGTATATTCATAGTATGTTCACATGTGCATGACTCTGTAAGTGATACCACACCATAGACCGACTGTGATGTCCATCTCATGAATATTAACGCTCATCGGTCGCAGGAAGAGGATGCAACATTCTTCCTCATTTAGACTCTTCGTTTAAGCCGCGAGCGGGCTGGCGAGGCTTATGAATAATATCTGAGCGTTTCATTCCCCCTGCAAATGGATTTACAAGTCCGCCCGCTGACACATGCAAGGCGGCAGCACGTGTACTCGTGTCGGACTAAAAATAGCTGCGGCGGCCCGTGTCCTTGTGTTGTCGAGCGGTTTGCTTTGTTTTGCTCGTCATGTCAGCGCGCCAATAACATCAGCACGGCCCACGTTGAAGATCTGAAGCCTGTCTGGGCAATCTCTAAATTATGATTATTAAGATGCTGGACGGTGTGGTGCTCCTGTTCCTGTTGAGATGGAAAATGGACAAATGAGCGAGGCTACACGTGAGAGGCTTGGCTCCCCTGCAGCAATTACGTTAGCGTCGCTGACTCGCTACATGGTGTATGAAAAGGCTTTAAGTGCATCCTTCGTGTTCCTTAATAATTACACGTGCATTTAAATTATCAAAGTCATTGAGAGAAATTTGCTTTGATAGATAAATTTGTTACGAGTGGAAACATTGAAAGAAGTCGCTTATTTTGTGTAGTCTTGACCAATGCGCCACTGGTTTATTTTTATTATTTTAAACACAGAAACACACGGCCTCGCTGCTGCTCGGCCTATTTCTACTTCCTAGTTTACCTGACACCGCCCCCCCTCCGCTCTTAAAGGGGTACACTCGTAATTACAAACAGAACGCACACCCGCAACTTTATATCTGCGGGCTTGACTGGTGGACGACACCCGTAACTTTATATCTGCGGGCATGACTGGTGGACCACACGACGCCCGTAACTTTATATCTGCGGGCATGACTGACCACACCCGTACATATTTCGAATGTGAATGACTGCAATCGAGAGAGTACAGACCCGCTATCTTAATCCTAACGTATAATATGACTTGCTAAAAGTTAGCAGTTTCCCAAGCCTTTACGCAACAAATGTTTGAACAAAAATGGTGGAGAAATACATGCAGAGAGATAATATTCCAATACTCTTTAGCTTCTAGGAAAAATGACAATACAGCTATTTACTGAGCAGTAGTAGAACAAGAAGTCTGTTCTTCTTCATTTGTGTTTGCATAAGTGTGTTATACCATATTTCTGTACTTCCAGGTATAACGCAAAGAGCAGCACACTCAGTTCGATTGCACTATTAAAAAAATACTAATAATGATGCATAAAATGTTGACAAAAAGCCATCATTTGGAAAGTAGGCCATGGGCAATTTGATGAGCGTACTATTTCTGGTTGACCTGATAAGAATATGGGCCAGCTCGTTCTACTGCTATTAACGAGACTAATTGTGTACTACTAGGCGAGAGTGGCAGTGATGCAGGCGCTCAGGGGGGGGTTCACAGCCTGGTCGAGTCCCTCTACGGCCTCCAGGGGGAGCGCAGCAAGCTGAAGGGAGAACTGCGCCTACTGCGCTCACAGCTGGAGCAGAAGGACCGAGACCGCCACTCGCGTATTCTGGCCTTTCAGCAGCAGGTGACGATACCGGACCGCCAAATAAAAAATATTATATCTCGCTATGTCGAAATCTGTTTTTCCCCTGGGCAGATTGATGACCTTAAAAGTGGGATTGAAGAACGCGAGGAGGAGTTGTGCAGACTCAAAACTGCCACTGTAAGTCCAGTTTATCAATTTCTGCATACACTTGTCTGGCCACAGGAGTGAAATGTCCTGCTGCAAACCTGAACGCAACGCAGCGTAGCGGGACACTCTTTCTTTTCCTCATTAAAAATCTATCTATCTATCTATCTATCCATCTATCCATCTATCTATCTATCTATCTATCTATCTATCTATCTATCTATCTATATCTATCTATCTATCTATCTATCTATCTATCTATCTATCTATCTATCTATCTATCTATCTATCTATCATCTATCTATCTATCTATCCATCTATCCATCCATCCATCCATCTAGCCAACCCGAGACCTCAGAAATGTGAGGCCATCTCTCTCTCTCTCTCTCTAACCCGGGACATCGGAACTGCGAGGCCTACGCTCCATCCAACCACATCCACCACCACAATCACATGCACGTCGCGACAAGCAGCCGCACTCACAATCACACCTAGGGGCAATTCAACTCCGCACAGGCGGGTCCGGATTGAACCCGGGACCTCAGAACTGTCAAGCCAACACTTTCCATCCGACCCACAGTGCCGCCATCATAAAGTCATTCGATTGAATTTTGGAGCCTTGACTTCAACTTCTTTGGGATGAACTAAATCAGAGAGGATGGGCAGACACCCTTGAAAAACTTTGTAGAATGTTTCAGCAGAAGCTGTCATTATGTATTTTCCATGGTTGCTTCCTGCAGATGAAATCATAAGCTGCTCCGGTACTTTTGTCTTAACAACGCGCTCGATTTCCACAGGGCGCCACAGACTCTGAGAAACGCGTCTTGTGTCTTTCGGCGGAGAACGAGACCCTCAAGCAGAGCCTGACGGTCACCCAGGGGCTCCTGCAGCAGCTCACCGCCGCCCCCCCGCAGTCCAGCACCATGCTCATCAAGGAAAACGAGAATCTGCGCAGCCGCGTGCTGCAGCTGGAGGCCTCCCTGCAGCAGCGCGTCGAGCGGCTGTCGCAGTTGGAGCAGCAGAGCGAACGCAGCGAGTGGAGGAGAGGGGAGGAGCTGAGGAGACGGGATGACAGAGTGAGGGAGCTTCAGCTGGAGTTGGACCGAGAGCGGGGCAAGGAGCCTGTGGTCAAGGTGAACAATTTGGAATTTTCTTTGTCAGTTCTTAACTCTTGCTCACCCACAATCCCAACAACAGGACTGCGATAGAAAATGAATTTCTTCCATCGTCACCTCAGTTCATGCAACCTTAGACGGCTTCACTTTGCGATACATACTGCCGTATTGCTCCGCAGTACGTCACCCAGACCGTTGAGGTCGAGTCCCCGGCCACCTTGAAGCAGCTGACCAAAACCAGACAGCGGAACGAGCTGCTGTCCGACAAGTTGTCCAACCAGAATGAGCGCTGCAAGCAGTTGGAGGAGCAAATCCGCAAGTCGGATGAACACAGCTGCAACCTGCAACACAAGGTATGGAGTGTATCTTCATCACTGGACTGGCCGCTCCATGTGGGCTGTGGGGTATTTATAAACAAAAGAAATATGTCATCAAATTAAACCGATTATCCATCCAACCATTTTCTTAGCCGCTTAGCCTCACAAGGGTCACGGGGAGTGCTGGAGCCTATCCCAGCTGGCAACAGGCAGGAGGCGGGGTACGCCCTGAACTGGTCGCCAGCCAATCGCAGGGCACATAGAGACAAACAGCCGCACTCACAATCACACCTACGGGCAATTGAAGGTGTGCAATTATTGTTGCATGTTTTTGGGATGTGGGAGGAAACCGGAGTGCCCAGAGAAAACCCACCCAGGCACGGGGAGAACATGCAAACTCATATTTGCTGTTTTTTTTTTTTTTTGGTCACGCTAAAGCCAGGTGTTGTATAAAAATATTGCCAAGGAACTGTTGAAGTGAGGAGAGGCGCTTCATTTAGTCAGACCGTAGCCTCGTCCCATAGACCAAAAAGTCTTTTACTGCCATCTTGTGGCATCTATATGCAATTAAAAACCTTTGCCTGGTCGGGCATCAATTACTTGCAGATTTTTGGTACTAGCTGCAGGGTTCTGGTACCTGCCATAATTCGTGGCCGACAGAGCGCACGTGGTTATAAGACTCACCGAGTACATTTGTAAAGGAAATACTATTTGGTACATACATACGCCGCACCTGTGTAAAAGCCGCAAGTGCCCACATTGAAACCCACATTCAAACATGAGATATTTACAAAGAAAGACAATTTAACGCTAGCGCTAACGCTAACATTAGCGCCACGCTAATGCAAACAGGGCCGGTCAAAATAAAACTTACCAGTAAATATCGACACGCCAGTAACACAGCAGCAACACACTAGCACAGTGCTAACGCAGCGCTAACAAGTCCGGTAAAAGTCACATCCTTGGCACATATATTCCACCGTCTCATTCTTACCTTTTCTGCTCGAGTGCCTCCTTGTGGCTGTTAGAAAAAACGCACAAATTAGCCGCATCACCGCATAAACCGCAGTGTTTAAAGCGTGTGGAAAAAGTTGCGGCTTGCAGGCCGGAAATTATGGCATTCTAATATTCTCGATGATGATGGCCCGATTATCGTGGTGTATAAATGAAGCAAAAACAAATTAATTAGCTGTATTTTTTTCCAACACAGTCCACCCACTAGATTAGTTCAACTGATCATCATCCATATTTGTCGCCTTTTTTCGCTAGATTGCAGCTTACGAGCGGGAGATCGGCCAGTTGAGAGAGGAGCTGTTGAAGGAGATCAACCACTTGGAGGAGAGGAAGGAGGAGGCGGTCAAGGCGGCCGCAAACTGTTCAGCGGAACACTTTGAGGACCTGCGGGACCAGTTCTTTGGTTGGTTACGTCGCTTGCGCTTCCTTCACACCCCCCCATCGGTCTATTACGGACAATTTAAACGCCACTTTTTCTTTTCTTTTCCCCGTCAGGTCTACAGAAGCGTCTGACGGCCCTCCCCTCAACTCTGCGCTGCATGAAAACGGACTACGCCAGCCTGAGGAGCCAAGTTCGGAACTTCTCCGAGTTTTACGGAGCGGCGATCAAGGAGGCAAAGAAACAGGTGAACCGCGTCGCATTACTCGATATCAGTGATCCATTTTATTCAATGGAAAATCAAAAATATTGTATTCTTTCATTTCCAACTGCTTATCGTAAAGGTGTCAAACTTGAGGCCCGGGGGCCGGATTCTGCCCGCAAAATGTGTGCCAACTTCTGTGATTCATGCTAAAATTTGTTCCAAAATTTCATGTGATATTAATATGTAGTTGGCGGCACGGTGGTTCAGCTGGTAAAGCGTTGGCCTCACAGTTTTGAGGTCCCGGGTTCGATCCCGGCCCCACCTGTGTGGAGTTTGCGTGTTCTCCTCGTGCCTGCGTGGGTTTCCTCCGGGTACTCCGGTTTCCTCCCACATTCCAAAAAACATACAACATTAATTGGACACTCCAAATTGCCCCTCGGTATGATTGTGAGTGCGGCTGTTTGTCTCAATGTGCCCTGCGATTGGCTGGCGACCAATTCAGGGTGTACCCGCCTCCTGCCCATTGACAGCTGGGATAGGCTCCAGCACTCCCCGCGACCCTCATGAGGATAAGCGGCGAGGAAAATTGATGGATGGATAGATGGATTAATATGTAATCAATAATGAACTATTGTTAGCATGTTTTGCCTCCAAAATCTTTCACAGTTACTTCAGCAATAGTTGAACAAATGTATTGTTGACTTCTGATTTCCAAACTAGTCATCGATCAATTTCTTGTGTATTTGGGATTATATGATGAGACAATAAAAGATTGACATGCTTTTACAGTCATAAAGGCACTCTGAGGAATGTGGCCCACGACAAAAATGATCGCTTCACTTAATATCATTTCTGTTGGCTGCATTACCGTAATTTCCGGCCTACAAGCCGCGACTTTTTTCACACGCGGTTTATGAGGTGATGGGGCGCTAGCGTTAGCGCGAGCATTAGCGTGGCACTAGTGTTAGCGCACCTGGTTATAAGCCTGGGTACACAAAAGCGGCGTGAGCGTGAAACTCGTTTTGTGTACCAAGGCTTACAACCAGGTGCGCTCTGTAGGCCGGGAATTACGGTACTTCGAGTATGTGAATCTGGATGCTAGATTATTCCAGATTTATGTCATTTATCTGTAATGATCTGCACATATGAGTATACTTCATAATCAGTATCTCTGGTGAGTATGATATAATGTATTTGTCATTAGATAAACATGAATTCCGACGGCGGTGGTATTTAGAGGTAATTAAGTTGGGCATGTCCACGTTCAAGGCCGAGGTGGCAACTACACGCCGAGCCACTGGTCCCGGATGCACAAGAATAATGTGATTATTCTCGTTTGGCAGGTTTCGGCAGCCATCTGTGAGATGTCAGAAGCCAACAAAGACCTTCTGGAGAAGTACAGAAAGGAGGTTGCGCTGCGCAGGAAGTTGCACGAGCAACTAGTGGAACTGAAAGGTATGCAAAGCTACAACGTACAGCAGTATCCGGTACATGCGCAACCGACTTTCACGTTCGAAGCACTTTCTTTTCCCGGGTTTGGTCACATGACGTCCCACAGATAGCAGCTTTGGGTCATTTTACTGTCTCAAGCTTGTTACGTATATTGTCAAGCATCAAGAAGGTGAAAAAGAAAAAAAATCTGCTCGTCATAATGTAAATGCTCAATTACAGGATTTTTGGGAATGACAAAAATATTCAGTATGATGTTGAAAACAGAATATACGTGATCAAAATAACTAATTTCATCATAATTCTTATAGTAATTTCCGTTTTACACAGCGCACCTGATTATAAGACTCAGCCGGTACATTTGTCAAGGAAATACCAACGCCCTAGCACGGCGCTAATGCTAGCGGGGCACTAACGCTAGTGCGGCGCCAACAGGGCCGGTTAAAAAAAAAACAAAAAACATACCAGTTAAAAATCACTGAAACACGGCAGTAACACGCTAGCAAAGCGTTAACGCTAGCACAGCACTAACCGGGCCGGTTTTAAAAAAAAAAAAAAAACATACCGGCAAAAGTTACTTCTTCGGCACATATATTCCACCAGTGTCACTCTTACCTTTTCCGCTCAAGTGCCCCCTTGCGGCCGTTAGAAAAACTGCACAAAAAAGTCGCGGTTGATAGGCCGGAAATGACGGTATGTGTGTCTTGCATCCTGTAGGCAACATTCGCGTACTGTGCCGCGTGAAGCCTGTACTGAAAGAAGACCAGCACGAGGAGGGCCAGTCCGTGGTGGTGACCACGGACCCCGAAAACGAGTCCTCGCTGAGTGTGATGAGTAAAGGGAAAGGTCGTGTTTTTGAGCTGGATAAGGTCTTCCAACCTCAGGCTACACAGGAAGAAGTTAGCACATCAAAACATTACAGACGAGGAATCATTTGGAAAAAACTGTCATAACTTCATAACTTGCACTTTGTCGCCTTCAGGTCTTTCAGGAGATCGAGCCGCTCGTGACTTCGTGCATCGATGGCTATCATGTGTGCATATTTGCATATGGGCAGACTGGCTCCGGGAAGACATACACGATGGAGGTAATGATATCGGTCGGGGCTTCCGTCCACAAGCTTACGTAGCTTTTTCCCCTGCGTGATTTTAGTACATTAATAGATTTTGCTACAAGTTTGAATCACACTTGTGAATGAGCAAATCTCAAAGCTCCCAATGACCTATGATTTGTTAATAAGTTATTAATAACTGAGGCTATTCATCGAGGTGAAGACTCTTATCATTTCAAGTTTCCTCATAATAATTATCAACAATGGTTTAACAAAGTAAAAATGCATAGATATCAATATGGAATACTTTATTTCTATAAATCTCTGCAAGTGTTTTTCCATTTTCAAATGATGACATTTTTAACATTAGTCTGAGGAAATCGCAATGTCCCATCACTGGTGAGCTGTTTTGAGAACAGACCTGCAGGCTTTCTACTCTTTCTACTCCTTCAACAAAATATTTTAATTTCTTTAGATCTCTATCTCTGATGATTTTATGGTTTTCCCGAAGACAATTCTTACTTTGAGCTGATTTTATTATTACAGTATGACCTAAAACAAGAAAGAAAAATCATGACTGAGGTTTTTAGGCTAACAACATCTACGTAAATTAGAATATCATTTATTTATCCATCCATTATCTGAGCCGCTTATCCTCACAGGGGTCACGGGAGTGCCGCAGCCTATCAACAACAATAACAGTAGTACTCGCAACCGTACCAAGGGGCAATTTAGAGTCTGCAACGCATGCATGTCTTTGGGATGTGGGAGGGAACCGGAATGGTCAGAGAAAACCCACGCAGGAACGGGGAGAACATGTGGTGTGGCTGGGATTTGAACCCCGGTCCTCAAAACTGCGTGTCTCCACCGTGCCACCCTCAATTTCATCCATCCATTTTCTTAGCCGCTTATCCTCACAAGGATCGCGGGGAGTGCTGGAGCCAATCCCAGCTGTCAACGGGCAGGAGGCGGGGTACACCCTGAACTGGTTGCCAGCCAATCGCACTCACAATCACACCTATGAGCAATTTAGAGTGTCCAATTAATGTTGCATGTTTTTGGGATGTGGGAGGAAACCGGAGTCCCCCGAAGAAAACCCACGCAGGCACGGGGAGAACACGCAAACTCTACACAGGTGGGGCCGGGATCGAACCCGGGTCCTCAGAAGAACTGTGAGGCCAAGGCTTTACCAGCTGATCCACCGTGCCCCCCCCCCCCCCTCCCCAGAATTTCAACATATCACTTTAAATCAGTGCCGGCTGTGTTTGTTCTGCTTTTCAGGGCAGTATAGAGAACCCCGGCATCAACCAGAGGGCCCTGAAACATCTCTTTAGTGAAATTGAGGAGCGAAAGGACATGTGGTCCTACACCGTCACCGTCAGCTCCGTGGAGATCTACAACGAGGTGCTAAGGTGACGAAAGACCCGGGGCGAGGCGCGACAGCGGGATAACTAACGGCTGGCGGGGTAACGACACTTTTTTGAACCTCAGGGATCTCCTGAGTAAGGAGGGAGAGAAACTGGACATCAAAATCAACCCGGATGGAACGGGACAGCTGCACGTGCCGGGACTCCGGATCATCGAGGTCAAGAGTTTCCAGCACATCAAGAAGGTGAAAAATGGAAAAAAAAAATAAAAAAAAATGCTCGTCATAATGTAAATGCCCAATTACAGGATTTTTAGGGATGACAAAAATATTCAGTATGATGTTGAAAACAGAATATACGTGATCAAAATAACTAATTTCATCAAATAAATACAAGTAAGCAAACATATAATAATCTGTGCACTTAAAACCTTTCTTAAAAAAATAATAATTTAAAATTTAATAACCAGTGTTTTTAAACAGCAGAATATGAAATCCATACATACATAAAATGAACACATGCACATTTTAAGAGAGATTTATTCATTCATCTAAAGGTACTTTTTATACTGAACTCAATATTCAGATCACTTACCAATAATGTACAGTATTTTCCATATATTTTTTATATTTATATATATTATCTCATTTATATTTTTAAAATATTTTTACACCAATTTTTTTTCATGTTCCAATACAAATGTTTGAAAGTGTCTTTTACGAAGTTTAAATGTTTTTAAAGCATTATATGAGAGGTAAAAACAAAAGGGGGGGGGGGGGTTTATGGTCTATGGCACAGGTGACAAACTCAAGGCCCGGGGGCCAGATCCGGCCCTCCACATGATTTTATGTGGCCCGCAAAGGCAAATTCTGTGTGTCAACTTCCATGATGATTGTGGAAATCTGTACCGAAATTTCAAGTTGTCATACATCATAAATGGTAAAGCCAAAATATGACCAAACATGAACAATAGTTGAAAAAAACATTACTCTTTATCTTGTTCCAAAACTAGTTGATAAATTTTGTGTCTACATATGATGAGGCAATTAAAGACTAGTCTGTTTGTGTCCAGATTTTAGCCACGGCCCGCAGGAACAGGATCACCTTCGGCACTCAGATGAACCAGCACAGTTCTCGCTCTCACGCGCTGCTCTGCATCACCGTTCAGGGCACGGACCTCGCCACCGGCTCCAAAACCACCGGTCAGCTGTGCGCGCATCAGTATTTGAACATCTCTGTGGAAATACCAAGCTGTACATTTAATAGGATTGGACAGGATATGTCCAGGTATGAGTTTTATTATGTATCTCTGGCATTTTCTTTCGTCTTGTCCTCAGGCAAGTTGAACTTGGTTGACCTGGCCGGATCGGAGCGGGTATGGAAGTCCGGGGCGGAGGGCGAGAGGCTGAAGGAGGCCCAGAATATCAACCGCTCCCTTTTGGCGCTCGGGGACGTCATTCAAGCCCTGAGAGCGCGGCAGACTCACATCCCCTTCAGGAACTCTCGTCTGACGTACTTGCTGCAGGGCTCTCTGGGGAAAGGCAGCAAGACGGCCATGGTGGTGCAGGTAGGAGTGAAATTGATTCGGAATTTACCGGGAGACACGAAAGCGTTAGCCCCGAGGTGGTGAGGATTGGAGTTCAAATCCCGGCCCTGCTTGTGTGGGTTTTGTCCGGGCACTCCGTCCCCCCCGCATCCCAAAAACATGTAACATTAATTGGACACTCTAAATTGCCCCTAGGTGTGATTGTTGCGTGATTGGCTGGCCTCCCGCCCGTTGACAGCTGGGATAGGCTCCGGCACCTCCCGTGACCCTTGTGAGGATAAGCAGCTCAGAAAATGGCAGGATTACATTCACCAATATCACATTTTCCTCTTGGGTAGCACAGTGATCCTAGCGTTTAAGCGCATTTGCCTCACAGTGGAGAGGTCCTGGGTTTGACTCTCACATCTCAGTCCTTGCGTTGATTTTCTCACAGTACTCGGTCTTCCGTCCAAATTTCCAGAACGTGATGTCAGCTTCATTAATGGGGAGAAAGAAAGAACATGCATGGATGGTTGTTATTGAAATATGTGCAGTGTTAGTAGGACGACGTCAACAAGTGGGTCACAAACCGTAATTTCTGGCCTACAAGCTGCGACTTTTTTCACACGCTTTCGACCCTGCGGTTTATGCGGCGATGCGGCTAATTTGTGCATTTTTTTATAACGGCCGCGAGGGGGCACTCGAGCAGAAAAGTTAAGAATGACATCGGTGGAATATATGTGCCGAGGAAGTGACTTTTGCCGGCCCTGTTAGCGCTGTGCTAGCGTGTTGCTGCTGTGTCACTGACGTCTCTCAATGATATTTACGGGTAAGTTTTATTGTAACCGGCCCTGTTAGCGTGGGCACTAGCGTTAGCGCCAGCGCAGTGTTAAACTCTTTCTGTGCAGCATCTTTCTTTGTAAATATCTCGTGTTTCAATGTGGGCACTTGCGGATTTTACACAGCTGCGGCCTATGCATGTACCAAATGGTATTTCCTTTACAAATGTACCCGGTGAGGCTTGTAACCAGGTGCGCTCTCTAGGCTGGTGTGACGGTCTGAGTGCTCCCGGTGCTGCAAAAGTCTCTTTGTGAATAATGCGCATGCGCGTATAGCGTATATTTCGTAAACTTCCGGCCAGTCTGAAACATCCCCATCCATGCTGCGACATGTGCCATTCGACAACTTGTGGGACGTCTCAGAAAGACGAACACAGCGAACGTACGTATGTGTGTGTATATCTTTTTTTTTTTAATCAACTTTTATTTTAAGGTTAGGTTCTAACGTATGTTAGCTCCCTCTATGTGGAAGAAGGGGAACTATGAGACCGGGAGATTTCCCAGTAAGCGTCTGCTACGTACCCAGAGTTCCCCTGTTTGTAACTTATGCGCATTCATCACAAGGAGACTTTTCAGCACGGGGGAGCGCTCAGACCGTCACACCAGGAATGACGGTGTGTGTGTGTGTGTGTATATATATATATATATATTTTTTTTTAATTCATGGCATTTCTCTTGTTGCAAAAGATAAAGGTAGATTTCTGTTAAATATTCAATCTTTTATGTTTTCCCTTTGAATTAATATGTATTTTTAAGTATTTACTTCATTGGTAAATGGTACGTAATTCTAGTTATTTATTTATTTGTATTTATTTATCTATTAATATAATAAAAATAGTAAATAATTAAAACAAAGAACAAAATAATAATATATTTATTTATTTATTTATCCCACACCAGTCAAGTAAATTTTGTATCACATTGTTTTATGACCTTGATTTTGCCTTCTTTTCCCAAAGGTGTCGTCACTGGAGAGCAACGTAGGCGAGACCCTCTGCTCGCTGAAGTTTGCCCAGCGGGTGTGCAAGGTAGAGCTCGGCCCCGCGGCCAGGAAGATCGAATCCGGCGGCGGCCAGTGCGACTGAGCCGAGCAAACGCAGTCACGCTCGTCGTCACACCTCACGATGGCGACCCCCGCAGCTATCCTGCTCAAGGGCTAACTAAATCTGTCGAGGTCCCAACGTCATCCGCGCTGACAGTTGAGCACCTTTTGCCGTCATTGAGCGCATGCAGGAATATTTATACCTCCACTCCGAGTGCCAAAGCAACGTTTGCCTCCACCACGTATGATTCTATCCTTCTTTGAGCCACAGTTCTCCGTTTCTCCTTTAGAACAAATACAAAATTCAGGATCTCACCAATCATCAGCATTTGTTTACAATTCTCACAAACATAACACATCAATCTTTTGACGTTTTAACCCAATTTTTTTCAATGTTGTAGATTGTCAAACACATGTAATGACACTTAAGTCACATATTTACAGTACTGTAGTTTGTTCTGTCTGATGGGAGTGACTGAACGCTTTGCTTCCCTTTGGAGCCTTATCATTTTTCCCCTTTAAGAGGGGCGATGGCAGTCGAGCGCGCCAGTTGCCTTGTTTTGTAGTGAATAGTGCAATATGCTTTCGATTGATCAGGTGCTTTGGGCTCATGCGGACAGAAAATGCACTTTAAGATTCAAGACTAGAGCTCGTGCACGTGACGGCGCAATCTTCACGGCGCCATTTTGCAGGTCAAAAAGAGCTGCTCGACATTGAACCAGAGCAGAAGATACACAACGCCAGAGACTTGTTGTGCTGTCGGTTGTTACAACAGACGAGACAGATCTTCAAAGAGATCATTCTATGGAATACCAGCTGAAAAGACCAAAAAAGATCGACGGATTTCGGCAATTAAACAGTGATGGATGGTGCCCAACCAAAATACACACACGCCTGTGTAGCGATTGCTTCGTTTCAGGTAGGAATTACTCTTCTCAATCTCAAATTACCAAAAAGTATTTATAATGGCAAGTTGGCTCATTTGAGAACAACGCGTATTTAAAAAAACAAAAAAAAAAAAACAATAGGGAGTCGTCTCCAATGTACACAGAAGCGTGTTGCGGCCACATGTTAAACGTGGGTGAACCTCTCCCCGAGAGACTTTTTTTTTTTTTAAATGCATTGTTCTCAAATGAGTCCAATGCGTATTTAAAAAAAAAAAAAAAAATCTGTCAGAGAGGGTTATGTAGGTAAATGTGTGGCCGCAACGCGCTTCCATGTACGTGGGCTGAAGCCTATCCCAGCGGTTTATTTTCTTTTTTTAAATACACATTTGACTCATTTGAGAACAATGCATATTGAAAAAAAAAAAAAAACCTCTGTCACGGAGAAGTTTACCAAAGTATAAGTGTGGCCGCAACACGCTTCTGTGTACGGAGGAGTTGACTCGCTGTCTTTTTTTTTTTCCAATCATAGTTAATGAATGCGAGTTTGCGTAAAACCGGGGATCATTTATTTCAATATTGGTATTTGTATTGGAAAAATCTGAGTGGCTCCATCGCTATGCGGGATTTATTCTTGATTGAGAACAGATCCAGCAACGAAGTATTTGCATGCGTCCAGACATTTCTACGCTTTCAAACTCTTCTGTGTAAATCTCGACGACTTATTCACCAGATACGATGTGTAGATCCAGTTGTCCAACACAAGCGGAAGCAGGTCAACAGTCCACTTTCTTATCGGTGAAAACATCGACTTCGGTATTAAATATAGGTCCTCTATGCCGAGAGTCTCTCATTTTTCCGAGTATCTTCGTTGATTATCACCTTCTGTATGTTCAACGGTATCCAACAAAACTCTGGGCGTCGTATTTTTGTTTTGTCTCAACGGACTTGGCATCGAACAATGCTTTGCTTAACCGGCACTATGGCCAGTCACGTGATTTCGGTGACGTCGGTGCACGAGCTCTATAGAACGATGTTGTTTCAGACCAGGGTGCTGGCAATCGATAGCACTCGTGAATGTCAGACCAAAAATGGATTTTCTGTTGTCGTTGCAGTTTATCACCCTTTGAATCAAAGCTCACTTGATTCACTTGTAGCGACCCATCAAAGTAACGATTCGTAGTGGTCACTTCATAGTGATAGTTTTCCTAATATGTATTTAAAAAGTGTGTGGATGCTCAATGACTCAATAAAACAGGGATTTAAAAAAAAACCCATATGCTGTAATTAACTTTGATTTTAAAACAAGCCCCGGTTGTTCACAATTCAACCACATCATCAGATTGTACCGGCATGATACAAAAAAAAAAGCACAAGGCAGGACTGTAAAAGGTTTCCAAAATGTTCCCAGAATTGGACGCCTGCCTTGCTTTATCCGCATTTTCCAGAACGGCTTTTCTTCTCCCGTATCTTCAAATCAGTCAGAGTCTTCCTGTTCTGTTTGGACCGCTCCCACCACTCCGGCGAGCTCCTCCTCGCTGCCTCGCAAACGATCGCCTGGACGCGATACCCAGATTCAGATTAATAATTGGGAAGATATTACATCAAATAAAAAAAGGTGGTGCGGGCGGGGTTAGCACTCACGGATGAGTTCAGCAATGGCCCTTTGTGTTCTCCTTGACAGCTTCTCCAATTTCTTTGCCACGTCCCGCTTGAGATCCCTGGATCCAAAACCGCAGTGTCAGCCACATCTGATTTTGATCATACCAAACTGATAAAAAAATAATGCAGAGGTGTTACCAGTCTGGTTTCCTTGGGGCCAGGTTTGCCAAATCCTGGGAAAATAACATTGAAAGTGCGTTATAAACTATTCAAGCATCGGGATTAAAATTAGAAAAGAAGACGCACCACTTCTTCAATGATGGGCTCTGGATTGGCTGCCTTTAACTGGTCTTTGACTTTATCCTCCACTAGGGGAAAAAAAAAACACTTCTTCAATCCAGTCTCACAATAAATATTATAGCAATTTTATGTATGTCAACTATGTGGACATAAACAACATGATATCAACTAATTAATTCACAAAATCCCAGTTTGGACGCCACACTCCCAGCCCCCTTGAATTTTAATTCTAAACCTTAGAAAGATTTTGTAGAGAACTGTTTCCAATTTAATTTCTCTCTGACCTCACAAAAGCAGACGTGCCTTCAATAACTGCCCCGGCCTGAACCATTCTATCAAAATGAAGATTCTGCACAAACCTGACGCGGGTTTGGCTTTGGGGACCTGCCTCTCCTTTAGCTCTTCATCCTCTGGAGTGTAGTTTCTCAGCTTCAGATCCCTGTCAACAAAACAATTGTTTTTTGTTGAGACGAGCCATCTCAAAATGACTCCCCATCCGTGATTTAGCAAGTTTAATACTGTAGATTTGTGAGGAAAGACAAATGAGATCATCATTTAACTACATATACACTGTTGTGTGTACTCTTTTTTTTTTTTTTTTTTTTTTTTTAATGCGGTGCACTGTGACTGTTTTCAAATGTAAAATTTGTCTTAGCTGAAAATACAGATACATATCCATTAAATAGAGATTAAAATGTGAAATTTAGGTAGTTTGATTTAAAGAGTGAAACACTACACGCACACAGTGAAATATTTCACATTTTTTTAAATATAAATTCAAATGATTCTAGTTTATAGCAGACAAAAGCCCAAAATGCATCATCTCTAAAAACTAAAATATCATTTAACATACAATGAAAATGATTTTCATAGTGGGATTTAGGCAGGACTTTGCTCTCTGAAAAGTACTTAATAATTTCATGTAATGTATGAGCAATGAAATAATTTCTACTATATCAGAATTTATTTGAAATGTACTGGTGTTGTGGGGGTTGGCCTCACAGTTCTGAGGTCCCAGGTTCGATCCCGGACCCGCCTGTGTGGAGTTTGCATGTTCTCCCCGTGCCTGCATGGGTTTCCTCCCACATCCCCAAAACATGCAACATTAATTCGGTACTCTAAATTGTTGTTAAAATCTTTTATTTGACTGTTTTGCTTTGATTTTTAGGTGGCACAGTTTGCATGTTCTCCCCGTGCCTGCGTGGGTTTCCTCCCACATCCCCAAAAACATGCAACATTAATTGGACACTCTAAAATTGCCCCTAGGTGTAATTGTGAGTGCGACGGTTTGTCTCTATGTGCCCTGCGATTGGCTGGCGACCGGTTCAGGGTGTACCTCGCCTCCTGCCTGTTGACAGCTGGGATAAGCTCCAGCATGCCCCGTGACCCTTTTGAGGATAAGTGGCAAAGAAAATGGATGGACCAGAGCAGACATTGACTCCATGTTTCCAGCAGGGGGTGGTGTGGACTTATGCGAAAGTGCATGTAAAAAAAACAAAACAAAAAAAACACCCATCTGCATCCCTGCATTGCTGCCCGTTGATTGACTGGAGGCAAGGGAATAAAGTGGCCCTGTTTCCCCTCCCTGTGAACCCGTCTAGTTAACGTGTCCCACCTGCTCCCGGGCATAGACAACAACCGGCTGAGGAATGCCGTCCTTGACGTTTTAATTACTTTCATCGTGGCTCTTCGGAGGAGAATTCTTGGCAAGGCTCAGCAGGGCAACCACACGGGGGTCTGGGAGCTATGAAGCTAAAACCGCCGTCTGGCCGCGTGCGGAACAAGAAGGGAGTTCTCTGAGCTCGGGACCGGGCGACCGGAGGGCACGTAGCTGAAACATTCATCAGCTCAGCCGCCCTGCCCCCTTTCAGCCAGCAGACAGACGCGTGCCTTGTATGGCTATACGCAGGGATGCTGGTCATGTTCGCCGCTCTTACTTCTCTGCTGAAGAGGCAATGTGAGGAAAACGGTCCACTTTGTCGACAGCCTGCGTGATGTATCGTCAATTCAATTCAGGGAGAACACAAATTCGGACGGAAAAAAAAGTGCTTCAGAAAAACTCTTGACGCCGAACAGCCATCGTGCAATACTTAGGATCGATAAGCAGCGCACATCAAGACAAACAGCTGCACTCACAATCCCACCTCGGGGCAATTTAGAGTCTCCGATTAATGTTGCATGTTTTTGGTATGTGGGAGGAAACCGGAGTGGCCGGAGAAAACCCACGCAAGCACGGGGGAGAACATGTAAACTACACACAGGCGGGTCCGGGATTGAACCCGTGACCTCTGAACTGCTAGGCCAACGCTTTACCAGATGATCCACCGTGCCGCCACATTTCCGCATAGTTCAAGCTAAATGTTTTGGTTCTTCAGACTGGAAACTAGCCAAGAGCGCCACCGCTGGTTACAGCCATGCAGCGCATGACATTTTGCTTCAGTGGGACACGGTCAATCAACGACTTTCTGTCAATCCGACTACTCAACCGGTCACTATAATAAGACAACAGCCATTGTTTGCAGTCATCTCCGTCCATGTTGCTCGTTTGACATCGTTTCAACGGATCATATGGACAAAATGGAAGCTGACCGAGATTTCTGGAACGGATTTTGTAAAGCCCTCAAAGCGCCACTCGAATAAATTCTGGTACAAAGTCCGACCTGACAAGAGCCTGGCGAACAAAACCATCACATGCTTATTAAAATGTTTTAGGAATTAACCTTGAGGCAGGATTAATATCTGCAACAAACACCAGCTGTTTAAATATTTACTCCAAACAAAAAAGAAACATTGCCCTCCTTAGAATAGTGACAGTTCTTGTCATTGCTAAACACTTAAAAGTAACAAGAACATTTCTACACATCTACTGACAATGCACTAATTGTACAATTACCGTACCATAATTATATGTATCACTTACCATAGATCAACATACATATTGGATTATATTTCAATTTCTTTTAATCCTTCAATGCTGCTCTTTGTTTTTGTTTTTTTTTGCTTACTTTAGTTGCACAAAACCAGTTTAATTTATCATGCTGACATTTACTCTGCGGTTAGGTGAATAAAGCAGCAGCACAACCATTTTAATTTGTTTTATACATTAGCAACAAATATGTTGACTGTTGGGTTCTTCGAGCTCTAACTCGGTATAGTGATCTCTCATTAAAATTTCAGCAAGGGTGATTGATACACGACACACCCCGGGTCAGAATTGCGTGTCTTGAATTGCGTTAAACGTTCTAATTTGCTGTCCTGTTTATGATCATGCATAGAAGGCCAATAAAGCCTTGTCCTCAAAAAGATTTTGTTCTGTTGGTCCAGGGGCAACACGGAGGCACTCCCTTTGGTGTCGTCACTTGGCAGTCATTCGATATACAAAGGAAAAAGGTCTTGTAGGACAGGAAAGATGGCTGCCAGTGCATACCAAAGGAGACGAGACCGTGGGATATTTGAGCGGCGAATAACGCGAGGATGCGGTAGTAGCCAGAGTAAACCGAGTGCAACCTGTCGCCGATAATTGGTGTTGAGATGAGTTGCAGATAAATGTCGCGGGCTTCCTTCGGATCGGTTGCACTTCCGCGCAGCCGAGAAACAAAAAAAAAAAAAAAAATAGGTCAAGAACTTGAAAGACACAAAAATATATATGATGAAGTTGAACTAACTTGTGTTTCTTCTCTGGCGTCTCCTCTTCCGAATGAGCTTTCTTACGCTCTGGCTCGCCATCTTCCTCCTCTCGCCCCTGCTGGAATGAAGAAACATTTGAATGTCGAATCGATCTCCAGTAAAAGTATGTCACCGTTTTATATGTGCGGATGATAAAGTTTAAAAGTCCCTTTGAAAGATATAATGAAAAAATTATGATGCCCGGACACGCCTGTGTGGAGTTTGCATGTTATTCCTGTGCCTGCGTGGGTTTTTTTTTTTTCCGGGCACTCTGGTTTCCTCCCACATCCCCAAAACATCCAACATTAATTGGACACTCTAAATTGCCCCTAGGTGTGATTGTGACTGTTTGTCTCTATGTGCCCTGCGATTGGCTGGCGACCAGTTAAGGGTGTACCCTGCCTCCTGCCCGTTGACAGCTGTGATAGGCTCCAGCACTCTCCGCGACCCTCGTGAGGATAAGTGGCAAAGAAAATGGATGGATGCATAGGGTAAAAATTTAAAACCAATAGTTCTGAAAATATTGTAATGTCAATTTTTATAATGCATTCTTTCTCATAATTCAAACTTTATTCCAGAAATTCCATAACTTCATTATTGTATATAGATTTTCTTTCCCATGTGGCCTCATGATTTCACTGTATGATAATCATACTATATAAAAATAATAATCTAATTACTATAAATACCACAACAATTGTCTTTGTTGCCCTGAAAAGACTGAAGAAATTACATAATTGGTTACATTTTGCGCATGACCATCACAAGAAATATCCATCCATCCATTTTCTTAGCCGCTTATCCTCACAAGGATCACGTGGAGTGCTGGAGCCTATCCCAGCTGTCAACGCGCAGGAGACAGGGTACACCCTGAACTGGTCGCCAGCCAATCGCAGGGCACATCGAGACAAACAGCCGCACTCTCAATCACACCTAGGGGCAATTTAGAGCGTCCAAATAATGTTGCATGTTTTTGGGATGTGGGAGGAAACCGGAATGCATGGAGGAAACCCAGGCAGGCACGCACATGCAAACTCCACGCAGGCGGGGCCGGGATTCAACCCGGGACCTCAGAACTGTGAGCCCAACGCGTTCCATCCGCTCCACTGTGCCGCCAACAATAAATATCGTTTTGACACTACACAAACAGTAAAATCCGACGGCTGCTACCGCAAGAAGAACCAACAAAACTGCGGCACGCTTGCACTGGCAGTTCAATCCATCACAATCGGGAGTTGCGACAAGAGTACACAAACAACAAGCTCGCATAAATCCAGGGGAAGAGAAAAAACTTGTAACAAAGGATATCAGATCCCACCCAATGTGGATTTTCCTGGAGACGCTTCCTGTCCATATGCTACAACAATTCGCAGCTCTGACGCACTCTTGGAGGGGAGTACAAAGGAAAGCAAAGAATGTCAACAGTGCGCCATCGAACTTGGCATGGCCAAGTCAGTCCACCTCCTCACTGGCAAAAGATTCACCTTGAGTTGAAACGCTGACCACAGCTCGAGTACAGATGTACTCATACCATTTTTTTTCTTACTTTCCCAGACTGAGTACAAGCATAAGTACTTAGCCTGTGAGTCTTGATGTATTTCTGTACATGTTGTTCCGCTGTTTGCATTGACGGGCTCTGTCTAGTCTGTGCATTCACTCTCATTCAGTCACATATCTGGTACATATAAGGATTGCATTTAATTCTACGCGTTCTGCCATGACACATATCCCAAATGTGCCACTTGAGATTGAAAAATACAGAATTGTTCCACTTGGAACCATTCCGTGTTAATGCGGCCTGCAATATTTCTGTTTTACAGTGGCAAACTTCTTTTTACATTTGCGTGAAAGTTAAAATTCTAAAAAAATTACTGCATTATTTATTTAAGACAATTTTTAACTTTTGAGGGGAGTTAACATGATAATAACCACGATTAACTACTTTTTACTCTCAATAAAATTATACAATAAGTGACGCTTTTAATGAGAGTGATATTTGAATTTATATGGTGACTCTTGTGAGGATTATTTTTAATTCCATTACAATTTACCACGGCCTATCCCAACTGACTTTGGGCCAAACAAGGTACATTCCGGACTGGTTGTCAGTCAATAAAAGAGCACATATAGACAACCATTCACACTAATATTAATGCCTCTGGACAGTAATGTTTGTGAACTATGTGAGGAAGCCTGAGAATAAACCACATGGAGAACATGCAAAGGTAACACGAATACACTGAAATTGATATTTTATTCCAGAATCTCATTACTGTGGGGCTTACTTCCTGACCACGAGGTCATCATGCCACCCTTATCACAAAGAAAGTTATCTAAATAACTGCAAATGATGTCAACATGTATCCTGGAACAAAGTGTGCTCGAACGATGAGGTCCCACAGTTTACGTTACAAACAGTGCGTAAACACAAGTAGGCATAGCATCATACTTAGTAGAATGGGCACATTGAACCGTCAAACATAAAGTGCAATTCTGTTTTGTTGTGTTTTGGTTCACGCGGTTATCAGTTTTTTAACCACTTTATTTAATTTCGACTCTTTTCGAAGTTGGTGCAATGCACTGGAGCTGCGAGGTGACGTCACAATTAAGAGCCACACTAATGTAGCGAACAACCACAAAAGCAGCGTAGAATACACGAAAGCAGCAAATTCACGGGGAGTTTCATGGAATTATTCCTTAAATATGATGATTATATATTCTTCAAAGCCACCGAAATGTTTAGGAACACGTTTATAACCTATGAATAGTCAAATACAACGGCTAGCTCCAGGCTAAGACAACTTAACGTAAAAAAATAATTAATATTGGTGGGCGCTAAATTCGTGTGAGCCGACTTTTACATCTGTACTTACGTGAAGTTTTTTATCCCTCAAGGCTTTCAATCTCTCTTTTCGCTTCAGGGCTTGTTCCTGAAGAGACCCGATATTTTTCTCCATGTTTGCTGCAACACGCCGCTCAGCAGTCTCTGTAATCCATTACAAAGTCTGCTTTAGGTTGTTGTAATCGATTAACGAGCAATCGATTGCATTGATAGATAGATAGATAGATAGATAGATAGATAGATAGATAGATAGATAGATAGATAGATAGATAGATAGATAGATAGATAGATAGTCTGTCAAGGGACCCCAAGATTAGAACACCTAT
Source organism: Syngnathoides biaculeatus (assembly GCF_019802595.1). Classification (NCBI taxonomy): domain Eukaryota; kingdom Metazoa; phylum Chordata; class Actinopteri; order Syngnathiformes; family Syngnathidae; genus Syngnathoides; species Syngnathoides biaculeatus. The sequence goes on from NC_084644.1 coordinate 6,593,802, forward strand.
CTCATTGTGGCTCATTAAATTTTTTATAGGTGTGTGTTCATAAATTGTCCATTTCCGGGAACAGTCGCTGTTACAGGAAAAATGGGGGAAAAAAAGGTGAAGTTAAAGATGAAAATGGCAAATACTATATTTGCCTATTTAACTGTCATTTGTTTGAAAACGGTGTACCTGCGGGATCGAACGTGCACTGGATGAGCCGGTTATTTGGGTGTGTTTTAATGCCAAAATTAAAATTCGATAACGATAATGATTTGGCGGTACGGTGGCGCAGCTGTAAAAGCGTTGGGCTCACAGTTCTGAGTACCCAGGTTTGATCCCAGGCCTCCCTGTGTGGAGTTTGCATGTTCTCCCCGTGCCTGCGTGGGTTTTCTCCGGGTACTCCGGTTTACTCCCACATCCCAAAAACACGCACCATTAATTGGACACTCTAAATTGCCCCAAGGTGTGATTGTGAGTGTGTCCGTTTGTCTCTTTGTGCCCTGCGATTGGCTGGCGACCAGTTCAGGGTGTACCCCACCTCCTACCCATTGACAGCTGGGATAGGCACCAGCACTCCCCGCGACCCTTGCGAGGATAAGCGGCTAAGAAAATGGAAGGATGGATGAATAATAATTTAAAGCATGCGTTTCACATTTTAACAAACTCACTTATGATTGCATTTCCACATTAAAACATTTTTACTTCATATTTATCCAAGGTTACCACCCAAAAAAAAACAAAAAACACTATTGGGTGCAAGCATTTTAAATTCATATCTCTAACCACATGCATATTGTTTCTTTTTGTATGGAAGAAAATAAATCACAAACGTAGTAGTTTCTCCCCCCGTATCTGTTCAATTATGTATTAGTGTAGCACCTGTTTCATAAGTTATTTATTAGCCACCAAGGTAACAACAATGGAGTAGCTGTGTTCTCACTTCTCAGTATTCAATGTAAACTGCTTGCTTCGTTGGCAAATAAGAGTTTATTATTGAGCCATGACATTAAAATAATAAGCGTAACCAGTGGACATAAAGAAACATGTACTGTATTGCGTTATACGCTGTACGCAATGCAATGCAATGCAACAAACGCTGCAAAAAAAAAAAAAAAAAAAAGGGACGGTGCAAAGTCAATCTTGGCTTGCAGTGAGGAGGCGAAAACGTTCGATGACTCAACGGTGGCATCAGCTCACTTTCAGGGAGGAGTCGCAAAAAGTGATACCGGTAAAGTGGACATGGTTGATAAGAGAGGCCGGCTCGGTACCGGGGGGGGGGGGGGAATGAGAATTGCGGCAAAGTGATCATCAAAACACTCAGCGGCCCCTTATGGGGCGGAGATGTACGTGACGTCCTTCCTCGCTACTCCTACTACATGTTTTATTTTTCTGTTTTACTTTCATTTTTAGGTGGCACAGTGGCTCAGCTTATGAGTGAAAACACGAGAATCTTTAATTGACCCATCATATTTACACGTTAAAGTCGTTTTGGAATCAGCAATCAAGGTAAATGCAATATCTCAACGTCATCATTTATGATATGACCATTTAAAATTTTGGCACAGCTTTGAATAATAATCGTGGAATCTGATACAAATGATTTGCCGTCGTGGGCCACATGAAATCATGCGGTTGGCCGCATCTGGCCCCCGGGCCTCGAGTTTGACACCTGTGGTCGAAGATTTGGGTTTCTTGTAACAGTTGCGTGAAAAATTACAATTATATAAAAAGAAGAACAATTAAATGGGCGGCACGGTGGATCAGCTGGTAAAACATTGGCCTCACAGTTCCGAATGTTGTGTTGTGTCTGTTCTAAATAGAAGAAAATGGGATTTGAAATTTGAAATGTAAAGTGATCAGAATATTTATATTTCAATAGTTGTATTTCAGTGTAACTTTTCAATGTTAACAATTCAACTGGCTACAATTCGCTGTCTAAAATTCACCGGCTGTGCCACCAGGCAGGGTTACTTCAGGTCAGAACCGAACAGCCGGCCAATCCAGTGACGCTTTCTTAGTGTGTGACATCACGTGACTCAGAAAGCGTTACTGCGATTGGCTGGCTGTTCCGCCTGGTGGCACAGACGGTGAAGTTTCGACAGCTAATGAATAGGTTTCCGATTACGCCATCTTGTGTGTCATGGAGGTCAAAGAAAACAGGTGATAGGTGAAGCCTGAAGTGTTTTTTCTATCGTTAATCAATCCGATTGGTCTAAGGGTGGCGGTGACGTCATTGTAAACCTATCCACTGCAGCCAGTTGAATTTCAGACAGCGAATTGTCGCAACTATTGAAAATGCGATCACTTCACATTTTCCATTTTTCTGTCGTTTCAAATTTAAATCCATTTCACTTTACATTTAAAATTCAAATGTTACTAATCTGCTTGTTTCTTTTAAAAGTACATTTAAATGTAAAATGTGCTCACGTGGGAACAGACTCTCTCTCTCTTTTTCTCTTCCCCCCCCCCCCACTCGGAAGCAGCAGCCGCCACTAGTGCGCGAGAAGAAGGCGCTCGCGTCTTAACGCGGACGTGGGTGTTCCTGTTCCTCTCCACGCACTATTTCCACGCTTTATCAGTTCCTGCTTGCGATAGTTCGACATTTAAATCTCACCGCGACCGCGTCCTTCGCGCCGCCTGTTCGAGAAGAACTCTTGCGAAGTTTCTCAGCCGGCCTTGCACTTCTTTTTTCATTTTTTTTTTATTTGTTTTTTTTGGGAGCGGATTAATGAATTGAGGGGGGCGAATGTCGCAGGAATGGTCGACTGCGTGGAGCGCGCCGCGTCCTGGAAACAAGTTGAAGCAGCTCCGGGCTGGTAACTGTTGACCATGTTCGCTTCTCCCCGGAGTTTTTCGTGAAAACGCGAAGCTGGGGGGTTAATGAGCAACCAGGAGCAAAGAGGAAAAATGGCATCGAAGGAGAGGCTGTACGAGCTGTGGATGTTGTACTACACGAAGGTGAGGAGGACGTTACACCTGATGGGGACACCTGTTGTTGTTGTTGCTGGATCCCAATACTTTAATTTTTATTGACATTTACATTCCTTTGTATGATTTTAAAAGAAACTTATGGAAACGCGTTACTTTGGTTCTTCAGGTGGCCCCGTAACTCGTGTTTGTCATAGACGGTTATAAGCGGAAGTAGCTCCCGTGTTTGCACTTGAGCTTCCTCATTTGTAAATTAAATACATGACACACCAGTGGAGCGTTTTTGGTAGGACGTCCAAACAGTAAGCGAGTGGGAAACTGGTTGCAGCTTGACACCCCCCCCCCCCCAAAAAAAAAAAAAAAAAAAAAAATGTCGTTTCATTTTGTACCTGACCTGGAACGCAGGTGAAACCGCGAACCGGCTACTTCCTGCTTCTTGTAGCTACGCCCCCCTCATGTCACGTGCCAATAGGTATTCAAATAGTGAATGTTTTATTTCTCACATAAATTTGTTGAATAAAAAGTCAGGTTATCTGATGCGCAATTCAGTACATTCACTTTGTCATCTTTACAAGGACAACAATTCTGTTTGGACTGATACTCTCGCAAATGTAATAATTTATTCAACATATTTGTTTGTAATATTTTTCTCAAGCTTTTCCACTGAGATCCAACTGTCGGCATCACAAAGCAACATTGAAAAAAATTGTCGAATTGTAAAATAAATTTTACCACTGTTAGACAACATAAAATACATAGTCTTAAATAATTAGAAGGCGGCACAGTGGGGCAGATGGTAAAGCGTTGGCCTCACAGTTCTGAGGACCCAGGTTTGATCCCAGGCCTCCCTGTGTGGAGTTTGCATGTTCTCCCCGTGCCTGCGTGGGTTTCCTCCCGGTACTCCGGTTTACTCCCACATCCTCAAAACATGCAACATTAATTGGACACTCTTAAATTGACCCTAGGTGTGAGTGCGACTGTTGTTTGTCTCCATGTACCCTGCGATTGGCTGCCAACAGGTTCAGGGTGTACCCCGCCTCCTGCCCGTTGACAGCTGGGATAGGCACTCCTCGCAGCACTACTGAGGATAAGCGGCAAAAGAAAATGGATGAATGGATATTGATAAATGTAATACAGTGGATTCATGGTGATCACATCTGGGTCGTAGTAGCAAGGTTTGTTATTCGAATCTTTGCTCTGACCTTCTTTTATGGAATTTGTATGTTCTCCCCGTGCTTGTGTGAGTTTTTTTCGGCCTTCCTCCCACATTCCAAAAAAACGTGCATGCTATCTCCACAGAAGAATCGCTGCTTCTCAAACTTTAGTTCCGCCTCGAAAAAAATACTACCGAAGTACAAAATACAGTAGAACGTCGAAGTCAGGGGTGTCCAAACTGTAGCCCCAGGGTACTTTTTGCCCCCCACCTATTTTTATGCAGCCTGGAGGATTTTTTAAAAAGAGCATTTGAGATGACAACAAATGGTGCTGCAGCCTTTCGCAGCTGTCAATGGGCTGGAGGCGGGGTGCACCCTGAACTAGTTGCCAGCCAAACTCCACACAGGCGGGTCTGGGATCGAACCCGGGACCTCAGAACTGCGAGGCCAACACTTTACCAGCTGAACCACTGTGCTGCCTACCATGACCATTAGTACTAATAATTTTATTTTACACAGAGCTTTTCTAGATAGAAGATGCAACAAAACTACTTACAGCTAAATATAGTTCCCTAAAAGTCAAACATTTCTTTTTATTACATTGCATAAAGACACTTCTGTTTTGCTCCTCTTGCTGTTTTGTGTAACGGTCCGATTCGTGAATATGAAATGAATGATCTTCAAGAATTATTCATTGGTCTTTATATGACTATCTTGTGGGTTACATGGTTGCAGGGAACCCCCAAATCCTGAAAAATCTGAAATTATTTCCCTCATGTACTCCAACAGAAAGGCCCGACATAACAATTTCTGAATAGAACAATTTAGAAGCAATGTATAGTACTCGCTCTAAATAAAGTTGAGGTGTGCGACCTTAACACCACTAAAATGGAATCAAGTTGGATACAAATGACCACCATTGAGCCAAGAGGGTTAGAATTTCAAAGTGGACCTTGCACCCTTCAATTTTTCGCTCCACCGCCCCCGGAGGTAAAGATTGTGACATTCCTGGTCTAAGTAGTCTTTAAAACTCAGATTGATTGTTTTTTTTTTTTTTTTTTTTAACTCCTAATTTTATTTGTCATTTTTCTCATAATCCCCTGTAACATTGTACACAGTTTAAACACTACACTTCATAAATAAAAGAAACATTTATAAATGTTGATTTAATTAAGATGTACTGCATATAAAAAGGGACAGAAATAATTGGTTTAAAGCAAATCTTGAAGATTATTTTCAAAAGTATTTAATTTAGAAAAGTTAAATATAAGTGAACTGTATTCTTTCGAGGACGGCACGGTGGATCATCTGGCAAAGGCTTGACCTCACAGTTCTGAGGTCCCGGGTTCAATCCCGGACCTGCCTGTGTGGAGTTTGCATGTTCTCCCCGTGCATGTGTGGGTTTTCTCCGGGCACTCCGGTTTCCTCCCACATTCCAAAAAACATGCGACATTAATTGAACACTCTAAATTGCCCCGAGGTGTGATTGTGAGTGCGACGGTTTGTCTCTATGTGCCCTGCGATTGGCTTGCAACCAGTTTTGGGTGTACACTGCCTCCTACCCATTGACAGCTGGGATAGGCTCCAGCACTCCCTGCGACCCTCGTGAGGATAAGCAACGAATAAAATGGATGGATGTATTATTTCGTATGCAGTAGCATGACTGCACCCCACACCGCTGCTCTTAAGTGCCCACGGTTATTCGTATATGGATGTGCCCTGCAATTATTTGGTGACCTTTCACCTCTTGCCCAATGTCCTCCGGGATCAACTCTGGCTGCCCCTCAGTCCTAATGAGGACAAATCCTCCAGAAAATGGTTGAACGGATGGATTATTGTGGTTCTGGTTTACAGTGGTGTAGAACTGTACTGGATCACAATGTCATCATGTTTATCTTGCCGAGTTACACAAGACATGCAAAACATGACAAATAGCTCTCGGCATGATGCCATTGCAAACTACAGCCAAAATAATGAACATTGTTGAATATATATATATATATATATATATATATATATATATATATATATATATATATATATATATATACCCACGTCGCCTCTGTGGCATCTGCTAGTTAAAACCTATCATGAACCAGCAGATTATTTTACTGATTTTTTTTATATTTATCAATGTATGCATATATATATATGTTACCGGCCAAATTCAAAAAGCTGTGAGCAAATTTGGATGAATGGGCAGATTCAGCGAGTATTCATTTTACTTGTGATCGTCATTCAGATCAGTGGTGGGCAGAATATGTACTTTATAACACAGGTGTGAAACTCAAGGGCCGGGGGCCAGAGCCTGCCCGCCATATGATTTTATGTGGCCCGCCAGGCCAAATCATGTGTATGAACATCCATGATTTTTGTTGAAATCTATACCAAAATATCAAATTGTTGATAACATTGAAATATTGAAAACATTTTTGTGTGCCTAAATGGTAATAACCTAATAGTTGAAAAAGTCATGAGGATTGATTTTTGATTCCAAAACTCGTTTATAAATTTCACGTGTAAGTATGATGAGGCAAAAGATTTTCATGGTTTCACAGTTTTAACCTCCCTCTGAGGGAAACTGTAACTACACTGTGGCTCGTGACAAATATTACTCGACACTTTTGCTCTTTTTCATTAATTAAATAAAAAAATGAAATTACAAATTAAATGTTTTATTTTAAACACTTAAAATATATATTAAAATAAACACTTTAATGTACGTTTTTTTATGACATAATTTGTTAATTACAATCAAATTACAAATAATTCAAACTACTACCATTAAAACTAAATATTGTACACATTTTAATGTATTGATTTGACCTAATTTATGAATAATCTCCTAATCCTCCTGTTTGTTTTGTTTATCACCGGCACAACATTCTGATTTTGAACATACAGTAATTCAAAAAGTTATTTTAGCAACCTGAGCTCATACTCAACGTCAATTCTCGACAGACAAGCAAACTTAGTTTTAATAATGAGTTTCATGTTTACACCACATTCATTCATGCACTGCGCATTCCTAGGTGCGTACAACAGGAAACAATTACTCTACAGATCCAAAACCAGATCTGAGCGGTTGAAATGAGTCGACAGGTTTTTGAGATGTCTGCGTGTGGTAAAATTGGAATTTAACTTTGTAATGTCAGGATTGCAATATAAAGATTAGATAGGTTAATGCAGGTCATCATGTCATCTAAATGTTTAATATTAAAGTTCCCGCAGGATAAAGCGAACTGAACAATGCATGTAATGAATGAGACATTTATTATATGTATAGTGTTTTTATTATTGTTCACCATTCAAATTTGGTTGCCAATTGTGAGTGTGACTACGCTGTGTCTTGAAGCTATTTGGTGACGGAGATGAACGTATTCCAATTTTGCGTTCACGACGTGTCGACAAATTGGCTGTAGATGATATTACTATTTAATGTGCGAGCAATCTGCTTCAATGCCCGAGGACAGAGGAAAACAAGATGAGTCTTTTTGCCCAGTTATGATTAAGTGGGGCACCGAGCGGCTCCTGTCGTCTTATCGCATCAGCTCTATCTGAAGTGTTGCTGTCTTGACAAGGATGATGTCTTGTCATACACAAGGACATTTGTTTTCTTACCCAGCCTGTGAAATTTGATCGAATTTAAGAGGGTTTCAGAGCGTCATACCTGTCTAAGTCTGAAATATTTTGATCGCGTCATTTACTGTCAAAGTGTTCATTGCGGCAATAGGAAACAAATCCTAACAGATGGGTGTGACCTTCAGTTCTTTGATCATTTGCATGTCTGTTTTCAAAAGAGCAATTTGTTCCTTTAAGGCCAAGTGTCATGCCTATAAACATTCGAAAAATAGATATTGTAATGAAAAATACATAGAACATTACTCACTTCAATGTTCATATGAAAAAATAAATGTGAGCGGAGAACGCGTCATCCATGCGCAGTTGCGGTAGTCTCATCCGACATCCAATTGGGAGCCATATTGCCTGCAACGTCTGTTCTATGGGACACGGAAGCTCTTTTCAAATAAGAGAACGTCTCACAATCGAGTGAAGTGACCTGGGCAATATTACCCTATAATTTCGAGCCATATTTAGATGATATGCGCATCACTGCTATTTGACAACAGACTCCCAGACAATATGTATGACCCAGCCGCCTGAAACCGTCCACCGTGGACACAATCGAGTGACGTGACTTGGGCAATATTATCCTATCATTTCGAGACATATTTAGATGACATGCAGATCACTTCTAGCTAACCACAGACTCCCAGACAGTATGTATGTGCCAGCCCGGCCAAAGCCGTGCCCCTCGTCGGAAGCCGTGCTCGGCGCAGACACATTTAGCACCCCAGATTTACGTGCGCGGATCTTTTGTTACATTCTGAGAGGATTACGCCCCCCTCCCCCCAACTATTTTTTTTTTTTTATAGCTCTATACACACCTACCTGTCATTTGGAACCAACGAAGCTCTCGTCCTTTGCACCCGTGCAATCCATTTTTCACGACGAACGGGGTCTTTTTGAAAAGTATGAAGAATGAATCCATCCTCCCGAGTGTTCGAACAATACCCAGCAATACGACGAGCCGGCATTTTGGCTAACACGAAGGAACAATGAGCTACTTTCCAGCAGGTAGAAACATACGAGACCGCTTTAGTAGGAGTCTGCTACTAACATCACTTCCTGCTTCTTCTCGAAGACAAATCCCTCGAGAGGATTTTCATGGCGCGAGTGACAAAAAGCCACAAATACGTCAAAATCATGTCGTGTGGTGAAAAAACGGATGGGTCCATTCCGGCTGCCTTTTTTTCCATTAATAACATACTAAAAATCATGCATTTCATGAGAGTGGCACTTTAATGTGGCTAATGTTGCTTCAAACATCTTTTTTTTTTTTTTATTACAGATTTTAGAATGAGAGAAAATTCCTTACCGACGTTTACCATTACATTTTTGTGGGTAGCGTTCAATTTACAGCTGAATTTTACTAAGTAGAGTAACAAGCATCTTTAAATCCTGGTGGTGCTTTGCCATCATCTTGTGGCATTTTTAGCAATTATATTATATTGGAGGGTCTCTGTGCAGATTGTTGCCATTTGTGGCAGGGCTTGATCGCTTGAGTCTTTCCCACATCTGCATTTCACATAAGTGACATTGAGGGTGGGGGAAAAAAAAAACTGAATGAACTTAAAGGACGGACAAATCGAAGTGCAAATTTGAGGCGGTTACACATTCCATTCCCATTGTTTGTAACACGGAGGTAACAATTCTCCGTGGACCAATTAACAGACACCCGAGTTTCTGGCTCCACCCTCCCACAAGTATTTGCTCGAGCTCTCACATAGGCGCTGCCTTCAAATAAACACCCAATCCTCTTTACAGTTGAGTAAATAGATGCCCCAGTCACTATCTGTGGAAACGACTATACAGTATCTCTGCAATTTTGCACTGATTCGAACAACGGGTTTTATTATGCTATCTCATGACCAGTTTAACGTTAAATTTATACAAGTGGAAAAGCCGTAATGCATTTGCATGTGTGCAAACATCCTTGGGAGTGATGCTAGACTTTAGATTGGTCTTAGTTTTTAATCCTCACAGCCTCGTGTGACCAAATGGAACACGATCGTGAGGTGAAAGGTAGCAGTGCCACTTCAGAGAACAATCACATCTTTAATTCATGTCCCGTGTACTGAATGTGTGTCCGAACATACTGTATCCTCCTCCAAGGCCACCGTTTAAATATTTTTAAAGAGAACATATGAATGAGGCAAATTAGCATACGTGGTGCGATTAGAAAGAGCTGACTTCCATTCAAAGGCTCTTTTTTTTGTTTGACAGTAAACACGGCTTTTGACCTGGAACCCTGTTTTAGATACAATAAACACACCCGGGCGGATCACAACAGACATATCTCTCTGTTGTTGCACCTAATCCTTCGAGTTAAACTGGGAAAAAAAAACGAAAAGAAAAGACAGCATTGTCAATCTAAACAAGCCATTGAAACACTTTATCCTGCATATTCTCTGTCAGAAGAAAAGTTGCTCTGGCTTGCGTGTGATGTCGGAACTTGGCTTCCTCTGATTGTGCAACACATCACACACCCCTGGCAACTTGAGCCATTTTAGGATCAACTTCAGCGCATGGATGATGTAAAACCGACGTACCCCGATGCATCCTCTTGAAAATAAACACGGAGGTTTGCGTTGTGTCGGTGGTAATGTGACATCGTCGCATCATGAACTTTAGCTTAGCATGTGACTTTTAACGCATGTTCGTCATCTGACCTTTTGGGTCCCAAATGTTTACAAAGTTCACGGATGTTTAACGGAAACACAGTTAGGTAAGTAGGCCATAATAGACATCAACCAAAATTTAAAAAAAAAAAAAAAAAAGGCTGGGTGCATGGATATGATGCCCACACCGATGGCAGGAATACACGTGAATATGTTTTGCCTGCATCCCCACTATATTGGACACTCATATCTACCCGATTGGTGGTGAGCCTTATTACATGCTTAATGTATTAATAGTGTTCACTTTATTTTACTAATTTGTGTTACTGCCTTGCCTCGACTAGACCAGTACTGTATTTGCATTTTTTTTTAATATTTGTGTGTGGAGTCAAATTTAATTTAAATGAGTAATATTTTAATATCAAAATATTTGTTTGTAATATTTTTCTCAAGCATTTCTGCTGAGATCCAACTGTCGGTATCACAAAGTAACATTAGAAAAATTGTCGAATTGTAAAATGAATTTTACCACTGTTAGACAACATAAAAAGATATATAGTCTTAAATAATTCCAAGGCGGCACGGTGAAACAGCTGGTAAAGCATTGGCCTCACAGTTCTGAGGACCCGGGTTCGATCCCGGCCCCCGCCTGTGTGGAGTTTGCATGTTCTCCCCAGTTTTCTCCGGGTACTCCGGTTTCCTCCCACATCCCAAAAACATGCAACTTTAATTTGACACTCTAAATTGTCCTTAGGTGCAATTGTGAGTGCGGTTGTTTGTCTCCCTGTGCCCTGCGATTGGCTGGCAACCAGTTCAAGGTGTACCCTGTCTCCTGTCCATTGACAGCTGGGATAGGCTCCAGCACTCCCCGTGACCCTTGTGAGGATAAGCGGTAAAGAAAATGGATGGATGGAAATAATTAGAAATGACAAAGGTGTAATGTGTAGGTCAGTTATCAAGCTTGTTTGTACAGTATAAAGAAAAGCAGTGGAAGGACTGAAGACCTGGAGAGTCTGGATTTAATAATAAAGTTTCAATCTGAGAAATAGTGAGTGATTATCTGGTCATTATTGGTTACAAGGGATTAATTAAAATGACGACATGACATCCTGGCTGTGTTCATCTCCACAGCTGAAAATCCTCCAAGATTGGCCACCATGAGGATGGTGGTCAGAGAATGTTACAGCTGTGCTACATGGACCGATATTTCGAGTTCTTGTTGCATGTTGGATTTACCATTGATTCCCAAACACGGATAATCAGGGGTGCTGCGGGAAAGTACTGTTTTTCTCCGCACTATAAGGCGCACCACCAATGAATGCCCTATTTTAAAAACTTTTCCCATATATAAGGCGCACAGAATAGATGCTACAGTGGTAGCTGGGGTTAGGTTATGCATCCATTAGATGGAGCTGCACTAAAGGCTCAATATTGATCCATATATAAGGCACACTGGATTATAAGGACCACTGTCGGCTTTTCAGAAAATTAAAGGCTTTTAGGTGCGCCTTATAGTGCGGAAAATACGATATGCACGTTCACTTTATTTATTGAAATGTTATCCTTTATCAATTGAAAATATATCTTTGTTCCTGTTTGCCATCCCTCGTTGTATATGTAGTGAGAGTCAGAATGATTAAACTTTCTTCAGTTAGCTAGTAGAAGGTACGATAAAGCTGTGTACCCACCCGTTGCAACAGAATTTGTCATGGCTTCCTGTGATTATATCAGCATTGTGTTCAATTCAAACAGGCCCAGATCTAACACGGAATCCGTCATTTTGCTAGTAAATTGAGACGAGTCAATATTTTAGTAATCATACTTTGTGTGAAACTTGTTTTTTTTTTTTTTCCTAATGTGAAATGTGTGTATCGCCTCAATAAATGTTAGAAAAGACCGGACCTGAAAAGCAAGCGCAGCTCACATGACACTAATGGTTTCTGCACTCTTTAGCAACACGAGGGCCAACGAGCAGGACAATCAAAGTGCTCTTTGCTGCCACTAAAGCAGGGCGACGCAGCCAAGCAGAATGTCAAGCAGCAGCTGCAGACAGAGCAGATACATGTCTGGAGTTGACACATCTCACTGGGCATGTCAGATGTGCAGTGTTAGTGTTTTCGGGCCCACACATCACATGGCCCCTTGCTGTGGGAAATATTAGAAGTCTGTTGCTGGGAGCGTGGATCCCGAGAAAAAAACAGTGTTGTCTTGGATAGTTCTTTCAGAAATTGCTAATGATTCAGGGCGGCACATGGGAGCAATTGGTTAAAGCGTTGGCCTCACAGTTCTAAGGACCGGGATTCAAATGCCAGCCCTGCATTTGTTGAGTTTGCATGTTCTCCCCATGCCTGCGTGGGTTTTCTCTGGGCACTCCAGTTTCCTCCCACATCCCCAAAACATGCAACATTAATTGGAGAGTCTAAATTGCCCCTAGGTGTGATTGTGAGTGCAACCGTTGTCTGTCTCCATGTGTGCCCTGCGATTGGCTGGCAACCAGTTCAGGGTGTACTCTGCATCCTGTCCTGTCCTGTCTGTCCTGGGATAGGCTCCAGCACTCCTGTGACCCTTGTGAGTATAAGTGGCTTAAAAAATGGATGGAAAGATAATGATTCAACAAGGTACTTCACCTGCTTTTACTTCTTATCAGAAAATTAAATTTTTATCATATTTTTGAAATCAGGAGAAATGTAACACTGTCAACTAAATGAGCACAAAACAGATCTTGCAATAAGTGGACAGAGATATTGAGACGTAATTACTAATTGATTAATTGATGATCATAAAACCACTTTTTCTCAAACATTTTTTGTGCTTACAAATGCATTAGAAAAGTTTTGAAAAGGCCATTTTCTCTTTTAGCATGAAAAGTGTTTTTTTTTTTCACGGTGGACAAACCACGATTCATGAAGAAATGCTTTCATGACAATTGTGTTGAAGAATCTTGCGGGTTTGACTACATTTGACAATGTGTAATACCCAGACCCTCTCTCGGGTCCAACATCAGTGACCTCAAAAATACTCTTCTGGCTGAATTTAAAAAATATTCCATTTTTATTAGGTTGCCGATCGTCACAGCGTAAGTTGTATTGACCATCTCTCAAAGTTGTTGGTCTTTATTATATAATTACAAATTGTGGGTTCTGAGTCTCCACTAGGATGAATGGCCAAGTTTATAAAACAGTGGTGAGGCCGGCCATGATGTACGGATTAGAGACGGTGGCACTGAAGAAACAACAGGAAGTGGAACTGGAGGTAGCAGAAATGAAGATGTCGAGGTTTTCGCTCGGAGTGAGCAGGTTGGATAGGATTAGAAATGAGCACATTAGAGGGACAGCCAAAGTTGGATGTTTTGGAGACAAGGTCAGAGAGAGCAGACTTCGATGGTTTGGACATGTCTCGAGGCGAGAGAGTGAGTATATTGGTTGAAGGGTGCTGAGGATGGAGCTGCCAGGCAAAAGAGCGAGAGGAGGACCAAAAAAATGGTTGATGGATGTTGTGAGGGAGGACATGAGGACAGCGGGTGTTAGAGAAGAAAATGCACGAGATTGGGTTAGATGGACAACCACGGGTTAGATGGCGACCCCTAACTGGACAAGTCGAAAGCAAAAGAAGAAGTGTGGATTCTGAGGAAAAGTCAAATTGCCAATTTGGTACTGAGCTGACAACTATTGTATTGGGAAAGATGTGCTGCATTCATTCACTGCTACTGTAAAATCTTATGATATTATACAGTATCAGTGTCAAAACCAGGAAAAAAAATTGCTCAAATACCACGATACCAGGCTGACGTATACAGTACCTCCTAGGCAGGTGGATTAGCAGCCATGTAAGCAGTGTGGCAGCATGTAAGATCGTGTTTTCCTGAAAACAGATCCGAGACTCGGTGCTTGCAAGTCGGCCTGCCGCTGCAACTCGTGGGGTGGCTGCTTCCACCGCCACCTGAGAGGAGTTTATCAAAAAATGTTCAGGGCAACAGTGAATTATACTCTGCAAAATGGATGAGGAACACATGGCATGTTTAAGAAATGTTTCTTTTTGGACAATGTTGGATGAAGACAAAACACATTTTCATCACAATTGTTCCTCTTTATTAATGGATGCGGTTGCAAGCACTCCATTCAATTAGCATAAATGCAGTCCCACAGTATTGTTTGTGTGGCAGGACCATTTTTATTTGTTTATTTTTTTTTTTAGCTTTTCAACCTCCAGTCTGTTTGTTTACAACGTGCAGAAGAGGAAGGCGCTCGTCGTGTATGGAGGAAATAAGTTTTTGTTTAAAGTGAGATGTCATTTCCTTGTTGATCTCCAGATGTTGGTACAGTGAGAAACATTCAGTTTGCGCGCTTCCTGCGGAGCAATGAGCTCCCGAGCTGCGGACCGGCGTCGGCACACGCGGGATTTTGGTCATACAATGAAAGATGGACTGGGCCATAAATCTATGCCAGCTGGTAATCTAAACTTCAGCAGATTGCAAGCAGTAGAAAAGACACGACTGCATTAGTTCTGTGTGACCTTTGCCGATTAATTATGCGGTCAGACTGCAATGGTGCTTCATGTGGGACCGTCATGCCATACTTGAGTGACAATATATTATTTTTGTACTCTGAGTCAGTCTGCACAACGTCATGTCTGCCCTCATGTCGCCTGTTCTAGGGATGCTTCCTCACAATCGGATGCTTTATGCATGCTCACCTTATCGCATTGTCCTGCTTATTCCATCAAGGATTGCATCAAGGCATGTTTATGGATTTCTTGTGTCTAACTATTCTGATAGTCACCTTCTTTCGGCTATGCCATTTTTTCACTTGCATCTAATCATTAAGAAGTCTGTTGAAACCAGCTTTGACCTATAATCGTGACATTTTGCTCTTGAGATGAGTGTAAGATAAAAAAAGGTGACTTGAGGTTGGAAGACAGGAAGGATGTGGTCGACAAAAACTTATTAAAGCAAATTTCTTCGTAAATAAGTTATTCTATACGTATGTAAGCAGAAATGTGTAGCTTGAAATAATTACTTAAAAGTCATTTGGATGGAACATAATGAGAATGAAAAGGTAATAAGGAAAATAGTTTCTCTGTCTTTGGCATGGTAGCCAGAGAGCTCCCGTTATAACCCCTTGTAATATTAGTGGATAAGCCCAGACATGTCATTTCAAAACCTGATATTTAAACAGAGCAAAATCACTGCTATTATTTATTTGGTACTAATGATTCAATACACTAATATGAATATGTTGTCATTCAGCCAATTCTCATGACATAGTTTTGAACTTGTTTACAGCAATGCTGTGAATTTTATATCGAATTATTCTATATCCATGGCTAGTTTTGTACAGAATTTTGTTTGGATGAACATTCAAGTTTTCAAAAAGGGGGTAAAATGGCTTATGCTTCCCTCCCTGTGAGTCAAATCTCTTTGCAACATCCTGTTACAAAAATCAGGTCGTAAGACTGATAGGGGGAGACACAATGTGCCACTTTGCTTACCAGGTGTTCCCCCCCCCCCCCTTTTTTTTTAAATAGGAGGACAACCTCTGTCTGCATTCCATTTCTTTTATTGTGCTATCATTTCTTCATCACTGACATGACCGGGCCAGTTTAATCAGCTGAAGTCTGTTTATTGCATATATTTAGCAGCATTTCCACTCTGGAGAGCAATGAAGGACTTGCGTATCTTGTCCATGTACACAAATAGAACCCTTTAAAAAGGTAAACATTTAAATAAATAAAAAAATATATAGTTAAACTAGCAATTGTTCAACATATATTTATGTATTTATTTATTTTAACTCAAGTAACCTTTAAAAATAGGTTCTAAAAACGAAATTGCACTTTTCATTTTCTAATTTGTTACAACCTTTTCATTTTTATTTTCATTGACAGGCAAGGAGAATTAACATCAAAGTTGAGGATAACGACCATAATGAACACTTTTATGATTAGTTTTGCTACGTTTGCATTGTTACATCGTGGTGCCATTCACGATTACAATTAGCTTGCATTTACTGTTCATACCATTTGTGTAATCAAGTTGAGCTGGTCTAGTTTACTTACTACTTCAATAATCAAGTAGCATAATCTTGTCAATACAGACAGCGCAATTATGTCTTTATAACTGGCCAACCACAAAGTCTGCTGTTCAGCGCAATTGCAGATGACAAATGTTTTTAAAAATGCCAATCAAAACTGAGCATCATTAAGAATTAACAACAGAAATGTTCACACGTCTTGTGTATTTTATTTTATTTTTTCAATTACATTGTACAAATAGTGATTCGTTTGTACTTTCTTAACTCGGCTCCCTCCCCTCTTAGAAAGATGTGGCCTATCTGCAGCAGTGGCTGGAGGCGTTTGTGGGGTCCTTTGAAAGGCTCATAGATGTGCACTCGCTCGAGCCTCGGAGGTAAGAAGTTCTATCTTTGACTCAAACTGTGTAGCTTCCACCAGTCCCCAAAGCAGAATGAACTTCGGCCTCTTGCACAGATACCGTTTTGATGTGTTTGATGTGACCTAAACACGGCCTCTGCGAGGGCGCCTTTGATTTTGTGTCCACCTCCCTCACATCTCCTCATCCCTCCAAATCCTTCAGGCTGGAGGAGTGCAC
Source organism: Syngnathoides biaculeatus (assembly GCF_019802595.1). Lineage (NCBI taxonomy): Eukaryota > Metazoa > Chordata > Actinopteri > Syngnathiformes > Syngnathidae > Syngnathoides > Syngnathoides biaculeatus. The sequence goes on from NC_084644.1 coordinate 6,610,709, forward strand.
CTCCGAAGTGCCCCTGCTCCCCGGGGATGTCCTGGTCTTCCTCAGCACGCAGCTTTGGCCGAGCGCGTCGCACTTCTCGGATTCCCATGACCACAAGAGCAAATTCCCTCACCCTCTCCTCCTCATCAAGTTCTTCATCATCGTCTGCAGGTTCGTCTTCTAACCGGTGATGGATGAAATCAAATTGAGATTTTGGCGTCCTTTTGGAAAATAACCACATAATTTTGTGCACGTTTTGCAAAATTAACAAATACTGATAAAGACACAAATATCAAGAATAATAAAAATAGTCTCATTAACTGTTGACTCAAGGGAGACTGACAAATAACAGTTATTTTGTTTCTCCTGACATTGCGACATGAATTGTGCAAAGAGGCCGCAATACTGAGTCAGGAAGTTCTTTCTCCCTTTCATTGTGCACTTATACTGTTTTCTTGACCATAGATGGCCATCTTGCAAAGGTTCACTTTTTTTTTTTTTTTTTATTCTGCCTTTCTCTCAACTTCTAGAAACATGGAGAACATTGACCCGGAGAAGACGCCCGGTTTTGTTTTTGAATTGATCAAGCTTTTGAATTTTTGCTTGCACCAGGTACGGCCTTTGTGAATGATAAATGTGAGAATGTTCAGTCAGTAAACAATCTCTAAATGTGCCCTTTTAACCCCAAAAAATGTAGATAGCTACACTATATTTGTATACTTCACAGAAGTTGCATAACTGGTTTAACGCGAGCGTGTTGGTGATGATGTTAATCAGGGACCTCCTCAAAACAGGTGTAGGGACGCTAATGTATCTGTGTCCCTTTGTGTCTTTGTGTTCTTTATGTTCATCAGATAAAGAACGGAGAAGGAGAGCAGTCATCCCTGCAGTCGGTGGTGTCTTACGGACTGGTGCTGTGCGAAAGTGTCTTTGATCCTTATCAAACGTGGAGGAGACGACTGGCAGGGTGCGTGCATGTGTGTGTAGGGCTGAAGGTGAAATGTTTTGGTATAAACCTCCGCCAAACTCACCGTGTTATGCTTGTAACATCTTGTCTGGGTGCCTGTTGACGTCACACCTCAGCGGAGCGGTATTTTGTTGCCATGACTAGGAGGGCCTGACTTGAGCCTTGTGTGCATAATGCAGGGAGGAGGTTAGCCTGCTGGAGAGGAACAAGTACAAATTCTCCCCGCTGCCACTGCCAGAGGAGCTGACTGCTCTCTTCCACGGTGAGGAGCTCACCCCTTTGCCCTCCTCTCTGATCGTCGTCAGACTTGCATGCCAGGAGAACCAAACCTGTTCTGTACATATACTGTAAATACTGTGTTAGCACGTTTTTTTTTTTTTTTAAAAAAAATTTAATGGCCACTGCTTTCTTACTCAACGTTCAATGTATTGACTCCAACCTGGAACCAAGAATAATCTCAGTACACCCCAATTCCCTGACGTAACATGATTTCGAAAGGAGATACTGGTCTTAATACAGGGAGTCCTCGGTCTACGACAGAGATCCGTTCCCACGGTAACGGCTTAACTCGAATTTCGATTGAAGTCGGATTTCACCGTCGAAGTCAAAATTTACGATGACCGCTAGGATTGGCTTTCAGCATTCCCGTGACCCTTGTGGGGATAAGCAGCTCAGAAATGGATGGGTGTTGGTACTTCATATAAAAAAACTAAAATACATGAAAATAAAAACTATAAGATGTGTCACTTACCATTACTGCGAAAAGTGGATGACAAAGAATGAAGCGAATCTGCCCTAAACTCTTGCTAAGAAAGCAAGCGCACCTGCGAGCCGTTCCTAGCGGTAAATTCTTCCTCGGCGTCCTCTCCTTTCTGCTCTTTCAAAGTTGGGAAAATACGCCGTGCCTTTTTTCCTTCGTGAACATGGGGCTGATATTTTAAGCCTACATTGATTCGGATCCTCGATCCATAACGTAAGTAATCTTTCCATTTTGGCAATGATCGAAGAACGTTGCTTCTTTTTTTTTTTCTTCACAAAAAAAAGTTGTTCCGTGATCACTGTATCCCTCATTGCGGTGAAACCCTTCTCGTGCGCTAAAATATGGGCTTTGTCCTTAATAATAATCACCACGGTCATCCGACTGAAGCCGAAGTCTTAATGTCCGTCGATCTTAATCGTTTCTCCGTTTTTTTTTTTTTTAATGTTGATGACATTTCCACGGTCATTGCTTTTCTTCGGCTGGAGCAGCATTGCTTAAAAAAAAACAAAAACAGCTTTCTCACATATAAGCCATATGCGTGAGCTAAGCAGAAACACTCTGGTGCTGGGGCCATAATGGCGGACAAGTAAAGTCGAAACGACTTAGGTCGAGACCGTCTTAAACTGAGAACTCCCTGCACTCTTATTCAACAATATAGACTCAATAGCCGCAGTAAGTTGGTGCAATGATTTCCAGTACAAAAAAAGTCTGCCATTGATAAGATCAGAATGCTCAGTTTGATTGAGACTGCCATAGAGTTATTAATAACCTCAGCCTCAGAGTTAATTTCTTAATGAATAATGCATTAATCTTCATGACAGTCTTCAGGCATATGTTGAGGGTGAGTATATCACTTGCTACTTATTCAAATTAAGACTTTTTGCCCATCGCATAGATCAACATTTAGCATTGATTATTGTGCTTGTAGTTTGGAGTGGTGTCAAAGGACCACTGTTTTTCCCCTCTTAGCTAAATAAGTTTTCCAAATGTTTGAAGCACGCCTACATATGATTTAGTGCAGTTTTACACCATTGCAAACGACAACCACAATAATAAACATAATATTAACTCAATAGTCACCATTATTACCTTCTTACACTTAGAATTTTCACAGCTCTTGTATTGGATTTCATGGGCAAAACATGTCCTGAGTGCATTTTTGTTGAGCCGCTGACAGAGTAAGCTATTTTATTGATGGCCATGTAGGCATACATTTTCTTTGTAAAGGGCTTTTTGATCTGTGTTTTTGTAGTAAGCCTAATGCGTTCATTTTCAGTATTGAATGACATGTTTTTAATGCATCTCAATTTGAACATTGACCTACGTATGATTTCACATTTACAGAGAGTCTGCCGGACAGTGAGAAGATCCCGGAGCTTCTCACACTCAGGCTGGTTCACCTCCAGGGAGCTGTCATCAGCGGGGGCAAGGTCCGTCGCCATGTTTATCCTCATAATCAGAGTTTGTTATTGTCTGGGAATGTGATTACCGTGGATCATCTTGTATTATGCATCTTTGCAGAAGAACGGTCTCCTCGCTGCCACCTCTCACTCTGTCGAAGACCTCTTCTCCGTGCTTCGAGCTTGGTGCGGTCGAGCCTTCCATCAGTCAAAGGACACGCGGCTTCCCCGGCTGACCTTGAAGTGCCTGACCGCAATGATCCACCTGCTGCATTTTAGCAGCCCCTCCGAGCGGCAGGTCGAAATCAAGACCGTACTGCAGAGTTTCTTCCAGCTCCTTAACTGGAACCGTCCACTGAGCAGCGAACAGCAAGACAGGCAGAACTCTGAGGAGAGCTTGATCTCGCTCCAGCGCCTGATGCTGAGTAAAATGACTAAATCCACACGGAGGTCACATTAATGAGTCATGTGACGATGAAGCTTACGTTTCTCTCTGCTCCCGTTTGTAGCCGCAGTACCTGAGATCCTGCATTGTTCGGATCGGCCTGCCCTCCAGGCAGTCTTCCTGAACAACAATTGCTTCGAGCACATCCTGAGGCTCATACAGAACAGCAAGGTTAGCCGCTGGGCATTCTGAAATGCGTCTGTCAGCTTTTTATTCATGTGTGGTCTGCACAGATTTCCTCTTTTTTTTTTTTTTTTTTTTGGTCATATTCCTCCATTCGTTTGCCTGATTTGCTGTGTGATTTCTCTCAGCAACATCCCCCACTCAAATATGAAATAATATTAAAATCGTACTTTGCGTCTAAGTGACTGTAATTTTTTTTTTTAAATGCACTCTATGTATGTCCTGTAGCTCTTTCAGAGCAACAGGCTTAGGCCGAAGAGTGAGTGTGACCTCACTACAAGTTTACTCACAGAGGTCAAAGTGGACCAGGTACTCCCCCTAAATAAACCTTTGGTGTTGATATTGATCTGTCAGCAGGAAACTCAGCCTTCTCTCCACTTGTTCATAGCCTTGCGGTTGGCTAAACAGGAAAACCTTGGACAGGAAAGTAGGCTTATGAAGCAGGTAGCATGATATAATAAATATCGCTCGGGGTTAGACGGTGACCTTATGTATGCGCATATATCCTGAGAACAAACTCGTACTTTGATACAGGCTCAGCTTAGGGGTTATAGTTGGACACTGAAAACGAAGAAGCGAGCATGAAAAAGGGCTAGGAATGTGGAATTTGAAAAATTGGTAGGGAGTGCAGATGCCAAAACATTTTCGCCGACATCATTCGAAATTAGTGGGCACTCTGCTCAGACATCAACAATTTCTTATAGCTCGGAGGCGATCGGTGGAACGCTTTTCCCAGGAGTCAACTGAAAAAGAACAGAGCAGATGTGCTCACCACTTTCCACCGTGCTACTCAGGATCATACAGTATATTTGCCTTTGAAATCAATTAAAAGCACTATAAATAGATTGGTTGACGACTGGCTTAAGAAATTACATCAGGTACTATAATTGCAGATCTGACCATTCAAGCTCAGCTAGAATTTTGAACAGCAGGGACCCAAAATCAACGGCATTCTTATTTTGACAAAGTTAAATAAGCTCACAAGATATTTACGTACTTGAAAACTTTTTGTACGGAAGCTGAAATACTGAGATAGACTGCTCATATTGATCATACAAGCTATGATGTTTCTAGTTCGAGGCTGAATTTCCTGTTGATTCTACTGGACTAGTGTCTTCATAGTGCATGAGGTGGTTGATGCATGGCTCCAAATACTTCCTTGGCCACTGGTTTGGTGACACCAGCATAAACAAAAGACCTTTTTAATATCCAGCGGTTGGCTCTCACCTGTATTAATTGTGTCTTTCTTTGCCCGAGTTTCATAATCCTGGTGTGGAAAAATAACTTTGCTCCTCCAGCTTCTACTTCAATCCCACTCTTTCTTTCGTGGTGGATGGTGCACATTTTGACATATTGCACTGCTATGATGAAGCATGTTTTCCCTATGTTGATGTAGGTACTGGAGCGAGGCTCCGACAACATCACGGTGCATGCGCTCGGGGTCCTAACAGCCATCATGAGTAACTCTCCCACTGCAAAGGTAAAGACAATGTCAACTGCTCTCATCCGGGTCCGATTATACATCATTAATCTTTCAGTATCATACCTTTATACACCGGCCAGTCATTACGTTGTGACAACTTGCACAATCTAATCAGATCCAGTACAGAAGTTAAATACCGTAATTCCCGGTTTGCAGAGCGCACCTGGTTCTAAGCCTCAGCCAGTACATTTGTAAAGGAAATACCCTTTGGTACATACATATGCCACAGCTGTGTAAAAACCGCAAGTGCCCACATTGAAACCCAGATTGAAACACGAGATATTTACAAAGACTGTACACAGGGAGTTTAATGATAGTGCCGCCGCACTAACGCTAACAGGGCCGGTTTAAAAAAAAAAAAAAAAAAAAAAAAACATGTTGGTAAAAATCACGGCAGTAACACTCTAGCGCAGCGCTAACAGAAATTACGGTAATGTATATAAAAGAACAACACTACCATTAACTAAGATAATGATGTTCTATTGTGATTTATACATTTAGAGGTATTATTTAATTGTATTTAATGTTAATTAATGTTGTGGAGGGCGGCATGGTGGATCAGCTAGTAAAGCATTAGCCTCACAGTTCTGAGGTCCCAGGTTCAATCCCGGGCCGGCCCGTGTGGGGTTTGCATGTTCTCCCCGTCCCTGCGGGGGTTTTCTCCGGGGATTCCGGTTTCCTCCCACATCCCAAAAACATGCAACATTAATTGGACACTCTAAATTGCCCCTAGGTGTGATTGTGAGTGCGACTGTTATCTGTCTCCATGTGCCCTGCGATTGCCTGTTGAACCAGTTCAGGGTATAACCTTCCTCCAGCCCGTTGACAGCTAGGATAGACTCCAGCACTCCCCATGCCCTCGTGAGGATAAGCGGCAAAGAAAATGGTTGGATGGGATGGATGGATAATGTTTTGGTATCCAATGCTGTGTATTTGAGCTACAGTATATTTCTAATGTGTTCAGTCATTGAGCTATGTGAGTCACAATATTAGAAATGGGTCTGGTTGAATGTTGAGCTGCAGCAAAGGAGAAAAAGATTGGATTAATAAAACAAATATACTGTTACAAATTTCTGGGGTCACTAGTCAGGCTTTTCTTCATTCATGCCAGAAATGTCATTGTATTCCAATTAACTTCTAGAAGTGTGCCAAGTTTTGCTTGCTCTGCGGAGTTACGACTTGCTATTTCTGTCCCGGCCACAGGAGACTTTCAAGGAGAGGATTGGCTACTCCCAGCTCTTTGACGTGCTCAAGAGTCAAGGTCAGCCCACCAAAAGGCTGCTGCAGGAGCTGATGAACATGGTGAAAAACATTTTCCTCTCATTAGCCGCTCACTGCCTCCAGAGCAGTCAATTTTCCTCTCGCAAATGACCTTTTTCGATAGCATCGCGTCGCGTCGCCACGTCTCGAGCTCATCCTCATTATGGGCCACCTCTGTGTTTGTTCCTCTCCAGGCAGTGGAGGGCGAGTATGCCCACGCACACCACTTAGGCATTAGTAACGACCAGCCTCTGCTCCTGCTCCTGCAATGGCTCCCTGAGTTGCACAGTCATCGCGAGCTCCAGCTGCTGGTGGCACAGTGGCTGGCTACTGTATGCGGCGGGTCCCTATCCTGTCGGACTGTGTCAGTGGAGGCGGGCATGGTGGGGGCTCTCCTGCAGGTGCTCTCGCAGCCCCAGCACTTGGACAGGCAGTGTGCGGATGCGCTGCTGGCCCTCCTGCAGGACTTGGGCTCACTGTGTCTGAAGCCCGAGGAGTTGAGGAGCCTTCTTAAACTGCTCAGGCTGGATCAGGATAACGGCGCCCATCCCTTCTGCACTCGCATTATCCAAGTTCTCTCGGCAATGGCGGCGCGAGAAGGTCGTGACAGCGCCTTGCAGTACTTTGACCTCACACCCCCTATGGCGGGTATCATGGTTCCCACGGTCCAGCGATGGTCAGGCAGCAGCTTTGCCTTTCATGCCTGGCTCTGCCTGAATATGGACTTCCCTCACACCCCTCAGTTGCACTTCAACCAAGCTTCCGCTAACTTGGTCACCACAAGTCAACATGAAATGGGAAAAGGACCTCGCAGAAAGCAGCTGTACAGGTAGAAGGCCCTGGCTGGCATGAAAATTAACTTTTGTCGAGTATATTTTGATTTTTAAGGTTCTTGTTTCCATAAAGTTTTTTCACAGCAAGTGGAACTGGACTGGAAGCCTTTTTCACAATGGAGGGCGTGCTGGTCGTGGCTGTTTGCACTAAAAAGGATTACATGGCTGTTGCATTGCCAGAACTTCCACTAGCTGACTCACGTTGGGTGAGTACACTGTGGACTCTCTCAAATATAAATGCAGTGCATCGGCGGGTGAAAGAAAAAAAAAAAAAAAAAAAAAATTCAAAGCCTTACTGTCTGGATGTTTGACTTCAAGTTGGGATGGGTATGGTAATCAAAGAGTTGATCGTTAAAAAGAAGTGCACTCCTTGAGGTTCCGCCGAGTTAATTTTATGGTTATAAGAAAGTGTGATCTTGAGAGGTGTAGCTGTTTATACACAGAGGCCTGCTTCGACACCACTTCTTCACGCAGCACTCTCAGTTCACCATCAGAACGGAAACAGGATTTACAGTTGATCAATATTTAATGGCTGATTTTACCCTGCGATAATTACAGAAAATGCACATCTATATCCTTAAGCACAATTGTTAAACAAACACAGAAGTAAACGTCCTGAATTAGCAAAGAATTCGGTCTTGTGGTTGTTCATATGGTATCTGTTTGCAGTTTTGAAAGCAAAGGTCTTTCTTGGAATCTTTTTTTTTTTTCAGTACATAACAGAATAATAGAAATACGTTATTTGTGATATTTGCAGCATTCAGTGGCCATAGTCCACATTCAAGGCCGTCGTCCATTTGGTCAGAACCTGGTCAACATCTTCATTGATGGAGAGTTGTCCAAATCAGCTCAGATTCGCTTTCCTTCTTTGAGTGAGGTAAATTACATTTTTTTTTCTTATGTCACCTGCTCAAAACAAAGTGTTGTCTCATTTAAAAAAAAAAAAAATCAATTTTCTCTTCATTTTCCTTCAAGCCGTTTACCTCCTGCTGTATCGGCTCCGCGGGCCACCGGACCACTACTACAACAACCTCACCTAATCTAGTCACATCCTTGTCCTCCGGCCAGTCCCCGGAATTTGCTTTTCCCGCCAACGCTCCCTCCTTGATCCGCTCTCAGTCCTTTCCGGCCAACTACGCAGGAGGCCGCTCCGGCGCTCTGAATGACTTGACAGTGCAGACCATCCCGGCGGGACTGCAGGACACAGAGTGGGGGACACCATCTTCTTTGGATGGACTCCTGGGCACTGCCTTCATCTGCCATGAGGCTTTGCAGCAGAGCCAAACGAGAGCGCTGTACGCTGCAGGTAAGGCACACCGCTTTCCTAGAAAATGACCGATGTGTGGTAAACGCGGCGTTGCATTCTGCTCTCTGTCACAGGCCCCAACCATGTGCCATTATTCAAAGCGGATGGAGAGTTGTCTGATCTTAATGGCAAGCTTGTGCTCTACTACACTCCTCAGGTAACCAGCTGAAAAAGTTGTGAAGTGTACATTTTGTTTTAAAACTGCATTTGCTCTTTTGTATGCTTCAGGCATTTAAGAGCCAAATTTGTTTGGATTTGTCTCCTAATCATCAATATGATGGACGATTAACAGGACACCGAGTCGTCAACTGGGACATTAAGGTGAGGTTTATTGTAGTTTTAACAAATTGGTTATCTGTCTATCTGATGTTGAGCGGCTGTGAAGATATCCCAATCTACAGGGAGTCCTCGGGTTAAGACGGTCTCAACCTAAGACGTTTCGACTTTACAACGCCCGTCCGCCATTTTGTCTGGCTAATGCTTGTCCTTGTTTGTGCGCCAGGAGTATCTTCGCATTTTTTTGCCCTCCTTTTTAGACATTATCGCCCCGAAGAAGAAAGCTGTGTGTTCTAGCAATGCTTCTGCAGCCAAAAGAAAATCCATTACCATGGAAACGAAGCTCAAGATCATAAGAAGATAGGAGAAAGGAGAGACAGCAACACCATCAAGGCTTCAATCGGTCGACCGTGGTGACAATTATTAAAGACAAAGCCCGTATTTTAGCACATGTGAAGGGTTCCGTTCCTTTGTCTGATACAATGATCACAAAACAAGGTTCTTTGATAATTGTCGAGATGGAGAGAATTGAGCACCAGGTTTCTCCGCAATAGCTTAGCAAAGCCTCCCCTTCTTCTTCTCCGTTCACCTCTCAGCAGTCATGCATAGTACGTCATCTTATTTATTTCAACGTATTTGTTTTTTATACAAAGTAATTTTAATAAATTTAATGGTGGAATCCGACTTAAGTCGAAATTCGAGTTTAAGTCGCTACTGTAGAAACGGATCTCAGTCGTAGACCGAGGACTCCCTGTATCTTCTGCTTTGACAGTTTCTATCCCCATATAAAATACAAACAGTATAACAGCGGGTCGCTGTCTGGATGTGTTTCCCCTGCAGGATGCCATTAATGTGGTTGGGGGCATAGGGGTTCTGCTGCCACTCCTTGAGCAAGTTTGCGAGGAAGAGCAGGTGTACAACGGCGCTCAGGAGATCTCTGAACTCCTCGGACCAGAAGTGACAGCATCGCGAGGGCCTGCCGCCATGTTGCTGCCACTCAAATCTTCAGGTCGGATTATTTATACTGCGGTAATTGCAGTTGCATCTGTTTCGTTATTTCATTATGAATCTTGGTAAGCTTTTCTTTGTTTTTTTTTTTCATTTTTTTTTTTTTTTTGTTCCAGAGGCTAGACTGGAGAGGAACAGTATTGCGGCCTTCTTGCTGATGATGAAGAACATGATCCGCCGTCATCCTGTCAATCAAGAAGGCCTGCTACAGTGCCACGGGCCAAGCATCATTGGAGCCATGCTCACCAAAGTAAGTATGCGTAATTGCACTGCCGGGGTACTAATTACAATTTTTTTCCTTTTGCATTGTACTGCTGTAGTATATCAATTAATGTGATTTTGCAGTATCTTTTGTTTATCTTGCTTTCTTGAATTTGCCACATGATTTGTACTGACTTGAAATCTGTTAAGCTCTTAAAATGGGCATGATGAAGCCAAATAGACATAAATATACACATTCTTCTCCGCAGGTTCCAGGGACTGTGATGGACATGAACGTTTTGATTGCGTGTCGGCTGCTTGTAGATCAGGTTTTCAACGAGGGAAACGGTCCACTTCTGCAGCAGTTCTACCAGTACTTGCTCTTTGATTTTCGCATATGGACCAGAAGCCATTTTGCTGTTTGTCAAGGTGAGACGAAAGGAGCTCTTTTGTTGCTGATACAACAAACCTTTCTTTTCCATTAAAGGTATTTTTGATGGATTGAAATATGATTGCATTCATGCACAGAGTCTGAGAGGTGGATTAAAGCAACCCACGGTTGTAAGAAAATGGAGGAAGTGGAGGCTATCATACTTTATCTGCTCTGTTTTCTGAATTAATTAATTAGTGCAAGATGTCTTCTAAATGTCATACAGTACACCATAAAAAGTGTTTCTCTTCCCGAAGATCACGTCCAGTACATCTCGTCTGTGATCCAGAAAGGAAAGCAGCGCATGAAGAGGAAATACGGCGTTCAGTACATTCTGGATACCATTCGCACTTACTACAGGTGAACTTTGATCTGGTTCCAAGGGAATACGGAGAACACCACACATGCCATTTAGTTCATTTTCTTCATGACTCATTTGCAGCGCGGAGAAAGATGGCGGCTGTCTTTGTGACGAGAAGCAGATGATTCAGATGTCTCTGTTTGCGTTGCTAAAAGACTTCCTCAAGTCTCCGACTGCTGAGGAGCTCCACAGTGTCCTCGCTTACATTCTGAGTGCAGGAGATGAGCAGCAGGTACTGATCATATCTCGTTTTTGTCATTTTTTTCCGATGTGAAATTTTTGTTCCCAAAATGATCCTCGTTCACATTGACCTGTTTGATGGATTGCAGCGCTGGTAGTTAGCGATGGCATAATCTCGACAAAATATGGGCTATAAAGAACCAATGTCATGCTCTTTCTTGTGCGTCTTTGTCCAGGTGGTGAAGGCCCTGGATGTGCTGTATGAGCTGTTGCGGAGCAGCCCTCCTCGTGAGCATGTGCAGGCTGTGCTGCTGGAGTGGGGAGTGGAACAATTTTATAGTCTTCTTCTCAATCCCAGTTTTGGAGATCGGGCCAGAGAGATGGTCTTCAGGGTGAGAGTATTTTCTTTCTTTCTTTCATTCTCTCTCTCACGCTGACATAATCCATCATTCACATCGTATATCGTGTGTCCAGGTTTTGTACAAAATCCTCAAGAGCGAGCGTGTGTCCGAGCGCAACAAGCAGCGGCTCAAATTTAAGGACTTTGGCTATCTGGGGCTGGTGTTTTTCCTTGAAGACAATCCCGTAACCATGACGACTGTGAGATGTCTGTACGAGCAGGTCCTTGCTACAGGTAATGCAATCAAAACCGTTGAGGCCTCCCTAATAGTAAAGTGGAAGAATAATAAAGTTCATTGACTCTCAATGTGGTGACAGCTATCGATGCCAAAATGGAAGCAATGGTCAAAGTATGCCGATATTTTTATAGTCCTCTTAAATTTGCTTGCTATTTTGTCCTAGTCCATAGCTAGTTAAACTAGGGTTAATTAAACACTCCGCCCAAATTTGGTCAATTTTATATTTTTTCACAAATCGGTACTATTTGTTAGTCACGATGTATTTTTTACAACTTGCTGACCAATGTAAATTGTTTAAAATATGAAATTTCTAGCTACGAAAAATACAATTACAAATTTTCTGCCTCCTCACAGAGTCGAACCCAAACTTTAGAGACCTCCTAGCCGTGGTGTGTCTGTCCCACCGAGCTGACCTGGATGTCCGCCTGGATGTTTGTCGGAAGGTCAGTTTGCTCTTCCGCTAGTTTGGCATCGTCTTAAGAATAACAATTTTCAGCAACGAAGACATTAATTTTATGTCTCCTGTGGTTTTGGGCACAGCTCTTTCACCTCATCTACCTCAGCGAGGATTACGTGAAGCAGCTCGCCAAACAGCCCGGCTGGCAGGATGTTCTCACCAAGCTCTATGTGAAGGAGTCCTACGAGTCCTACGCTGCCAGCATCTCAGGCTCAACGGAGTCCAATTTCCGGCCTCCTTTGCACAGAGACCAGAGTCTGCTCATAGAGGATGCTCGCACAAGCATCTTTCTGAACTACGGCACCTCGCAGGAGGACGACGAGGAGGAGGAAGAGGAGGACGGCGGCCAGCGGGATACCTCTGAAGGATACTCTGATTTGTCCCAATCGCCGCCCAATGGAGTTAGAGCCCAGCTGAAGACCTTTAAGTCGTTCGATTCCGCAGACCAAGAAAGTCACTCGTCCTCCCTCTCCAATTCCATGGTGGTCGATATTGTCTCGTCTCGCCTGGATGAGGAAGGGAAAGATTACCAGCCCTTCTCCCCGTACGGAACGTCGCCGCCTTTTGATTTGGAGCTAGGCAGCATGGGAGAGGTGGTCACTCCAGCAGGGAGCCTCGCAAACACGCCATCCCCTCTGGAGCACAGCAAACCCTTTCCACCGCTCAGACCCAGGAAGAGCTCCAGTCTATCCAACGTTCTGGACCACGCCGGCTATGGGACAGACCCTCCCACTGGAGACACCATCTCCAACACATCCAACCCGCAGGTTTGGAGAATGACGCACGTATCTCGAGCTTTATCTCCGAAAGCTTTTTTAAGAGACTTCAGGTCTGTGTGGTTCTTGCCTTTCAGCAGACGCCAGAAGAGGAGCTCTGCAACCTGCTCACCAACATTATCTTCTCCGTGCTCTGGAGCGGCAGCGGGGCGGACGGCCCCGAGGATGTGGTCTGGAGGGAGAGGGGCCAGGTGTTTTCTGTGCTCACTAAACTGGGTTCTTCCTGCCAACTGGTCCACCCGCCGGATGATATTAAACGCAGGTCAGCAACTCTCACTTGACATTGAGCTGTATCCAACCAGGAGGACACATTTGATTCATACAAAGGTCACAGTTCACTGTTTGTTTATTTCAAAAGAGAATTCCGGTTCAGTTCGTAACAGTTTAACTGCAGCTCTCCTTAGTGGAACCTGATTGTGGGTGTTAGGGTTAGTACTGGAATTCCCGGCCTACAGAGTGCTCCTCACCGAGTAAGTTTGTAAAGGAAATACTATTTGGTACGTACATAAACCGCACCTGTGTAAAAGCCGCAAGTGCCCGCATTGAAACGCACATTCAAACACAAGATATTTACAAAGAAAGACCGTACACAGAAAGAGTTTAACGCTAACAGGGCCGGTAAAATGTCACTTCCTCGGCACATATATTCCACCGGTCACATTCATACGTTTTCCGCTCGAGTGTCCCCCTTGCGGCTGTTAGAAAAAATGCACAAATTAGCCGCATCGCCGCATAAACCGCAGGGTTGAAAGTGTGTGAAAAAAGTCGCGGCATGCAGGCCGGAAATTACGGTCGTCATTTACTGTCATTTTGTAGTAGAAATGAATAATAATACATGAGTAATAAATAAAATTTGACGGCATGATGCGCTGCTCTTCTGCCGTGTGTAACAGTTTGCTGGAGATGATGCTGGAATCGTCTTTGTCCGACTTGAGGGATGCCCAGGGAGTGTTTCTACCCTTTTGTCCCAGCCTGGTGAGGCTCCTCAGGCTTCTGCAGGACTTCCTCTTTTCCGAGGGCACCGACAATCATACGCTATGGAGTGAAAAGGTACAACCGACATTCTGCCTCACACTTCATTTGTGTTTTCCGTCTTCATTCTCAGTGCAAATGCTCGTAACTTGATACCACTTATGCGGTCCGGATGTGTCAGCTTAAATGCCATTATTGATTTTACAGGCACATCCTCATGCTGGGATGGGGACTCTGAGCTGTATTAGTATTTACTCAAGCTTCCCTCATATAATTGTGACAGCTGGAATGAATCATAACATTTTTCTAATTGTAGTCAGCTCATGTTTGTAATGAGTAGATTCGGGTTTAGAATAAGGTCTCCGCTTTTACTGCGAGCCCGTTGTTGACACTCGCTGTGTCACAGATCTTTGAAGGGGTGGTGAACCTGCTGGACAAGTTGCAGGCCTGGCATAGCACCCCCGGCAGCCCCGCCTGCACCGAACTGAAGGAGATGTCCCAGATCGGCCTGCGGATCATCACCGGCTATATCCAACAGCGGCAGTCACAGGTTGGCTTTCCTTTGTACCGCCTGCAATATTTTGCTAATGTAAAAAAAAAAAAAGGCTTGCACAGATTAGAAGCGGATTTCAAATGCCAGACCTTGTATGGGCTTCATTTCAAAGACATTTCGGTCATTCCTCTCATGGGGAGTGTTTTTTTTTTTTTTTTTTTTAAATGAAAGGGTAGCTCCTCTTTGAGTTACGTCTGCTGTTATCGTGGGACGGAGCAAGTGGTCATAACTGAACCAACCACAAGGCTTCCGATCACATGACTTGTTGGTTGAGGGGGGGGGGGGGGGGACTCTGAAAAGTAGAGTAACTCCCACACAGCCATTTATCAAATAAGTCATATTAATTGTACTCTGCATCATCCTCTCTAGGATTTTTATTTTTGTGCTGCTTAATTTAGAATACAAAGTATCAGTGTGATTTAACGGCATAGATTACATTTATGTATATTACATCTGTTTTTTTTTCTTCCTGCACTGAGGTAATTCTAATCAGTGACTCATGTTCTACTCCATATGTATTATCCTCCAGATAGCTATATCTGAAACATTGCAGATAAGTGTTCTCATACTACTATCTAATAACATACGGATTTCAATAGGTTGAAAAAACACAAACATATTTCTTTGACACTTTTGGTCATTGACACGCCCCAAAAAACTAAAACAACTCTTTACAACTATTAATTTATCACTTTGGGTGCAGTTTAAAGTTGTGATAACTTCACCAGAGAGAGGTGTTTGCAATATTTTTATCTTGTGAGGACACAATTATATGAAAGTTCCGTAATTTCCACCCTACAGAGCGCACCTGATTATAATCCTCTCCCAGTACATTTGTAAAGGAAATAACATTTGGTACACACATAAGCCGCACCAGTGTAAAAGCCGCATGTGCCCATATTGAAACCCACATTAAAACACGAGATATTTTCAAAGAAAGATGGTACACAGAAAGTGTTTTCAAAGTTTTAATACCTTATCTTAGCTTAACATAGCAACAACACGGTAGCACGAACAGGGCTGGCAAAAAAAAAACAAAAAAAAACATACCGGTAAAAAAAAAAAAAAAAAAAAACTGCCGCAGCAGCAATACGGTAGGACAGCACTAAGAGGGCCGGTTTAAAAAAAACAAAAACAAAAAAAAAAAACATACCTAAATGACAGCAGCAACACGCTAGTGCAGCGCTAACAGGGTGGGTTAAAATAAACATACCGGTAAAAGTCACTTCCTCGGCACATACATTCCACCGGTCTCACTTTTACGTTTTCCGCTTGGGTTCCCCCTTGCGGCCGTTAGAAAAAAATGCACAAATTAGCTGGATCATCGCATAAACTGCAGGGTTGAAAGCGTGAGGGGGGGGGGGGGGGAGTCCCGGTTTATAGGCCAAATATTAGCAGTTTTTTTGTTTTCAATACTAATACAAGAATTGGCACATTTCACTGACTCGCAATGTGGTGCACATGGTTAAAATAAAGACTTACCATCAATTTCCAATTAATGCAAGGAAAAAAAAAATAACTAAACATCAAGCTCTATGAAAATGCCTGCCAAAAAATGTCTTCAGAGCTGCTTTTAAAAAATATGTACAGAGATTTCTAAAAATCACACGATAGAATCCATCCATTCATTTTTCAAGCCACTTATCCTCACAAGGGTCACGGGAGTGCTGGAGCCTATCCCAGCCGTCAACGGGCAGGAGGCAGGGTACACCCTGAACTGATTGCCAGCCATTCGCAGGGCACATAGAGACAATAATTTTTTGAAATGAAAATCCTCATGTCTACTCAGGTGTGCGTAATGGCCTTCGTGAAACTGCACAGCCTGCTGCAGACGGTCTTGTGCCTCAGTTGGGATGAGGTCTGCTTCCTGCTGGGACGCATCGGCGTCCCCTTGTGGCCAGACAAGGAGGCGACGGACAGCAACAACGCTGAGCACGCAGAGATGTTCTCCCAGGTGGTCCCGGTCGTGCGAGCCCTCCTGGACCAGCACGCAGACCCGGTTACGGTCCAACAGCTCCTTCCTAGTCTGCCCATCACGAATGGCAGCACCACATTCGCCCAGGACCTGAAGGCCTACTGCCACACACTGGAGTGGCAAAGCTTTTACCAGCAGCAGGTCAGTACACTGACTGTCACTAAATACGTATATAACCAGATATTATAATGACATTAGACAAGATGCAATTAACCTTGGCCCTCAGAGATATATATAAAGCTGTCGTTCCAAAATGATGTTATGACAAGTTTACGACAATTCCCAAATGTATCAAATATATTTCAAGCAGATGTCACTTTATGTTTAACATTGAGGCAACTGAGATATTTTATGAACATATACCAAACAGAAAAGCTCTCCATTAAGCTGAGCTGTGTGTGACAGAGCAAATTTATGCTTCTCTTTTGGTTTACATTACTTTGGTGTATAGAGAGATATAGGAACTATAATATAGGAAATTGTGTATTTCAACTTTCTGTGACCCTGTGCTTACTCGTTTTGTTTGCTGTGCAGTGAAATGAAAGCTCGTCTGTGAGGACTTGGGCTTTGGAACTGTAGGATCACTATTAGAGTCGCGCCGCAGACAAAAAGTGGCAACGAAATGTTTGTGAGAAGTGAATATAGTACATCAAATCCAAAAATATTTAAACATTTTAGTTATTTTGCCCTGTTTTTCTTATACGGGAGAGAAAAATCTGATTTGTTGTTTGACGTTAAAGTCACAATATGCAAATATGTTTGTGCTCACTGTTTACTAACACAACATTTTAAATGAGTGGCATATAGTACAATTCCATCCATTTTCTTAGCCGCTTATCCTCACGAGGGTTGCGGGAGTGCTGGAGCCTATCCCAGCTGTCAACGGGTAGGAGGCGGGGTACACCCTGAACTGGTCGCCAGCCAATCGCAGGGCACATCGAGACAAACAGCCACACTCCCAATCACACCTCAGGGCAATTCCGAGTGTCCAATGAATGTTGCATGTTTTTTGGGATGTGGGAGGAAACCAGAGTGCCTGGAGAAAATCCACGCAGGCGGGGGGACAACATGCAAACTCCGCACAGGCGGGGCTGGGATCGAACCCGGGTCCTCAGAACTGTGAGGCCAACGCTTTACAGCTGCGACACCGTGCCGCCTATAGTAGAATTGTTCTACAACTTTACATAGTGGTCATGAAATCCAACAAAAGAAAATCCATCCGTCCATTTTCTGAGCCGCTTATCCTCACAAGGGTCGCGGTGACAAATGACAGCCTTTCAAAAATTGCCTTATGTCAATTTACATTATCATTTAATATTTTACTATATTATAATTATTATTATTTTGGACCACTTCTGTAACCACAGTAACAAACATCTTTACTGAAAGACATTTACCTGTTGGCCTAACAGTTCTGAGGACCCAGGTTCGATCCCAGCCCCGCCTGTGTGGAGTTTGCATGTTCTCCTCGCGCCTGCGTGGGTTTTCTCCAGCCACTCCGGTTCCCACCCACATCCCAAAAACATGCAACATCAATTTGACACTCTAAATTGCCCGTAGGTGTGGCTGTGAGTGCGGTTGTTTGTCTCGATGTGCCCCACGATTGGCTGGCACCCGGTTCAGGGTGTACCCCGCGTCCTCCCAATTGACAGCTGGGATAGGCTCCAGCACTCCCGTGACCCTTGTAAGGATAGGCGGCAAAAGAAAATGGATGGATGGTTTGTGAGAGCATTGTACACGGTTAACATGACCTTTGTCAATGAGTTCAAAGATGTCAAATTTGGAAACGATCAAAAAACACATTAGTACTGATTTCAATGGTTCCAGGTTCAGCCCACAATGGAGCAGTACGAGCTGGACACGTTCGGCCGGAGTCACGACATCATGTCCAATTTCTGGAATTCTTGTTTCGATGACCTCATGAGCACGGCCTTCAGACGCGACAAAGATAGATCGGACAGCAAAGCAAAGTTTCAGGTTGCCGCGATTTGCAGGGCTCTTGGGGTTACCAACGGCGTTCGACCTTTCTACTTACCCGTCCGTCACTTCTACGTCTAAAAACAGGAACTGATCGTCGACCCCTACCTGAAGCGTGTTAGAAGTGAGAACGGCCGCTACGTGGGCTGGCAGAAGCAGAGCTCCAACCAGCAGGGGGTGGTACTGCAGCACTGGAAGGCTCTGCGCAGGCTGTTGACCAGCGAGAGAGCAGTGTGGGCCAAGAAGTAGGACTTCTTTCTCAGCCAATGTTATTTTTATTCGCTTTACCCAAACATGCTTTACATTCCTTCTAAAAGTGTGCTTTGCCTCTTTCCTCTGCGATCTGTTTATGCCTCCAAACGTTCTCGACTCACTTTCTGCAGCCTCGCCTTTGACTCTATTCCACTCTCACCCTTTCATGCACATGAATGACTGATATAGGCTTCATTTTTTTCTTTATGTTATTCAGGGTCCAGCCTCAGGTAAAGTGGATACTTTCCAGTGCGGAGACGTATTCAAGAATGCGCCTCAAACTTGTGCCCAACCACCATTATGACCCCCACACCGAGGCCAGTGCCCAGAGGGACAACATGGGTTCGTACCATAATGCACCTCACTCTTTTCTTTTTTTTTTTTTTTTTTTTGGTACTCCAAATACATTATATTTCCAGGGGGGGATAGTCCACGTTCCGAGCTTCTCCCTCTGGCTGTTGCCAAAGAAGCCAAAGTAAGTGATATGGAGGATGACCAGCTAGGGGAGGAGGATCTCGTTTTTTTAGATAACAAGTGAGTCGATGTACCTAAATGTGCACATTGAGCCGTCGATAAGAACACCTTTACAGCTGGCTGAATGTCGTTACTTTTGTCTTTAGCGTGGAGGCGGACGATGAGAGCCAAAAAGAAAAGCTGGTTTTATCCGAAGACTGTGAACTCATCACCATCGTAGCCAAGGTCCACGGCCGCCTGGAGGTGACAACGCACCACCTCTACTTCTACGACGGCAGCATTGAGAAAGAGGAGACAGAGGAGGGTGAGGGGATTTACACGTCATTCGGTGCACGTGGCATACAGGCCCGTTATGAAAATTTGTGACTTTATGAAGGTCGTTATGTTATGATTGATAATGTCAGAGAGGAGCTCTGACACATCGGTTTTCAGACTGAATCTGTTCCAAAAAGTCTGACTAAAACTCAAGACAACACCATTCTAAACCGAGTCCAACCATGTAAGCCCAAAAACTATCCATCCATCCATCCATTTTCTTAGATGCTTATCCTCACAAGGGTCGCAGGGAGTGCTGGAGCCTATCCCAGCTGTCAACGGGCAGGAGGCGGGGTTACACCCTGAACTGGTTGCCAGGCAATTGCAGGGTACATAGTGACAAACAGCCGCACTCTCAATCACACCTACGGGCAATTTAGAGTGTCCAATTAATGGATGTTTTTGGGATGTGGGAGGAAACCAGAATGCCCGGAGAAAACCCATGCAGGCACTGGGAGAACATGCAAATTCCATACAGATGGGGCCGGGATTGAACCCGGGTCCTCAGAACTATGAGGCCAACGCTTTCCAGCTGCCCCACTGTGCCACTGCCCAAAAACTACAAAACTTAAAAATATTTTACGCCATTTATACATTAAATAATATATTATTAAAATAAAGTATGTAAATACATTTACATATTTTACAAACAATGTCAAATACAAATAAATAAACAGTCTGTCTTGCTGTGCCCTGCGATTGGCTGCGTACCAGTTCAGGGTTTACCCCGCCTCCTGCCCGTTGACAGCTGGAATAGGCTCCAGCACGCCCCGCGACCCTCGTGAGGATAAGCGGTGAAGAAAATGGATGGATGGAAATAAATGAACATTAAACATCTCTTTTATCTTTAGCAAAGATTCTTGATTGGAGAGGGAGGATGAGAGATTATTGTTTGATGGGAATCCATAATTTTCCTACTTTACAATTTTGCTCAATTCTATATATTTTTTTTCTTTATCACTTGAGATTTTTGGGGGGCCTCCATAGTGAACAGCCACATTAAAAAACTAAGCATAATAAAAAAAAAAAAAAAAACCTTTCAAAATGCTTCTGATGAACGCGCGGTCAGATGCTCACTCAGCAGCCTTTAATAAAGTTAAGCATGCGTACGCGATGCTTTGTGCGGGCGCTCAATTCCTGGAAACGAGTGACTGAGTCACGCGGGGGTCGGGTTTGGTGCATAACATTTTCAACTGTAGCGAATGAAGAAAACTGGGACAGAATTTCAGATCGGCCCAAAAATCTGCGAAAACCAATTCATCCAAAAACTAGCCCGTCTGAAAACTGAAGTTTATAGGTGTGGTTCGTAGTGATGCAGTACTGCACTGCATCAAAAATATTGACTCTCGGGAACCCCTGATGTAATGCACCACCATGTAACACTGCAATACTAAAAAAACTGTTTACCAGAACTGAGAATTCCTTTCACGATGGTGGACACACCGCTTCAGTGGATGTCATCAGATTATGCAGGTGTACATAATATTGTGGCCTGTAACGCCATTTTGAGAGTGTAATTTCCGGCGTACAGAGGGCACCTGGTGATAAGCCTCCGTACACAGTTTAACGCTAGCACTAAATACTAAAGCGGGTGCTAACGCAACGGTGCTGAAGCTAGCGCGGCGGTGGTAACGCTAACACGGCGTGTTAACTCTGAAGCGGTGGTCCTAACGCTAACACGGCGACGCTGACGCTAGCGCAGTGGTGCTAACGCTAACATGGCGGCACTAACGGTAACTAGCGCAGCAGGTGTGACAAAAGTCGCAGCTTGGAGGCCGGGAATTACGGTAGTTATTTTAGTCTCACATACTGTAAGTACTGTACCTTCATGAATGTTGTCCTTCCAGGAATTGGATTTGACTTCAAGCGGCCCCTCTCTCAGCTCCGAGAAGTCCATTTGCGGCGCTACAACCTGCGTCGCTCAGCGCTGGAGCTCTTCTTCATCGACCAGGCTCACTACTTCATCAACTTCAAGAAGAAGGTGCTGCAGCGTTCATACAGCATTTAAACTTTTTCAAATTTTAAATCTCATAATAGTCTTTTTCATTCCTCTTTGTAGTTGCGTAATAAAGTGTACTCGAGGATTCTGGGTCTGCGCCCTCCTAACCTCTTTTACTTTGGATCCCGATCACCGCAAGAGCTGCTGAAGGCGTCGGGCCTCACACAGGTGTTTGTTTTATTTTATTCTCTCTCGTTGGATTATAATTTGGACCTATCATGCTGATCTGATACTCGTGTGTTGCGCAGAAATGGGTCTGCAGGGAAATATCCAACTTTGAATATTTGATGCAACTCAACACCATCGCTGGGCGTACTTACAATGACCTATCGCAATATCCTGTGGTGAGACCACACAAGATACAAGAGATCATTGAGGCAGTACATACACACACTCACCATGTGACAAGAAACGACGTACATGTTGTCTTTGGCCAGTTCCCTTGGATACTCTGCGACTACAGTTCCCCGGTTTTGGATCTGGAAGACCCGTCAGTTTTCCGAGACTTGTCCAAACCCGTCGGCGTGGTCAACCCTCGCCACGCACAGGCAGTCAAAGAGAAGTAAGTTACAAAAGGAATTGGGCTTTGGAACCAGAACCCCGCGACTCAAGTCTTGCAGTATAACAAAAACAAAAGTAGCAATTAGTTGTTTAAGAGATGTTTGTTTCCTGTGTGCTGACTACTGCCTTCGTGCCACTAAGCAAGGCAATGAAACCCACCACCAATCCTCACTTAAAAGGTACAAGAATTTTTATCGCACCACTTCATCGCGCTGTGAATGCTTGTGGATGGAGCACTAAACAAATATACCGTAATTTACAGCCTATAAGCCTTTTTTCACGCTTTCAACCCTGCAGTTTATGCGGTGATGCCGATACGTGGATTTTTCTAACGGCCGCAAGGTGGCACTCGAGCGGAAAAAGTAAGAGCGAGACCGGTGGAATATATGTCCCGAGGAAGTGACTTTTACCGGTTTGGCCCTGTTAGTGCTGCGCTGGTGTTCGCGCTATGCTAGCGTGTTGCTGCTGTGTTTCTGCCGTCTCTCAGTGATTTTTACCGGTATGTTTTTTTTTTTTTTGTTTTAACCGGCCCTGTTAGCGCCGCGCTAGCGTGTTGCTACTGTGTTACTGCCGCGTCTCAGTGATTTTTACCGGTATGTTTTTTTTTTTTTTTTTTTTTTCAACCGGCCCTGTAAGCGTCATGCTAGCGTTAGCACCGCACTAGCATGTTTCTGCTGGGTTAGGGCCGCGTCTCAGTGATTTAGGTATGTTTTTTTTTTTGGTTTTTTTTTTAAACCGGCTCTGTTAGTGTTGTGCTACCGTGTTGCTACTGAGTCCCAAAGTTGAACATGTTTAAGAATGTGAGCCTCAAGCAATAGTAAGGATCAATTTTAATGTCTTGGGGGAAAAATGAACTTATTTGATTGATTTATTTAGTATCTGTACAAGCGCCGCCCAACAAAATAACTAATTTACTGCTAGGTACGAAAGCTTTGAGGACCCGACTGGCACCATCGACAAATTCCACTACGGCACGCACTACTCCAACGCAGCAGGAGTCATGCACTACATGATCCGCATGGAGCCGTTCACCACGCTGCACATCCAGCTGCAGAGCGGCAGGTGGGAATGACATCAAGGTGTACCAAGTCATGGCAGGCAGGTTGCTAAGGTGCGCTAATCCTAAACCGATACATTGTCAACATTGTTTAGGTTCGACTGCGCAGACCGACAGTTCCACTCGGTGGCAGCGGCTTGGCAAGCTCGCATAGAAAGCCCGGCTGATGTCAAAGAGCTCATCCCGGAGTTTTTCTACTTCCCTGAAATTCTCCAGAACATGAATGGTGAGTTTAGGATGGACCTGCGTCGCATTTGCAATACTGTGGACCCAGGACAAGCGGTACAAAAAAATGGATGGATGGATGGATGGATTTTTTACAGTTTTATGAGTTGGACAAGTGGGTCAGTATGACGGACAGGAGAATAAATATCTCCGTTGTGTTAATTTGTGGAAAAGGTTTTGGGGTTTGTTCAAGTGGATTTTGGAGGCCGCTAAAAAAGTCGGTGTGCGCCAGTTAAGGACAAGTTCGGAACTAATGTTGACATTAGCCGGGTTGAACTAGGGGATATGATTGGAGGAAATGCGGTATTTGTATCTGAAAACAGCCCCTGATTCCTCCTTTTCGCTGCAGGCTTCGACCTGGGATTCTTGCAAATATCTCAGGATCCAGTGGAGGACGTTCTGTTGCCCCGCTGGGCCGCGTCGAGGGAAGACTTCATCAGAAAGCACAGAAAAGCTCTGGTGACAAATTCGTGCGGGCTGTCTCCCCCCCCCCCCCCCCCACCCTCCAACCAACTCATTCAAAGCAGCTTTCCAGACTGATATCAGCGTGTTGAATTCCAGGAAAGTGAGCACGTGTCCTGCCATCTGCACGAGTGGATCGATCTGATTTTTGGCTACAAGCAGAGGGGAGACGAGGCGGTGAAAGCCCTCAACGTCTTCTACTACTGCACATATGAAGGTACAGCAGCCGTCTGTTTTTTTTTTTTTTTCTTTTCATCATCACTGAGGAGAAAAAACGGTCTCACTCTTACTTTTTCACAGGTGCTGTAGATCTTGACGCCATTGCTGACGAGACAGAGCGCAAAGCACTTGAAGGCATCATTAGCAATTTCGGACAAACACCGTGCCAACTTCTGAAGGTGTGACTTTCAGATGAACTCATAACTTCTCCCTATCCACTTTTAATTATGAGTAAATTGGCAATCGGGTTCTCTTTTGACACGTTTGCCTCTGCAAACAGGAGCCTCACCCACCGCGTATGTCAGCCGCAAATGCAACCAGGCGACAGTCCCGCCTAGACTCCATCCCCGTGAACATTTTTGATCACCTTCAAAAGCTACGCCCGTTTGTGGAGGTAAGCTCGAGCCACGGGCTGATGAATTGAGTTGAAGATTTTGACTTTCCGAGCAATTAGGATTTCATGTTTTGTCCCTGTGCCTTTAACTAATGGGGGAGGGGCAGTTCATTTAGGTTTGTCTACTGCCTAAAGAGGCTGCTGTGCACAGCAATTTGAAAGAAAACAAAGAGCCAGATGTTTTTTGTGGCTCTAAAACAAACATATATTTGTACATAGTTACATGCATATTAATGCTTACATTGACTGAGGAAAAAGTGAATGGGGTGAAATTTCCCAACATGGCTAAAAGATCACAACATCCATCTGTGAAGGTTTGTTGTCTCGGGTATTTGAATGGAAACGGGTGTAACGCAGAGCCTCGGACTTCGCTTCTTCTTTGTTCCCCCTTTTCCAGACATTTGTTTACTCATCAAGAGGATTATTTCAATTACATTTTTTTCTTGGGATAAAAATGAAATGGTGGTGCAAGTGCAGTTTCTTTAGAGTACCGTAATTCCCGGCCTACGGAGTGCACCTAGTTATAAGCTTCACCCAGTGCATTTGTAAAGGAAATACCATTTGGTACATACATACGCCACACCTGTGCAAAAGTCTCAAGTCCCCACATTGAAATCCACATTGAAACACGAGATGCTTACAAAGAAAGACGGTACACAGAGAGTTTAACGCTAGCGCCACCACGCTAATGCTAACATCGCGCTAATGCTCACCCCTTGCTAATGCTAATGCCACACTAACACTAGCGCTGCACTAACAGGGCCAGTTTAAAAAAAAAAACATACCTGTAAAAATCACTGATACATGCTTGTTACACGCTGGTCCAGTGCTAACAGGGCCGGACCGGTAAAAGTCACTTCCTCGGCACATATATTCCACCGGTGTCACTCTTACCTTTTCCGCTCGAGTGGCCCTTGCGGACGTTAGAAAAAATGCAAGGATTAGCCGCATCACCGCATAAGCCGCAGGGTTGAAAAAAGTCACGCCTTATAGGTCGGAAATTACAGTAAATGTTTTGAAAATACAGATGTATATCAAAATAATAGATGCCTAATTTGTATTATCATTAAACTAAGAAAATGTAGTCCATAGGCCAGGTAAATTTCAAACTCCTTCAAGTTCGGCGCAATTATAACATGACCTTTGCTGATTTCCGTGCGCCAGGTGGTGAGCGACGGCATCCCTCTGGTCCAGGCGGTCGTACCAAAGAACCAGAATCGGTCCTTCATCATCCATGGCTCAGATATGCTGGTACTCTTTTGCTTGACAACTTTACCAGGGAAACAGCTTGCAACGCTGAAGGACAAAAGGCCAACTTTCCTTGTCTTAGTCATCCTTCTTTTATCTTTCCAGGTTACAGTGAGCTCCAGCGGCTTGATCGGAACACACAGCTGGCTGCCATATGACAAGAACATCGCCAACTACTTCACCTTCACCAAGGACCCAACCATTACGAATCCCAAGTGTGTCAACATTGCCTTTTATCCCCCCCACCCCACCCACCACTCATAAATGTGGCTATCATTTGGACAGCGATAAGACAAAATACTTGAATGTATTGTCACGTCACCTAAGCAGAATGTCCAGAAGTGTCGGATGATTCATGCTTACAGTATCAAACAAACCTCATAAATAACTTAAAATGAAGTAAATAATCTAATCTTCATCTTCTCACCACACGTTAAGACCGTCAACAGGATAGAGAACATCTGTGCGCAGTTTCAACATCTGGGATGTTTCAGAGCCTGTTTAACTGGATCTTTTCAAATTGACCTTCAGTATGAATAACAAATACACATTCCCCCAAAAACTCAAACAATGTGGTTTGGAGGCATTTGGAGAAGGCATTTTCTGGAGCGATGGTTTTAATGTGCTCATAATAGTCTCATTCAGACTCCGGCTCACGCGCACCATGTCTGTTTTTTTTTTTTTTTTTTTTCAGGACGCAGCGTTTTCTAGGTGGACCTTTCTCACCCGACGTGAGGCTCAGCGCTCAAGTGCTGGTGGTGTCCAATGACGGACGTCTGCTGTTCAGTGGAGGACACTGGGACTGCAGTTTGCGGGTCACCCAGCTGGGCAAAGGCAAGCTGGTGGGCAGGATCTGCCGGCACATTGGTGAGCTCTCATGGGTGCGGGCACACTTAACAGTATGTGTACCGTAATTTCTGGCCTACAGCGCGCACCTGATTATAAGCCTCACCAAGTACATTTGTAAAAGAAATACCATTTGGTACATACATAAGCCGCACCTGTTTAAAAGACACGTGGCCACATTGTAACACGAGATATTTACAAAGAAAGATGGTACACAGAGAGAGTTTTCAGCGTTTTAATACATTATCTTAGCTTAACATAGGAGGCCTCGTAGCTCAGTGGTTAGAGCAGTGGTTTGGTAAACCAGGGGTTGTGGGTTCGTATCCCACTGGGGCCTCCACTCCCTGAGAAGGGTTGCGTCAGGAAGGGCATCCGGCGTAAAAATTGTACCAAACATATATATGCGTTCATCTGAGATGATACGCTGTGGCGACCCCCGAAAGGGACAAGCCGAAAGAAACACACATTTTACCTTAACATAGCAACAGCATGGTAGCACAAACAGGGCTGGTTAAAAAAAAAAATCACCAAGACACGGCAGTAACATGGCAGCAACACATTACCACCGGGCTAAGGGTGGCGCAGTGCTAAAAGGGTGGGTTAAAAAAAAAAAAAAAAAAAAGACATACCTGTAAAAGTCACTTCCTCCACCGGTCTCAGTCTTACCTATTCCGCTCGAGTGCGGCGCTAACAGAGCCCAATACCGGTTAAAATCACTGAGACGCAGCAGCACACTAGCAAAACATACTGATGAAAGTCACTTCCTCGGCACATATATTCCACCGGTCTCACTCTTATCTTTTCCTCTCGAGTTCCCCCTTGCGGCTGTTGGAAAAAATGCACAAATTAGCCGCATCAGCGCATGTGCCTGGTTGAAAGTGTGTGAAAAAAGTTGCCGCTTATAGGCCGGAAATTACGGCATAAGTAACAATTCAGTAATGCAGTGTATTTCGATACCATGATGTTGAATGATTACCTCCCTAGCAGTGGCTATTAAATTTTAGTATTTCAATGCATCACTTGTGGATTTCATTGAACCAGTTTGTCTGATGCTGTCTTGGGTTTCAACTTTTGATAATGTTATAATCAAATTGATTTGACTTCCATTTTACTGCCCCAAAGATGTTGTGACGTGCTTGGCTCTGGACCTGTGTGGCATCTACCTCATCTCTGGCTCGAGGGACACGTCCTGTATAGTGTGGCAGGTTCTACAGCAGGTACAACAAAAACACGTTGGCGTATCCAGAGGACGTAAAAATCATCGTGGAACTCTCTGACTGTCCTCTCCATTTTAGGGCGGCTTCTCCAGCACGTTGTCTCCGCGGCCTGTTCAGGTGCTTTGTGGACACGACCAGGAGGTCACTTGTGTGGCCATCAGCACGGAACTAGACATGGCCGTGTCAGGCTCAAAGGTCTGTAACGGGCGTCCCGCCTGGGCCCACACAACGGTGACACTTCAGGGAGAGATAACCTTTTATTATATGCGCTAGCTCGTAAGGTAACGATCTAACTGGTTAGCAAGCTAGCTAACAAGGCAGGAATCTCGCCAGCACGGAGTCGGCTCGTTCAGGAAGTGGCTGCCCTACTTGGTTTTTTTTTCGTTGTGTGTGCGTCCACGTAACATCAGGGAAAGCTGGTAGGTTTAGGGTTTCTCAAGTTATCCTTAATACGTCGCACTCTTGTGATTGTTGACCGGTAGGACGGCACCGTGATCGTGCACACGATCAGACGAGGGCAGTACCTGAGGACGTTGAGGCCTCCGGGTGAGCCCTCCCACATCTCCAAGCTGCAGGTGGCCATGGAGGGTCACGTGGTGGTGCAAACCTCGCCGGGGCAGCGATCCAATACTACGAAGGTACGCGAACGCAGCAGGCAGAGCACGTCTTGACGTTCAAACCGGGTCTCTAAAACGCCGCTCATCCGTTCCAGGGCAAGGACTCCATCCACGTTTACTCGGTCAATGGCTGCCTGCTGTCTTCCTTCTCCACTGAGGAGCAAGTGTGTGCTCTGCACTTGGTGTCTGAATACATCATCCTGGGCACCATGCAAGGCAGACTGCACATATGTCACCTTCGCAGGTAAGATTTTTAAAATTTGAACCTCTTCAACTCTATGTCAGTGACATTAGAAAGGCAGCCTTGGATGTGATTGACGACCCCAACGCCAGAAACCTGAACGTCTAGCTGGGGAATTTATGAACTACCGTAATTCTGGCCTAAAGAGCTCGCTTGGTGATAAGCCCCACCCAGTGCATTTGTAAAGGAAATACCATTTGGTACATACATGCGCCGGAGCCGCGTAAAAGCCGCAAGTGCCCATATTAAAACACGCCATATTTACATAGAAAGACGATACACAGAGAATTTACCGGTAAAACCGCTAGTGCACTGCTAACAGGACTAGACCGGTCAAAGTTACTTCCTCGGCACATATATTCCACGGGTCTCACGCTTCCTTTTTCCGCTTGAGTGCCCCCTTGCGGCCGTCCAAAAAAAAAATGCACAAATTAGCTGCATCGCCCCATAAACCGCAGGGTTGAAAGTGTGTGAAAAAAGTTGCGGCTTATCGGCCGGAAATTATGGTAAATTTTTCTTTTTTTCTCCCCATCATTCTGACATCTCTCCTCGTCTCGCAGTACATACACTCAGAGTGAAACCGCTTTTCCCTTTCGCAATATATTTTAAAATTTAAATTGTTGAGCACTTGACTCAATCTGAATGATGATGAAAATAAACATATCGTAATTCCCGGTTTACAAGCTGCGACTTTTTTCACACGCTTTCAACCCTCAAGCGGTTTATGTAGTGATGCGGCTAATTGGTGCATTTTTTTCTAACGGCCGCAAGGGCACACTTGAGCGGAAAAGGTAAGAATGAGACCGGTGGAATATATGTGCCGAGGAAGTGACTTTACCAGCACTGTTAGCGCTGCGCTAGCGTCAGCACTGTGCTAGTGTGTTGCCGCTGTGTTACTGGCGTGTGTCAAATGATATTTACCCGTAAGTTTTTATTTTAACCGGCCCCGTTAGCGTTAGCACTAGGTTTAGCGCGGCTCTACCGTTAACACTAGCGTTAAACTCTTTCTGTGTACCCTCTTTATTTGTAAATATCTCGTGTTTCAATGTGGGCACTTGCAGCTTTTACACAGCCGCGGCGTATGTATGTACCAAATGGTATTTCCTTTACAAATGCACTGGGTGAGGCTTGTAACCAGGTGCGCTCTGTAGGCCGGGAATTCCGGTATTTCCCTATGATTGAAATCAAACTCCATCAGTCCATTTTAGGCCTAATGGATTCCTCCTGGATTCTCCATGTCTGCTTCCCCAGGTTAAAAAATACAAGATTTAAGTTCTGTTTTGGATTAAACCTGCGATTTTGCACATCCAAAGATACATGTTTTGTTTTTGTTTTATTTAACAGTCTGGCTGCCGCCGTCCCACCCTTGGCCTTGAAAGTCCCCGTGAGGAGCGTGTTTGTCACCAGAGAGAGCAGCCACATCCTGGTGGGCCTGGAGGACGGGAAGTTGATAGTGGTGGGGGCGGGGAAGCCAGAGGAGGTGAGAACCAGGACACGAAGTACTTGCGAGATGCGGGGTCGTGTGTGAGTGAGGGGGGGGGGGGGGGGTCGCCTCGGTTGCACACATATGCAAAGTGTTTGCGGAGATGTGAGTTGTTTTTCACGTGATAATGGGGTGGCGACTGCCGGGCGTCTTGTGTTTAAACCGCGAGTAAGTACAGATCCCGCCATGTCCTTTCACGTGGAGTGGATGAAATAATGCCGACGTCAGTTCGGACCGGGTCCCCTGGCCTTGAGAGGATGAATTCAAAGTCTGATTTGCTAAAGAAATAGCGCCATTGTTAATATGGAGCTCGTGCACTTATGTCACCGAAGTCACGTGACTGGCCATATTGCCGGTGTAGCAAAGCATTCTTCAATGCTAAGTCGGTTGGAGACGGCACGAAAATCCGAGTTTTGTCCGATACCGTGAAATATTTAGAAGGTGATAATAAACAAAGGTACTTGGAAAAATGAGAGACACTTGGCATAGATTATCCATATTTAATGCCGAAGTCGATGTTTTCACCGATAAGAAATTGGACTATTAACCCGCTTCAATTTATTTTGGACAACTGGATCTACACATGGATCTGGTGAGTAAGTCGTTGAGATTTACACGGAAGAGTTTTAAAGCGTAGAAAAGTCTGGATGCATACAAGTACTTCATTGCTGGATCTGTCCTCAATCAAGAATAAATCCCACATAGTGATGGAGCCACTGAGATTTTTTCAATACAAATACCAATATTTAAATAAATGACCCCTGGTTTTACACAAACTTGCATTCATTAACTATGATTGGGGGGGGGGGGGGGAGACAGCGAGTCGGCTCATCCGTACACGGAAGCGTGTTGCAGCCACACGTTAAACTTCGATAAACCTCTCCGTGACGGACGTTTTTTTTTTTTTCATATGCATTGTTCTCAAATGAGTCCAATGCATATTTAAAAAAATAAATAAATAAACCGCCGGGATAGGCTTCAGCTCCCGTACACGGAAGCGTGTTGCAGCCACATGTTAACCTACGTAAACATCACCGTGTGACCAACGGTTTATTTTCTTTTTTTTAAATACGCATTGGACTCATTTGAGAACAATGCACATTAAAAAAAAAAAAAGTGTCGGGGAGAGGTTTACCGAAGTTTAACGTGTGGCCGCAACACGCTTCCGTGTACGTTGGATACGACTCCCTGTCCTTTATTAATTTTTTTTAAACCCATTGTTCTCAAATAAGACAATTTGCCATTATGAATACTTCTTGGGAATTTGAGATTGAGAATAATAATTCCTACCTGAAGTGAAGTGATGGGTACACAGGCGTGTATATTTTGGTTGGGCACCATCCATCATGTTTAATTTCCAAAATGCATCCATCTTTTCAGCTGGTATTCTATAGAATGATCTTTTTGTCTCATCTGTTGTAACAACCAACAGCACCACAAGTCTCGGGCATTGTGAATATTCTGCTCCGGTTCAACGTCCCCCACACTGTCGAGCAGCTCTTCTTGACCGGCAATATGGCGCCGTGAAAATGGTGACCTCACGTGCACGAGCTCTATGTTATAGTTGACGTTTGCCTCGGCCAGCAATGCTGATTCTGAAGGTTCTGTGCAGATTACAGTGACAAGGCAGCACAACAGAATAAAGAAAATTGACCGTTGGGGATATTAAATGAGTGCAATCCGTCAGAGCAGATATGAGAATTTTCGGTTGAAAACGTAGGCAAGCAGTTTTTGGGCCAGACTGAACGACTGTCTTGTCTCTGCCCGGCGTCAGGTCCGCTCGGGGCAGTTCTCCCGCCGTCTGTGGGGGTCCACGCGCCGCATCTCCCTGGTGTCCGCCGGCGAGACGGAATACAACCCGGCGAGCGAGAGCGCCGGCAAATGAGAGCGAGCTTGCGGAGATGCTCGGCCGGGCCGCCCGCACACTTATTATGGCTTTCTTTTTACAAGCCCTGGAACTTCTGAGACCAATTGAACACTCAGCACTTTTTTTTTTTGGTTTGGTTGTTTTCTTTTCTAATCCAGGAAGAGTTTTATTTTTGATTGTGGACTACTGTCTGTTTTGAATCAGCATCATTCCAAAGAGTGGCCTTATTTTTGAAGAGGCAAAAAAAAAAAAAACAAAAAAAAAGCTTGGCTTTGGAGCTTTAAAACTGCTGTCAGACTGTACAAACATTTCAGGAGGGGGACACACACACACACACACAAAAACACGGAGCGACCACTTTTTCCAGTTTCTGTGCCAAGGCTTCTTGAAACTCCTGCAAACTTGAAAACTTCTTCGAGAGCTGCTCCGTGCAATACCGGTGACGAGCACCCGATATCCACCACAGTGGCCTCGCAATTGATCCTTGCTGTCTTTAAAACTCAAATGCTGTTACAATATTAAGCAGAAATGCGCTTTCATGGCCAAGAAAGTCACGTACATTCATTTTATGCGGTTGATGTTGTCGTCTTGCACAATATGACGTCCGTGAGTGTTTTATTTTTCCTGACCCCCGCGTGCACGTCTCACTAAAGAAGCTGATGTGAATTTTAATGTTCGGCCCCTTGATCGAGAACAATATGGAAGTAAATATGTGCCACCAGGATTTGAATTTGAAATATAAGGTGAGCAAAATTTCAATAGTTGCTACAATTTGCTGTCCGAAATTCATCGTCTGTGCCACCCACTGATCTTTAAAAAAGAAAAAAAAAAAGACTGGATGGCCCATTGGCTGAAGTCGCCATCCGCCATCTTGATACTCCCAAAACAACCGTGCCGAGTGCGTTAATCGCCAGTTTCATGGCTGTGAGAAAACATTCCACAGGTAAGTTAGAAAGATTTATTTTGACACTGTTAGTTTGTTTGTAAAGTTTTTTTTTTTTTTTTTTATTTTCTGATGAGGTTAATTCACTTGAACAAAGTTGTGTTTACGGTTGTCGTTGTTACTGTTCACTCTCTGTTTCGCCTTTATAGGCCGACGGTTTTTCACAAAAAAGAATATTTTCCCAAACTTCATCGGTGGATAAGCAAGAAAACACATTTTCTGTGAAATTTTTGCTGAATTTCATAATACAGTACTCTGCAAATTGAATTTGATTTTCAAATGCGAGGAAACGAGTTTCAATTTTCTGTCTGAAATCGGACGTCTGAGAGAACAAATGAACAATGCGTTTATGATGCATTTTCCCATTGCGACTCCTTATTTCCAAAAATATATCAAACTGATTGACTTAAAATTTCATGTTTTTATGACAAAAAATGCTTTGTTTTTTGCTATGTTATGATGATAGTCCTTGGGAAAAGTTATCATGTCACGGAAATCGGGCCCTAGCTAATACGCGAGGTTTCTTGCGAGTCACGCTGTTATACGTCTTTCCTTTGTACTTCGCCTTTTTTGTCTTACCAAGTAGAATAAAAAATCCTTCATGTTAACAGAACTAAAAAAATGTCAACCTCACATGACCAGTTTTAATTCTACACGCCAAACTTTGAGGAAAACCCTCCCATAATCCAACCTGTAAACATGTCCGCCACACGTTTTGGGGGTACCAAGATGGCGGCCACCTGGCTTGAACTCATCGATACAGCGCTACATATGTATGCACTATCCAGTGTTCAGTGGTACCACCAAGCAGGGTTACTTCAGGCCAATCGCAGTTACACTTTCTTAGTCACGTGACCTCACACACTAGGAAAGCGTAACTGGATTGGCTGGCTGTTTGGTTCTGACCTGAAGTACTGTATACTGTATTTCTCGAGTATAATGCGTCCTGAAGTATAATGCACACCCCAAAAGTTGACCAAAAAACAATCAGGAAACCCCTTCTACCAATGTACAATGCGCACCACCGATTTGCCGCTACCCATATGTTCAGAAATTAAAACAACAAATTATAAAGTTTTGAAGAATTTGACCTAAGGGTAGCATATACGGGCTGAAAAGGAGAGGTCCAAGAACTGACCCTTGAGGGACCCCAAAGGTCATTGCCGAGCACCTCCAACGGTCACAAATTAGATCCTTTTCCTCCAGGTAGAACCTAAACCATTTAAGGACCGTTCCATTTAGTCCTACCCACGTTTAGCAGCATATTGTGATCTACCGAATCGAAAGCCGCGCCGAGGTCCAACAAGACCAAAATAACCAAGCTGCAACTATTGAAAATGCGATCACTTCACATTTCAAATTCAATTCCCGGCGGCACATATTTACTTCCGCAGAACAACGTCGGAACTGACGCATTGAACGGTTCGATAAATGAAAGTTTACAGAAGGTCAAATTCACTTCACCTTGAAGCATTTTAGCATTTTTAGGTCCTCACTGAAATGTCACCCAAAAACCGAATATCTCTTTCAATGTCTTTTTTTTTTTCCCCCCCGAGTAGCATTTCAAACACTCCCCCCGTAAAATATGTTTTTTTTGGGGTTTTTTTTCGAACGCCGATCGCAATCATTCGTCCGGGGCTCACATCTGCGTCTGGTTTTGAACACACACACACACACACGCGTGACTCAGAAGATGCTTTTAACGAGGCAGAGTCGATCGTTGGCCGTCGCCGCGCTGTTTCGAAAACATCTGAAGGCGGAACGAGCGCTCCGGAGGAATTCTCCCCGCCGCGGTCGGAACACGCTCGTCGCTACGCGGCGTCATCGCAAACCGGCCGACCCCTTCGGTTCGAAGCCAGAAAACATTAGGAAGCGTTCAGCCACCATTACAAGTTTATACTTGTTCCAAAAAAAAAAAAAGTGTATTTGTTGCATAAACATGTTATACACGTCCTGTTTGCCTTTTGCCTCCAAATGTTATGAATGTAACGTTTCACCACGCTATGCATTCGTGCTCAGAGTTTCTGCTCGGTTTACTGTAAATATGAACTGTACATAATTTGTCTGGTGTTGTGTGATTTTTAAATGAATGCTTTGGACCAGCACTGCCTTCAATACCAACTTGATTTATACTATTCAGGCCTTTCTTTGTGTCTTTTTTTTTTTTTTTTTTTTTTGTGTGATGATAAGTAAAATACATTTGACTATACAGTACAAGGATTCCTGCTGATTTATTTTCCCGAGTAGAGTAGTACAAGTGAACTTCTTCTCGGGTATCAAAGGATTCACTTTTTTTTGTGCGTCTGACACAATCAGGACAAAGGAATAAAAAATGATATATTATTATGTGAATGTCAGTTTGAAATTGATTCCACTCATCCCACTGCCAATGTCAACGGTTGGGCTGAAGTACAGCTTTTTTTTTTTTTTGTTTGCATATTTTAGAATTAACAGTAATTAACCTTTTACATTTATGTGACAGGATTTTTTTTTTTTAAATTACCGTAATTTGCGGCCTATAAACTGACTTTTTTTCCACACGCTTTCAACCCGAGTGATGTGGCTAATTTGTGCATTTTTTTTTTTCTGACGGCTCCAAGGGGGCACTCAAGCGGAAAAGGTAAGAGTGAGACCGGTGGAATGTATGGGCCGAGGAAGTGACTTTTACCGGTGTTTTTTTTTTCCCTCTGTTAGCGCTGTGCTAGCGTTAGCACTATGCTAGCATGTTGCTGCTGTGTAACTGCCGTGTCTCAGTGATTTTTACCGGAATGTTTTTTTTTTGGTTTTTTTTTTAGCCGGCCCTGTTAGCGCTGTGCTAACATCTTGCTGCTGTGTTATCACATCTCGGTGATTTAGGTATGTTTTTTTTTTTTTTTTTTTTTTTTTTTTTTTTTTTTTAAACCAGCCCTGTTAGAGGCGAGCTAGCATTAGAGCCGCGCTAGTGTTAGCGCCGCGCTAGCATGTTACTGCCGCGTCTCACTACTTTAGGTATGTAGGGTTTTTTTAAACCAACCCTCTTAGTGTTGTGCTACCGCAGCAGTTCTTTTTTGTTTGTTTCTTTGTTTTTACTAGCCCTGTTTGTGCTACCATGTTGTTGCTATGTTAAGCTAAGCTAAGGTATTAAAACCTTGAAAACTCTTTCTGTGTAACATCTTTCTTTGTAAATACTGTACCTTGCGTTTCAATGTGGGTTTCAATGTGGGCACTTGCGGCTTATGTGTGTACCAAATGGTATTTCCTTTACAAATGTGCTGGTTGAGGCTTATAATCAGGTGCGCTCTGTAGACCGGAAATTACGGTAGATGCTAGGCCCTGATATATATATATTTTTTTAGATCGTACTCTTTTTACCCTTCCAAAACTAACGTTGGGAATTGATAAAATTTCATTGCGGATGCTGCTCGTTGATCCGATTCCTTAATTCTTTCTGGGTGAGGGAATTTGAAGCTGAAATTGGTTCCTTTGTTTTTGCTAGGGCTGATACATGTTTCAGTTTTTATGTGTGTGTATTTTTTTTCTGGGGTGGAGGGGGGTCTTCCAATTCATCGTTTACCTCAGGGGTCATGAACCTACGGCTGGTTGCGGATGGCTCGCAGAGCCCTCATACCGACATACTGTATACAACAGGAGTGCTCAATAGTGAGGCAGTTTTGGTTGATCGCATGACGGCGTAAAAAAAGAAAAGAAAAAAAAACAAAAGACGCCAATCTGGCTTTTCTTCTTAGTTTACCTTGCACCGCCCCCCTCCGCTCTTAAAGGTGTACACTCATAATTACAAATGTTACAGTCCTTAAACAACCTTTCAATGTGTTTTATAATGACAGCGTGCTTTGCGCCACCCACACCTGGAATTGTTTTTTTTTTTTTTTTTTAACATGAAGATGCGCCTCCATCGGCAAGCATTGTTGGCGAGTGCACATAAGTGGAGAGAAATGGGGAAAAAAATGAAACCAGCTGATTGAAAACTTGGAACGCGCTTCCCGTGTGAGTATTGCTGTCCTGTCAATGTTTGGTTCTACTTGTGCATATGAAAAATTGTTGTCACATTAAAAAAAAAAAAAAAACATTTAGACCAAACTACGTTCTCAAATAACAGATGGAAGTCTCAAAGGCTGGATGAAGTTTAATTTAATGACGTATGAAACACATTAATGGTAAAAAGTACTTTTGTCATCATTGGTTAGCAACAGTAGAATGTTATTGAAATGAATTTAGAAAGTTATTGTACTCTTAACGTGTTAGTGTAACAAAAAAAAATACACAAATTCACTGGTATTTAGTTTGGAAAATATTGTATGGCTCTTTTGGAATTACATTTTAAAATATTTACCGTATATGGCTCTCAGCCTACAACACAGGTGTCAAACTCAAGGCGCGGGGGGCCAGATGCGGCCCGCCGCATGATTTTATGTGGCCCACGAAGGCAAATCACGCGTATCAACTTCTGGGATTTTTGTTCGAATCCGTCCCAAAATTTCAAATTGTCGTATCATAAATGATGACATTGAGACGTCGCGAGCATTTTTGTGTTACCGAACATCAACAATAGTTGGAAAAACCCATTCCCCTCGATTTCTGATTCCGACCCTCGTTGATAAATTCAATGCGTAAATATAATTGGTCAATTGAAGATTTTCGGTCAAAATGGCCCCCTGAGAGAAAACCTAACGACAACGTGGCCGGCGATAAAAACGAGTTTGACACTCCTGGCCTGAATGTTATCCTGCCAAATATGGAAATTGACTTCTATTTGGAAAAAAAAAACAAAAACTAGTTTCTGTAATAATGTGAAAAATGAGATGCTTTTATCTTTTCTAGTTCTGATTTGAGTGTTTAGTTCAACTTCCGGGCTTCCAGAGTACGCATCTGCAGAAAAATGAGATGATGATTCTCTCTCGCCAAGGAAGGAAGGAAGCCGCCGCATTGACTTTTCTCCGACGTGACGGGGGCCCTTTCGCGCGCGTCTGTGATCTTCGTCCCCGTCGCAGTTCAAAAGGTCGCCAAAGTGAGCAACGTCGCATTTCACTTCAGGGGGACACTTTGATCTCCTGGTGGGGCGAACATCCTGTTGGCCTCCCCGTAAACACCTCCGGGGTACAATTGAGTGGGGGGGGGGTGATAAAACTGCACCCCCCCCCTCCACCACACACACACACACACACACAGTCAAATACAAACCAGAGAACAGTGAATAAGGGATGTCGTGGGGGGGGCTACAGTCGCTCTGATGTGGCCTTTAAGAATGGTGGGAGGGTTCGACACCTTGTGCTCGCTTACCGGCAGCGTCTCTGAGTCCTAAACACCCCCCCCCCCAGACCTGAAGGAACGCAAGGATTTCTTCTTCTTTACAAGCTTTTAGTTATGCTAAAGTTCTCAGTGTACATTTTTCTGACAGATCATATTCCAGTTGGTTGTACTTGCAACTCCTTTCTGTAAAGGAACTGTTTGCGAATTTCAATGTATTTTGTTTTTCCCGTCCATTTTTTTCAAGCTGCTTATCCTCACAAGGGTCAGGGGAGTTTGATTTAATTTAATTTTGAATTTGATCTAATATATATATAAAACCCTATGAGAACCCTTTATTTTCACATCTGAGAATAATATAATACAGATCAAATAAATAAATAAATGCATCCTAAACATAGATAAAATAAAATCACATAACATAGTCTTTCGATGATATTACGGAAACTAAACCACACAGATACATTTCCTAGTATATAATTTCTAAACCCTCTGACAAAATACTATATATTTTTTTCAAATTCACGGCCCTTATAAATTCAATTAAAACAAATAAGCACATTTTGTGTGCAGTAATGTAATAGCAATGTAATAACATTGAATAGAATAAAGTCCTGTCACGTACTTTAGTTCATGTAAGGAACTCATGTAACGCAACAAAGGAAATAAGAAAAATAGAAAAATGAAATGAATCAATAGATTTTTTTAGTATTTCATGTCTGAAAGTGAA
Source organism: Syngnathoides biaculeatus (assembly GCF_019802595.1). Classification (NCBI taxonomy): domain Eukaryota; kingdom Metazoa; phylum Chordata; class Actinopteri; order Syngnathiformes; family Syngnathidae; genus Syngnathoides; species Syngnathoides biaculeatus. Next base: position 6,649,523 of record NC_084644.1, read on the forward strand.
CGTTAGGTGAGCGAGATACATTAAAGTTTAGAGTTATGACCTCAACATCAACTGCATTGGAGTTATTACAGTATTATGCAAATACTGTTCTGTATATTACAAGACTGAACATTGGGCTTACAGTAACATTCTAAAAAATGTCAAACTATTCTTCTTTGCGTAAATGTTTCTTAAAATATTGTATGAGTACCACATGTACCCAGGCTCCCTCTAGTGGTCTGCCAATGAATCCGTGAAATAAATGTTCAATCGGTGCACTTTTTGTCTATGTTACACGATGTTATGAATACATTTATTTGTTATTTTTTTCAATCCAGGACAGTCCCGAGACGATTTTGGCTGTTTTTCACGGATTACAATCGAGAAAAAGCAACAATTTCACAGACTCTCAGAAAAAGATTGGCTTGCTGGAGCTTTATCAGAGTGGCAACGTCGTCTCCCGGCCTGCGACTTTGAAGTGCAAGTGGTATTGTGTCTGGGGGCTCAGCCCATTTGTTTGTCTCTGATGTCTGACCCCCCCCCCCCCCCCCCCCCCCGCCATGCATTCACTTCACTTTACAAGGTGTTTTCATTGAGCCAGCGTCGGCCTGCTAATCTTTTCTATGGCCGAGATCAAACAAGCACGGACGTCTTTTCCAGGGCGATCCCGTTTGGGCGGCGTGCTCTCTTTTTGCTCGCTGATAACAACTGATCGCAAGGCCGGCGTGACCTTTGATCCCACTTGACTTTTACAACTCGGACACTCCATACTTGTGCGTGTGCGTGTGACACAGCCCATCGGGGAACAAATACGCATATTTATGAATAACGTCACGTTTACTGACTCATTACTTCAATTCTATTTTCCCAGGGATCGTCTGCTGTATTTACACTATTTGTCTCTTTGTGAAGTTATTCATAATAAACTTGCAACTGATGGGAAATGAAATTATGCATTATTCTCTTCCACACTTGGTGTGGCATAATTTGGAACGTGAAGTGTTCCGTTGATATACATAAATATGGCAATAGGGAATTCATTGTTCTCCTATGAAACATAATGTGATATGCTTTGGACTACGGGCGCTTCCTTTCAAATATGCATAATAATTATTATATATTCTGGGATACTATAATATATAATAATATGTTGTAATACTATACTATTCTGGTATGCCTGTTTCTACCAATCTATAACTATCGTTATTGTAATTATATATTTATATCTATTATTAAAAATATATTATTCTAAACATGTAAAATATATTAAAATATTAATACTAATAATTTATTATATTACTACTGCTATTATTACTTTAACAATAACTAATATTTTATATAATTCGTCTTATTTTTATTACTATTATTCGAGCGCACGATAAAGCGTTGCCCTCACAGTTTTCAGGACTCGGGTTCAATCCCGGCCCTCCATGTGTGGTGTTTGCATAGCCTCGTGATGATAAGCAGCAAAAGAAAACGGACAAGATGGATGTAATAAAAAAATAGTAATCATTATTTTAAAAAATGCATTTAAAATATTATTGATGACATTATTACATTACTACTATTACTACTGTGATTATTACTATAACAATAACTATTTTATACAATTTGTCTTATTATTACTATTATTGGCGGCACGGTGGAGCAGCCGGTAAAGCGTTGGCCTCACAGTTCTGAGGTCCTGCGTTCAATCCCGGACCCGCCTGCGTGGAGTTTGCATGTTCTCCCCGTGCCTGCTTTTCTCCGGGCACTCCAGTTTCCTCCCACATCCCAAAAACATGCAACATTGA